>NW_026870978.1:687681-1031522 GCF_033118175.1 Dama dama
TGAGGAGCATGAAACGGCCTGAAAAATAGCAGGAGCATGAAACGGTATGAAAAATAGGAGAAGCATGAATCCGTGTTCAAAACCATGAAGAGCTTGAAAAGTTGTGAAATATATGAAGAGTTTCAAAAGGTGTCAAAAATAGGAGGAGAATGAAACTGTCTCAAATAAAGGAGGAGCATGAAGTGGTGTTGAAAACCATGAAGAGCCTGAAAAGGTGTGAAAAATATGAAGAGCTTCAAAAGGTGTCAAAAATATTAGGAGCAGGAAACAGTCTGAAAAATAGGAGGAACATGAAACGGTGTTCAAAAACATGAAGAGCCTGGAAAAGTGTGAAAAATATGAAGAGCTTCAAAAGGTGTGTAATATATGAGGAGCATGAAACGCTCTAAAAAATAGGAGGAGCATGAAGCTGTGTTGAAAAACATGAAGAGCCTGTAAAGGAGTGAAATAAATGAAGAGCTTCAAAAGGTGTCAAAAATATGAGGAGCAAGAAACTGTCTGAAAAAAATGAGGAGCATGAAGCGGTGTTGAAAAAGATGAAGAGCATCAAAAGGTGTCAAAATTATGAAGAGCTTCGAATGGTGTCAAAAATATTATGAGCATGAAACGGTCTGAAAAATAGGAGGAGCATGAAGCGGTGTTGAAAATCATGAAGAGCCTGAAAAGATGTGAAATATATGAAGAGCTTCAAAACGTGTCAAAAATACGAGGAGCATGAAACAGTCTGAAACATAGGAGGAGCATGAAGCGGTGTTGAAAAACATGAAGAGCCTGAAAAGGTGTGAAAAATATGAAGAGCTTCAAAAGGAGTCAAAAATATGAGGAGCAAGAAACGGTCTGAAAAATAGGAGGAGCATGAAGCAGTGTTCAAAAACATGAAGAGCTTGAAAAAGTGTGAAATATATGAAGAGCTTCAAAAGGTGTCAAAAATAGGAGGAGAATGAAACTGTCTGAAAAAAAGGAGGAGCATGAAGCGGTGTTGAAAAAGATGAAGAGCCTGAAAAGATGTGAAAAATATGAAGAGCTTCAAAAGGTGTCAAAAATATGAGGAGCGTGAAACGGTGTGAAATATAGGAGGAGCATGAAGCAGTATTCATCAACATGAAGAGCCTGAAAAGGTGTGAAAACTATGAAGAGCTTCAAAATGTGTCAAAATATGAGGAGCATGAAACGGGCTGAAAAATAGGAGCATGAAACGGTCTGAAAAGTAGGAGGAGCATGAATCGGTGTTGAAAACAGGAAGAGCATGAAAAGGTGTGAAAAATATGAAGAGCTTCAAAAGGGGTCAAAAATATGAGGAGCATGAAACGGTCTGAAAAATATGAGGAGCATGAAGTGGTGTTGAAAAAGATGAAGAGCCTGAAAATGTGTGAAAAATATGAAGAGCTTCAAAAGGAGTCAAAAATATGAGGAGCATGAAAAGGTCTGAAAAATAGGAGGAGCATGAAGCGGTGTTGAAAAATATGAAGAGCCTGAAAAGGTGTGAAAAATATGAAGAGCTTCAAAACGAGTCAAAAATATGAGGAGCATGAACAGGTCTGAAAAATAGGAGGAGCATGAAACGGTGTTAAAAAACATGAAGAGACTGAAAAGTTGTGAAAAATATGAAGCGCTTCAAAATGTGACAAAAATATGATGAGTATGAAACGGTCTGAAAATTAGGAGGAGCAGGAAACGATGTTCAAAAACATGAAGAGCCTGGAAATGTGTGAAAAATATGAAGAGCTTGAAAAGTGTGAAATACATGAGGAGCATGAAACGGTCTAAAAAATAGGAGGAGCATGAAGTGGTGTTCAAAAACATGAAGAGCCTGAAAAGGTGTGAAATATATGAAGAGCTTCAAAAGGTGTGAAATACATGAGGAGCACGAAACAGTCTGAAAAAAAAGGAGGAGAATGAAGCGGTGTTCAAAAACATGAACAGTTTTAAAAGGCGTGAAAAATATGAAGAGTTTCAAAAGGTGTCAAAAATATGAGGACCATGAAACGGTCAGAAAAAGAGGAGGAGAATGAAGCAGTGTTCAAAAACATGACGAGCTTGAAAAGGTGTGAAATATTATAAGAGCTTTAAAAGGTGTGAAAAATGGGAGGAGAAGGAAACTTTCTGAAATAAAGGAGGAGCATGAAGCGGTGTTGAAAAACATGAAGAGCCTGAAATGGTGTGAAAAATATGAAGAGCTTCAAAAGGTGTCAAAAATATGAGGAGCATGAAACGGTCTGAAAAATAGGAGGAGCATGAATCGGTGTTCAAAAACATGAAGAGCATTAAAAGGTGTGAAAAATGTGAAGAGCTTCAAAAGACGTCAAAAATATGAGGAGCATGAAACGGTCTGAAAATAGGAGGGGCATGACGCGGTGTTGAAAAACATGAAGAGCATGAAAAGGTGTCAAAAATATGAGGAGCATGAAATGGTCTGAAAAAGAGGAGGAGCAGGAAGCGGTGTTGAAAAACATGAAGAGCTTGAAATGGTGTCAAAAATATGAAGAGCTTCAAAATTTGTCAAAACTATGAGGAGCATGAAACGGTCAGAAAAATAGGAGGAGCATGAAGCGGTGTTGAAAAACATGAAGAGCATGAAAAGGTGTGAAAAATATGAAGAGCTTCAAAAGGTGTCAAAAATATGAGGAGCATGAAAAGGTCTGAAAAATAGGAGGAGCATGAAGCGGTGTTCAAAAACATGAAGAGCCTGAAAACGTGTGAAAAATATGAAGAGCTTCAAAAGGTGTCAAAAATATGAGGCGCATGAAAAGTTCTGAAAAATAGGAGGAGCATGAAGCGCTGTTGAAAAACATGAAGAGCCTGAAAAGGTGTGAAAATTATGAAGAGCTTCAAAAGGTGTGAAAAATATGAGGAGCATGAAACGGTCTAAAAAATAAGAGGAGCATGAAGCAGTGTTGAAAAACATGAAGAGCCTGAAAAGGTGTAAAAAACATGAAGAGCTTCAAAAGCTGTCAAAAATATGAGGAACATGAAACGGTCTGAAAAATAGGAGGAGCATGAAGTGGGGTTGAAAATCATGAAGAGTCTGAAAAGGTGTGTAAAATGTGAAGAGCTTCAAAAGGAGTGAAATACATGAGGAGCATGAAACCGTCTGAATTATAGGAGGAGCATGAAGCGGTGTTCATAAACATGAAGAGCCTGAAAAGGTGTGAAAAATATGAAGAGCTTCAAAAGCTGTCAAATATGAGATGAGCATGAAACGGTCTGTAAAATAGGAGGAGAAGGGAGTGGTGTTGAAAAACATGAAGAGCCTGAAAAAGTGTAAAATATATGAAGACCTTCAAAATTTGTGAAAAATATTAGGAGCTTCAAAGGAGGTCAAAAATATGAGGAGCATGAAACGGTCTGAAAAATAGGAGGAGCATGAAACGGTTTTGAAAAACACGAAGGGCCTGAAAAGGTGTGAATAATATGAAGAGCTTCAAAAGGTGTGAAATACATAGGGGCATGAAACGGTCTGAAAAATAGAAGGAGCATGAAGCTGTGTTGAAAAACATGAAGAGCCTGAAAAGATGTGAAAATATGAAGAGCTTGAAAAGGTGTCAAAAATATGAGGAGAATGAAACGGTCTGAAAAATAGGTGGAGCATGAAGCAGTGTTTAAAAACATGAAGAGCCTGAAAAGGTGTGAAAAATATGAAGAGCTTCAAAAGGTGTTAAAAATAGGAGGAGCATGAAGCGGTGTTCAAAAACATGCAGAGCCTGAAAATGTGTGTAAAATATGAAGAGCTTCAAAACGTGTCAAAAATATGAGGAGCAGGAAACGGTCTGAAAAATAGGTGGATCAAGAATCGGTCTTGAAAAACATGAAGAGCGTGAAAACGTGTGAAAAATATGAAGAGCTTCAAAAGGTGTGAAAAATATGAAGAGCTTAAAATGGTGTCAAAAATGAGATGAGCATGAAACGGTCTGAAAAATAGGTGGAGCATGATGTGGTGTTGAAAAACATGAAGAGCCTGAAAAGTTGCGAAAAATATGAAGACCTTCAAAAGGTGTCAAAACTATGAGGAGTATGAAAGGGTCTGAAAAATAGGAGGAGCATGAAACGGTGTTCAAAAACATGAAGAGCCTGAAAAGGTGTGAAAATTATGAAGAGCTTCAAAAGGTGTGAAATACATGAGGAGCACGAAACAGTCTGAAAAAAAAGGAGGAGAATGAAGCGGTGTTCAAAAACATGAACAGTTTTAAAAGGCGTGAAAAATATGAAGAGTTTCAAAAGGTGTCAAAAATATGAGGACCATGAAACGGTCAGAAAAAGAGGAGGAGAATGAAGCAGTGTTCAAAAACATGACGAGCTTGAAAAGGTGTGAAATATTATAAGAGCTTTAAAAGGTGTGAAAAATGGGAGGAGAAGGAAACTTTCTGAAATAAAGGAGGAGCATGAAGCGGTGTTGAAAAACATGAAGAGCCTGAAATGGTGTGAAAAATATGAAGAGCTTCAAAAGGTGTCAAAAATATGAGGAGCATGAAACGGTCTGAAAAATAGGAGGAGCATGAATCGGTGTTCAAAAACATGAAGAGCATTAAAAGGTGTGAAAAATGTGAAGAGCTTCAAAAGACGTCAAAAATATGAGGAGCATGAAACGGTCTGAAAATAGGAGGGGCATGACGCGGTGTTGAAAAACATGAAGAGCATGAAAAGGTGTCAAAAATATGAGGAGCATGAAATGGTCTGAAAAAGAGGAGGAGCAGGAAGCGGTGTTGAAAAACATGAAGAGCTTGAAATGGTGTCAAAAATATGAAGAGCTTCAAAATTTGTCAAAACTATGAGGAGCATGAAACGGTCAGAAAAATAGGAGGAGCATGAAGCGGTGTTGAAAAACATGAAGAGCATGAAAAGGTGTGAAAAATATGAAGAGCTTCAAAAGGTGTCAAAAATATGAGGAGCATGAAAAGGTCTGAAAAATAGGAGGAGCATGAAGCGGTGTTCAAAAACATGAAGAGCCTGAAAACGTGTGAAAAATATGAAGAGCTTCAAAAGGTGTCAAAAATATGAGGCGCATGAAAAGTTCTGAAAAATAGGAGGAGCATGAAGCGCTGTTGAAAAACATGAAGAGCCTGAAAAGGTGTGAAAATTATGAAGAGCTTCAAAAGGTGTGAAAAATATGAGGAGCATGAAACGGTCTAAAAAATAAGAGGAGCATGAAGCAGTGTTGAAAAACATGAAGAGCCTGAAAAGGTGTAAAAAACATGAAGAGCTTCAAAAGCTGTCAAAAATATGAGGAACATGAAACGGTCTGAAAAATAGGAGGAGCATGAAGTGGGGTTGAAAATCATGAAGAGTCTGAAAAGGTGTGTAAAATGTGAAGAGCTTCAAAAGGAGTGAAATACATGAGGAGCATGAAACCGTCTGAATTATAGGAGGAGCATGAAGCGGTGTTCATAAACATGAAGAGCCTGAAAAGGTGTGAAAAATATGAAGAGCTTCAAAAGTTGTCAAATATGAGATGAGCATGAAACGGTCTGTAAAATAGGAGGAGAAGGGAGTGGTGTTGAAAAACATGAAGAGCCTGAAAAAGTGTAAAATATATGAAGACCTTCAAAATTTGTGAAAAATATTAGGAGCTTCAAAGGAGGTCAAAAATATGAGGAGCATGAAACGGTCTGAAAAATAGGAGGAGCATGAAACGGTTTTGAAAAACACGAAGGGCCTGAAAAGGTGTGAATAATATGAAGAGCTTCAAAAGGTGTGAAATACATAGGGGCATGAAACGGTCTGAAAAATAGAAGGAGCATGAAGCTGTGTTGAAAAACATGAAGAGCCTGAAAAGATGTGAAAATATGAAGAGCTTGAAAAGGTGTCAAAAATATGAGGAGAATGAAACGGTCTGAAAAATAGGTGGAGCATGAAGCAGTGTTTAAAAACATGAAGAGCCTGAAAAGGTGTGAAAAATATGAAGAGCTTCAAAAGGTGTTAAAAATAGGAGGAGCATGAAGCGGTGTTCAAAAACATGCAGAGCCTGAAAATGTGTGTAAAATATGAAGAGCTTCAAAACGTGTCAAAAATATGAGGAGCAGGAAACGGTCTGAAAAATAGGTGGATCAAGAATCGGTCTTGAAAAACATGAAGAGCGTGAAAACGTGTGAAAAATATGAAGAGCTTCAAAAGGTGTGAAAAATATGAAGAGCTTAAAATGGTGTCAAAAATGAGATGAGCATGAAACGGTCTGAAAAATAGGTGGAGCATGATGTGGTGTTGAAAAACATGAAGAGCCTGAAAAGTTGCGAAAAATATGAAGACCTTCAAAAGGTGTCAAAACTATGAGGAGTATGAAAGGGTCTGAAAAATAGGAGGAGCATGAAACGGTGTTCAAAAACATGAAGAGCCTGAAAAGCTGTGAAAAATATGAAGAGCCTCATGGTGTGAAATACTTGAGGAGAATGAATCGGTCTGAAAAACAGGAGGAGCATGAAGCGGTGTTGAAAAACATGAAGAGCCTGAAATGGTGTGAAAAATATGAAGAGCTTCAAAAGGTGTCAAAAATATGAGGAGCATGAAACAGTCTGAAAAATATGAGGAGCATGAATTGGTGTTCAAAAACATGAAGAGCCTGAAAATGTGTGAAAAATATGAAGAGCTTCAAAAGGTGTGAAATACATGAGGAGCATGAAACGGTCTGAAAAATAGGAGGAGCATGAAGCGGTGTTGAAAAACATGAACAGCCTGAAAAGGTGTGAAAAATATGAAGAGCTTCAAAAGGTGTGAAAAATATGAGGAGCATGAAACGGTCTGAAAAATAGGAAGAGCATGAAGCCGTGTTGAAAAACATGAAGAGCCAGGAAGGGTGTAAAAAATATGAAGAGCTTCAAAAGGTGTCAAAAATATAAGGAACATGAAACGGTCTGAAAAATAGGAGGAGCATGAAGTGGTGTTGAAAATCATGAAGAACCTGAAAAGGTGTGTAAAATATGAAGAGCCGCAAAATGTGTGAAATACATGAGGTGCATGAAACGGTCTGAAAAAAAGGAGGAGCACGAAGCGGTGTTCAAAAATATGAAGAGCCTGAAAATTTGTGAAAACTATGAAGCGCTTCAGAAGGTGTCAAAATGAGATGAGCATGAAACGGTCTGAAAAATAGGAGGAGCATGAAGTGGTGTTGAAAAACATTAAGAGCCTGAAAATGTGTGAAATATATGAAGAGCTTCAAACGATTTCAGAAATGAGAGGAACATGAAACGGTCTGAAAAATAGGAGGAGCATGAAGCGGTGTTGAAAAACATGAAGAGCCTGAAAAGGTGTGAAAAATATGAATAGTTTCAAAAGATGTGAAAAATTTGAAAAACTTCAAAAGCTGTCAAAAATGAGATGAGCATGAAACGGTCTGAGAAATAGGAGAAGCATGAAGTGGTGTTGAAAAACATGAAGAGCTTGAAAAAGTGTGAAATATATGAAGAGCTTCAAAAGGTGTGAAAAATATGAAGAGCTTCAAAAGGTGTCAAAAATATGAGGAGCATGAAACGGTCTGAAAAATAGGAGGAGCATTGTAACATTGTTGAAAAAATTGAAGAGCCTGAAAAAGTGTGAAAAATATGAAGAGCTTCAAAAGGTGTCAAAAATATGAGGAGCATGAAAAGGTCTGAAAAATAGGAGGAGCATGAAGCGGTGTTGAAAAATATGAAGAGCCTGAAAAGGTGTGAAAAACATGAAGAGCTTCAAAAGGTTTCAAAAATATAAGGAGCATGAAACGGTCTGAAAAATAGTAGGAGCATGAAACGGTGTTCAAAAAGATGAGAAGCCTGAAAAGATGTGAAAAATATGAAGAGCTTCAAAATGTGTGAAATACATGAGGAGCATGAAACGGTCTGAAAAATAGGAGGAGCATGAAGCGTTGTTGAAAAACATGAAGAGCCTGAAAAGGTGTGAAAATTATGAAGAGCTTCAAAAGGTGTGAAAAATATGAGGAGCACGAAACGGTCTAAAAAATAAGAGGAGCATGAAGCCGTGTTGAAAAACATGAAGAGCCTGAAAAGGTGTAAAAAACATGAAGAGCTTCAAAAGTTGTCAAAAATATGAGGAACATGAAACGGTCTGAAAAATAGGAGGAGCATGAAGTGGGGTTGAAAATCATGAAGAGTCTGAAAAGGTGTGTAAAATGTGAAGAGCTTCAAAAGGAGTGAAATACATGAGGAGCATGAAACCGTCTGAATTATAGGAGGAGCATGAAGCGGTGTTCATAAACATGAAGAGCCTGAAAAGGTGTGGAAAATATGAAAAGCTTCAAAAGCTGTCAAATATGAGATGAGCATGAAACGGTCTGTAAAATAGGAGGAGCAGGAAGTGGTGTTGAAAAACATGAAGAGCCTGAAAAAGTGTAAAATATACGAAGACCTTCAAAATTTGTGAAAAATATTAGGAGCTTCAAAAGAGGTCAAAAATATGAGGAACATGAAACGGTCTGAAAAATAGGAGGAGCATGAAACGGTTTTGAAAAACACAAAGGGCCTGAAAAGGTGTGAAAAATATGAAGAGCTTCAAAAGGTGTGAAATACATAGGGGCATGAAACGGTCTGAAAAATAGGTGGAGCATGAAGCAGTGTTTAAAAACATGAAGAGCCTGAAAAGGTGTGAAAAATATGAAGAGCTTCAAAATGTGTTAAAAATAGGAGGAGCATGAAGCGGTGTTCAAAAACATGCAGAGCCTGAAAATGTGTGTAAAATATGAAGAGCTTCAAAACGTGTCAAAAATATGAGGAGCATGAAACGGTCTGAAAAATAGGTGGATCAAGAATCGGTCTTGAAAAACATGAAGAGCGTGAAAACATGTGAAAAATATGAAAAGCTTCAAAAGGTGTGAAAAATATGAAGAGCTTAAAATGGTGTCAAAAATGAGATGAGCATGAAACGGTCTGAAAAATAGGTGGAGCATGATGTGGTGTTGAGAAACATGAAGAGCCTGAAAAGTGTCGAAAAATATGAAGACCTTCAAAAGGTGTCAAAACTATGAGGAGTATGAAAGGGTCTGAAAAATAGGAGGAGCATGAAACGGTGTTCAAAAACATGAAGAGCCTGAAAAGCTGTGAAAAATATGAAGAGCCTCAAGGTGTGAAATACTTGAGGAGCATGAATCGGTCTGAAAAACAGGAGGAGCATGAAGCGGTGTTGAAAAACATGAAGAGCCTGAAATGGTGTGAAAAATATGAAGAGCTTCAAAAGGTGTCAAAAATATGAGGAGCATGAAACAGTCTGAAAAATATGAGGAGCATGAATCGGTGTTCAAAAACATGAAGAGCCTGAAAAGGTGTGAAAAATATGAAGAGCTTCAAAAGGTGTGAAATACATGAGGAGCATGAAACGGTCTGAAAAATAGGAGGAGCATGAAGCGGTGTTGAAAAACATGAACAGCCTGAAAAGGTGTGAAAAATATGAAGAGCTTCAAAAGGTGTGAAAAATATGAGGAGCATGAAACGGTCTGAAAAATAGGAAGAGCATGAAGCCGTGTTGAAAAACATGAAGAGCCAGGAAGGGTGTAAAAAATATGAAGAGCTTCAAAAGGTGTCAAAAATATAAGGAACATGAAACGGTCTGAAAAATAGGAGGAGCATGAAGTGGTGTTGAAAATCATGAAGAACCTGAAAAGGTGTGTAAAATATGAAGAGCCGCAAAATGTGTGAAATACATGAGGTGCATGAAACGGTCTGAAAAAAAGGAGGAGCACGAAGCGGTGTTCAAAAATATGAAGAGCCTGAAAATTTGTGAAAACTATGAAGCGCTTCAGAAGGTGTCAAAAATGAGATGAGCATGAAACGGTCTGAAAAATAGGAGGAGCATGAAGTGGTGTTGAAAAACATTAAGAGCCTGAAAATGTGTGAAATATATGAAGAGCTTCAAACGATTTCAGAAATGAGAGGAACATGAAACGGTCTGAAAAATAGGAGGAGCATGAAGCGGTGTTGAAAAACATGAAGAGCCTGAAAAGGTGTGAAAAATATGAATAGTTTCAAAAGATGTAAAAAATATGAAAAACGTCAAAAGCTGTCAAAAATGAGATGAGCATGAAACGGTCTGAGAAATAGGAGAAGCATGAAGTGGTGTTGTAAAACATGAAGAGCTTGAAAAAGTGTGAAATATATGAAGAGCTTCAAAAGGTGTGAAAAATATGAAGAGCTTCAAAAGGTGTCAAAAATATGAGGAGCATGAAACGGTCTGAAAAATAGGAGGAGCATTGTAACATTGTTGAAAAAATTGAAGAGCCTGAAAAAGTGTGAAAAATATGAAGAGCTTCAAAAGGTGTCAAAAATATGAGGAGCATGAAAAGGTCTGAAAAATAGGAAGAGCATGAAGCCGTGTTGAAAAACATGAAGAGCCAGGAAGGGTGTAAAAAATATGAAGAGCTTCAAAAGGTGTCAAAAATATAAGGAACATGAAACGGTCTGAAAAATAGGAGGAGCATGAAGTGGTTTTGAAAATAATGAAGAACCTGAAAAGGTGTGAAAAATATGAAGAGCTTCAAAAGTTGTGAAAAATATGAAGAGCTTCAAAAGGTGTAAAAAATGAGATGAGCATGAAACGGTCTGTAAAATAGGAGGAGCATGAAGCGGTGTTCAAAACATGAAGAGCCTGAAAAGGTGTGAAAAATATGAAGAGCTTCAAAAGGTGTCAAAAATATGAGGGGCATGAAACGGTCTGAAAAATAGGAGGAGCATTGTAACATTGTTGAAAAAATTGAAGAGCCTGAAAAAGTGTGAAAAATATGAAGAGCTTCAAAATGTGTCAAAAATATGAGGAGCATGAAAAGGTCTGAAAAATAGGAGGAGCATGAAGCGGTGTTGAAAAATATGAAGAGCCTGAAAAGGTGTGAAAAACATGAAGAGCTTTAAAAGGTTTCAAAAATATAAGGAGCATGAAACGGTCTGAAAAATAGTAGGAGCATGAAACGGTGTTCAAAAAGATGAGAAGCCTGAAAAGATGTGAAAAATATGAAGAGCTTCAAAATGTGTGAAATACATGAGGAGCATGAAACGGTCTGAAAAATAGGAGGAGCATGAAGCGTTGTTGAAAAACATGAAGAGCCTGAAAAGGTGTGAAAATTATGAAGAGCTTCAAAAGGTGTGAAAAATATGAGGAGCACGAAACGGTCTAAAAAATAAGAGGAGCATGAAGCCGTGTTGAAAAACATGAAGAGCCTGAAAAGGTGTAAAAAACATGAAGAGCTTCAAAAGGTGTCAAAAATATGAGGAACATGAAACGGTCTGAAAAATAGGAGGAGCATGAAGTGGGGTTGAAAATCATGAAGAGTCTGAAAAGGTGTGTAAAATGTGAAGAGCTTCAAAAGGAGTGAAATACATGAGGAGCATGAAACCGTCTGAATTATAGGAGGAGCATGAAGCGGTGTTCATAAACATGAAGAGCCTGAAAAGGTGTGGAAAATATGAAAAGCTTCAAAAGCTGTCAAATATGAGATGAGCATGAAACGGTCTGTAAAATAGGAGGAGCAGGAAGTGGTGTTGAAAAACATGAAGAGCCTGAAAAAGTGTAAAATATACGAAGACCTTCAAAATTTGTGAAAAATATTAGGAGCTTCAAAAGAGGTCAAAAATATGAGGAACATGAAACGGTCTGAAAAATAGGAGGAGCATGAAACGGTTTTGAAAAACACAAAGGGCCTGAAAAGGTGTGAAAAATATGAAGAGCTTCAAAAGGTGTGAAATACATAGGGGCATGAAACGGTCTGAAAAATAGGTGGAGCATGAAGCAGTGTTTAAAAACATGAAGAGCCTGAAAAGGTGTGAAAAATATGAAGAGCTTCAAAATGTGTTAAAAATAGGAGGAGCATGAAGCGGTGTTCAAAAACATGCAGAGCCTGAAAATGTGTGTAAAATATGAAGAGCTTCAAAACGTGTCAAAAATATGAGGAGCATGAAACGGTCTGAAAAATAGGTGGATCAAGAATCGGTCTTGAAAAACATGAAGAGCGTGAAAACATGTGAAAAATATGAAGAGCTTCACAAGGTGTGAAAAATATGAAGAGCTTAAAATGGTGTCAAAAATGAGATGAGCATGAAACGGTCTGAAAAATAGGTGGAGCATGATGTGGTGTTGAGAAACATGAAGAGCCTGAAAAGTGTCGAAAAATATGAAGACCTTCAAAAGGTGTCAAAACTATGAGGAGTATGAAAGGGTCTGAAAAATAGGAGGAGCATGAAACGGTGTTCAAAAACATGAAGAGCCTGAAAAGCTGTGAAAAATATGAAGAGCCTCAAGGTGTGAAATACTTGAGGAGCATGAATCGGTCTGAAAAACAGGAGGAGCATGAAGCGGTGTTGAAAAACATGAAGAGCCTGAAATGGTGTGAAAAATATGAAGAGCTTCAAAAGGTGTCAAAAATATGAGGAGCATGAAACAGTCTGAAAAATATGAGGAGCATGAATCGGTGTTCAAAAACATGAAGAGCCTGAAAAGGTGTGAAAAATATGAAGAGCTTCAAAAGGTGTGAAATACATGAGGAGCATGAAACGGTCTGAAAAATAGGAGGAGCATGAAGCGGTGTTGAAAAACATGAACAGCCTGAAAAGGTGTGAAAAATATGAAGAGCTTCAAAAGGTGTGAAAAATATGAGGAGCATGAAACGGTCTGAAAAATAGGAAGAGCATGAAGCCGTGTTGAAAAACATGAAGAGCAAGGAAGGGTGTAAAAAATATGAAGAGCTTCAAAAGGTGTCAAAAATATAAGGAACATGAAAAGGTCTGAAAAATAGGAGGAGCATGAAGTGGTGTTGAAAATCATGAAGAACCTGAAAAGGTGTGTAAAATATGAAGAGCCGCAAAATGTGTGAAATACATGAGGTGCATGAAACGGTCTGAAAAAAAGGAGGAGCACGAAGCGCTGTTCAAAAATATGAAGAGCCTGAAAATTTGTGAAAACTATGAAGCGCTTCAGAAGGTGTCAAAAATAAGATGAGCATGAAACGGTCTGAAAAAAAGGAGGAGCATGAAGTGGTGTTGAAAAACATTAAGAGCCTGAAAATGTGTGAAATATATGAAGAGCTTCAAACGATTTCAGAAATGAGAGGAACATGAAACGGTCTGAAAAATAGGAGGAGCATGAAGCGGTGTTGAAAAACATGAAGAGCCTGAAAAGGTGTGAAAAATATGAATAGTTTCAAAAGATGTAAAAAATTTGAAAAACTTCAAAAGCTGTCAAAAATGAGATGAGCATGAAACGGTCCGAGAAATAGGAGAAGCATGAAGTGGTGTTGAAAAACATGAAGAGCTTGAAAAAGTGTGAAATATATGAAGAGCTTCAAAAGGTGTGAAAAATATGAAGAGCTTCAAAAGGTGTCAAAAATATGAGGAGCATGAAACGGTCTGAAAAATAGGAGGAGCATTGTAACATTGTTGAAAAAATTGAAGAGCCTGAAAAAGTGTGAAAAATATGAAGAGCTTCAAAAGGTGTCAAAAATATGAGGAGCATGAAAAGGTCTGAAAAATAGGAAGAGCATGAAGCCGTGTTGAAAAACATGAAGAGCCAGGAAGGGTGTAAAAAATATGAAGAGCTTCAAAAGGTGTCAAAAATATAAGGAACATGAAACGGTCTGAAAAATAGGAGGAGCATGAAGTGGTTTTGAAAATAATGAAGAACCTGAAAAGGTGTGAAAAATATGAAGAGCTTCAAAAGTTGTGAAAAATATGAAGAGCTTCAAAAGGTGTAAAAAATGAGATGAGCATGAAACGGTCTGTAAAATAGGAGGAGCATGAAGCGGTGTTCAAAACATGAAGAGCCTGAAAAGGTGTGAAAAATATGAAGAGCTTCAAAAGGTGTGAAAAATATGAGGAGCATGAAACGGTGAAAAATAGGAGGAGCATAGTGATGTTCAAAAATATGAAGAGCTTTAAAAGGTGTCAAAAATATGAGGAGCATGAAACGGTCTCAAAATTAGGAGGAGCATGAAGCGGTATTCAAATATATGGAGATCCTGAAAAGGTACTAAAAATATGAAGAGCTTCAAAAGGTGTAAAAAATGAGATGAGCATGAAACGGTCTGTAAAATAGGAGGAGCATGAACCGGTGTTCAAAAACATGAAGAGCCTGAAAAGGTGTGAAACATATGAAGAGCCTCAAAAAATGTCAAAAATATAAGGAGTATGAAATGGTCTCAAAAATAGGAAGAGCATGAAGCGGGGTTGAAAAACATGAAGAGCCACAAAAGGTGTGAAAAATATGAAGAGCTTTAAAAGGTGTCAAAATATGAGGAGCATGAAACGTTCTGAAAAATAGGAGGATCATGAAACGGTGTTCAAAAACATGAAGAGCCTGAAAAGGTGTGAAAAATATGAAGAGCTTCAAATGGTGTCACAAATATGAGGAGCATGAAACGGTCTGAAAACTAAGAGGAGCATGAAGCGGTGTTGAGAAACATGAAGAGCCTGAAAAGGTGTGAAAAATATGAAGAGCTTCAAAAGGTGTCAAAAATATGAGGAGCATGAAATGGTCTGAAAAGTAGGAGGAGCATGAAGTGGTTGTGAAAAACTTGAAGAGCCTGAAAAGGTGTGCAAAATATAAAGAGTTTCAAAAGGTGTGAAATTCATGAGGAGATAAAACGGTCTGAAAAAGAGGACGGGCATGAAGCGGTGTTCAAAAACCTGCAGAGCCTGAAAAGGTGTGAAAAATATGAAGAGCTTCAAAAGGATTCACAAATAGAAGTAGCATGAAACGGTGTTCAAAAACTTGAAGAGCCTAAAAATGTGTGAAAAATATGAAGAGATTTAAAGGTGTCAAAAATATGAGGAGCATGAAATGGTCTGAAAAATAGAAGGAGCATGAAGCGGTGTTGAAAAACATGAAGAGCCTGAAAAGGTGTGAAAAATATGAAGAGCTTCAAAAGGTTTCAAAAATATGAAGAGCATGAAATGGTCTGAAAAATAGGAGGAGCATGAAGCGGTGTTGAAAATTATGAAGATCCTGAAAAGGTGTGAAAAATATGAAGAGCTTCAAAATGAGTCTAATATATGAAGAGCATGAAAAGTTCAGAAAAATAGGAGGAGCATGAAGTTGTGTTGAAAAACATGAAGAGCCTGAAAAGGTGTGAAAAATATGAAGAGCTTCAAAAGGTGTGAAAAATATAAGTAGCATTAAACGGTCTGAAAAATAGGAGGAGCATGAAGCGGTGTTCAAAAACATGAAGACCATGAAAAGGTGTGAAAAATATGAAGAGCTTCAAAAGGTGTGAAATACATGAGGAGCATGATACGGTCTGAAAAATAGGAGGAGCATGAAGCGGTGTTGAAAAACATGAAGAGCCTGAAAAGGTGTGAAAAATATGAAGATCTTCAAAAGGTGTGAAAAATATGAGGAGAATGAAACGGTCTGAAAAATAGGAGGAGCATGAAGCGGTGTTCAAAAATATGAAGAGCCACAAAAGGTGTGAAAAATATGAAGAGCTTTAAAAGGTGTCAAAATATGAGGAGCATGAAACGTTCTGAAAAATAGGAGGATCATGAAACGGTGTTCAAAAACATGAAGAGCCTGAAAAGGTGTGAAAAATATGAAGAGCCTCAAAAAATTTCAAAAATATAAGGAGTATGAAATGGTCTCAAAAATAGGAGGAGCAAGAAGCGGTGTTGAAAAACATGAAGAGCCTGAAAAGGTGTGAAAAATATGAAGAGCTTCAAAAGGTGTGAAAAATGAGATGTGCATGAAACGGACTGAAATATAGGAGGAGCATGAAGTGATGTTGAAAAACATGAATAGCCTGAAAAGGTGTGAAAAATATGAAGAGCTTCAAAAGGTTTGAAAAATATAAGTAGCATGAAACGGTCTGAAAAATAGGAGGAGCATGAAGCGGTGTTCAAAAACATGAAGAGCATGAAAAGGTATGAAAAATATGAAGAACTTCAAAAGGTGTGAAATACATGAGGAGCATGATACGGTCTGAAAATTAGGAAAAGCATGAAGTTGTGTTCAAAAACATGAAGAGCATGAAAAGGTGTGAAAAATATGAAGAGCTTCCAAAATTGTGAAAATATGAGGAGAATGAAATGGTGAAAAATAGGAGGAGCATGAAACGGTCTGAAAAATAGGAGGAGCATGAAGCGGTGTTCAAAAACATGAAGAGCCTGAAAAGGTGTGAAAAATATGAAGAGCTTGCAAAACTGTCAAAATATGAGGAGAATGAAATGGTCTGAAAAATAGAGGGAGCATGAAACGGTTTGAAAAATAGGAGGAGCATGAAACGCTGTTGAAAAACATGAACAGCCTGAAAAGGTGTGAAAAATAGGTGGAGCTTCAAAAGGTGTCAAAAATATGAGGAGCATGAAACTGTCTGAAAAATAGGACGAGAATGAAGCGATGTTGAAAAACATGAAGAGCCTGAAAAGGTGTGAAAAATATGAAGAGCTTCAAAAGATGTCAAAAATATGAGCAGCATGAAACGGTCTGAAAAATAGGAGGAGCATGAAGCGGTCGTCAAAAACATGAAGAGCTTGAAAAGGTTTGAAAAGTATAAAGAGCTTCAAAAAGTGTCAAAAATATGAGGAGCATGAAACGGTCTGAAAAATAGGAGGAGAATGAAGCGGTGTTGGAAAACATGAAGATCCTGAAAAGGTGTGTGTAATATGAAGAGCTTCAAAAGGTGTCAAAAATATGAGGAGCATGAAACGGTCTGAAAAATAGGAGGAGCATGAAATGTTTTTGAAGAAGATGAAGAGCTTGAAAAGGTGTGAAATATATGAAGAGCTTCAAAAGGTGTCAAAAATATGAGGAGCATGAAACAGTCAGAAAAATAGGAGGAGCATGAAGCAGTCGTCAAAAAACATGAAGAGCCTGAAAAGGTGTGAAAAATATGAAGAGCTTCAAAAGGTGTCAAATATATGAGGAGCATGAAACGGTCTAAAAAATAGAGGGGAATGAAGCGCTGTTGAAAAACATGAAGAGCATTAAAAGGTGTGAAAAATATGAAGAGTTTCTAAAGGTGTCAAAATATGAGGAGCATTAAACCGTCTGAAAAATAGGAGGAGCATGAAACGGTCTGAAAAATAGGAGGAGTAAGAATCGGTGTTGAAAAACATGAAGAGCATGAAAAGTTGTCAAAAATATGAAGAGATTCAAATGGTGTCAAAAATATGAGGAGCATGAAATTGTCTGAAAAATAGGAGGAACAGGAAGCGGTGTTCAAAAACATGAAGAGACTGAAAAGGTGTGAAAAATATGTAGAGTTTCAAAGTGTGTGAAAAATATGAGGAGCAAGAAACGGTCTGAAAAATAGGAGGAGCATGAAGCCGTTTTCAAAAACATGAAGAGCATGAAAAGGTGTGAAAAATATGAAGAGTTTCAAAAGGTGTCAAAACTATGAGGAGCATGAAACGGTATGAAAAATAGGAGGAGCATGAAGCGGTGTTGAAAAACCTGAAGAGCCTGAACAGGTGTGAAAAAATGAAGGGCTTCAAAAGGTTTCAAATCTATGAGGAGCACGAAACGGTCTGAAAAATAGGAGGAGCATGAAGCGGTGTTGAAAAACCTGAAGAGCCTGAACAGGTGTGAAAAAATGAAGGGCTTCAAAAGGTGTCAAATCTATGAGGAGCACGAAACGGTCTGAAAAATAGGATGAGCATGAAGCGGTGTTGAAAAACGTGAAGAGCCTGAACAGGTGTGAAATATATGATGAGCTTCAAAAGGTGTCAAAAATAGGAGGAGCATGAAACAGTCTGAAAAATAGGAGGAGCATGAAGCGGTGTTGAAAAACCTGAAGAGCCTGAACAGGTGTGAAATATATGATGAGCTTCAAAAGGTGTCAAATCTATGAGGAGCACGAAACGGTCTGAAAAATAGGAGGGGCATGAAGCGGTGTTGAAAAAAGTGAAGAGCTTGAAAAAGTGTCAAAAATATGAAGAGCTTCAAAAGGTGTCAAAAGTATGAGGAGCAAGAAACGGTCTGAAAAATAGGAGGAGCATGAAGTGGTGTTCATAAACATGAAGAGCATTAAAAGGTGTGAAAAATATGAAGAGCTTCAAAATGTGTCAAAAATATGAGGAGCATGAAACAGTCTGAAAAACAGGAGGATCATGAAGCGGTGTTGAAAAACATAAAGAGCCTGAAAAGATGTGAAAAATATGAAGAGCTTCAAAAGGTGTCAAAACAATGAGGAGCATGAAACGGTCTGAAAAATAGGAGGAGCATGAAGCCGTTTTCAAAAACATGAAGAGCATGAAAAGGTGTGAAAAATATGAAGAGTTTCAAAAGGTGTCAAAACTATGAGGAGCATGAAACCGCCTGAAAAACACGAGGAGGATGAAACGGTCTGAAAAATAGGAGGAGCATGAAGCGGTGTTGAAAAACCTGAAGAGCCTGAAAAGGCGTGAAATATATGAAGAGCTTCAAAAGGTGTCAAAAATATGAGGGGCAAGAAACCGTCTGAAACATAGGAGAAGCATGAAGCGCTGTTGAAAAACATGAAGAGCATGAAAAGTTGTCAAAAATATGAAGAGATTCAAATGGTGTCAAAAATATGAGGAGCATGAAATTGTCTGAAAAATAGGAGGAGCATGAAGCAGTGTTGAAAAACCTGAAGAGCCTGAAAAGGTGTGAAATATATGATGAGCTTCAAAAGGTGTCAAAAATAGGAGGAGCATGAGACGGTATGAAAAATAGGAGGAGCATGAAGCGGTGTTGAAAAACCTGAAGAGCCTGAAAATGTGTGAAAAATACGAAGATATTCAAAAGGTGTCAAAAATATGAGGCGTATTAATTGGTCTGAAAAATAGGAGGAGCAAGAATCGGTTTGAAAAACATGAAGAGCCTGAAAAGGTGAGAAAAAAAGAAGAGCTTCAAAAGGTGTCAAATCTATGAGGAGCACGAAACGGTCTGAAAAATAGGAGGAGCATGAAGCGGTGTTGAAAAACGTGAAGAGCTTGAAAAGGTGTCAAAAATATGAAGAGCTTCAAAAGGTGTCAAAAGTATGAGGAGCAAGAAACGGTCTGAAAATAGGAGGAGCATGAAGCAGTCGTCAAAAAACATGAAGAGCCTGAAAAGTTGTGAAAAATATGAAGAGCTTCAAAAGGTGTCAAATATATGAGGAGCATGAAACGGTCAGAGAAATAGGAGGATCATGAAGCGGTGTTGAAAAACATGAAGAGCCTGAAAATGTGTGAAAAATATGAAGAGCTTCAAAAGGTGTCAAAACTCTGAAGAGCATGAAACGGTCTGAAAAATAGGAGGAGCATGAAGCGGTGTTGAAAAAAATGCAGAGCATGAAAAGGTGTGAAAAATATGAAGAGCTTCAAAAGGTGTCAAATATATGAGGAGCATGAAACGGTCTAAAAAATAGAGGGGAATGAAGCGCTGTTGAAAAACATGAAGAGCATTAAAAGGTGTGAAAAATATGAAGAGTTTCAAAAGGAGTCAAAATATGAGGAGCATTAAACAGTCTGAAAAATAGGAGGAGCATGAAACGGTCTGAAAAATAGGAGGAGCAAGAATCGGTGTTGAAAAACATGAAGATCCTGAAAAGATGTGAAAAATATGAAGAGCTTCAAAAGGTTTCAAAACTATGAGGAGCATGAAACGATCTGAAAAATAGGAGGAGCATGAAGCCGTTTTCAAAAACATGAAGAGCATGAAAAGGTGTGAAAAATATGAAGAGTTTCAAAAGGTGTCAAAACTATGAGGAGCATGAAACCGCCTGAAAAATAGGAGGAGCATGAAACGGTCTGAAAAATAGGAGGAGCATGAAGCGGTGTTGAAAAAGCTGAAGAGCCTGAAAAGGCTTGAAATATATGAAGAGCTTCAAAAGGTGTCAAAAATATGAGGAGCAAGGAACCGTATGAAAAATAGGAGAATCATGAAGCGGTGTTCAAAAACATGAAGAGCATGAAAAGGTGTGAAAAATATGAAGAGCTTCAAAAGGTGTGAAATACATGAGGAGCATGATACGGTCTGAAAATTAGGAAAAGCATGAAGTTGTGTTCAAAAACATGAAGAGCATGAAAAGGTGTGAAAAATATGAAGAGCTTCCAAGATTGTGAAAATATGAGGAGAATGAAATGGTGAAAAGTAGGAGGAGCATGAAACGGTCTGAAAAATAGGAGGAGCATGAAGCGGTGTTCAAAAACATGAAGAGCCTGAAAAGGTGTGAAAAATATGAAGAGCTTGCAAAACTGTCAAAATATGAGGAGAATGAAATGGTCTGAAAAATAGAGGGAGCATGAAACGGTTTGAAAAATAGGAGGAGCATGAAACGCTGTTGAAAAACATGAACAGCCTGAAAAGGTGTGAAAAATAGGTGGAGCTTCAAAAGGTGTCAAAAATATGAGGAGCATGAAACTGTCTGAAAAATAGGACGAGAATGAAGCGATGTTGAAAAACATGAAGAGCCTGAAAAGGTGTGAAAAATATGAAGAGCTTCAAAAGATGTCAAAAATATGAGCAGCATGAAACGGTCTGAAAAATAGGAGGAGCATGAAGCGGTCGTCAAAAACATGAAGAGCTTGAAAAGGTTTGAAAAGTATAAAGAGCTTCAAAAAGTGTCAAAAATATGAGGAGCATGAAACGGTCTGAAAAATAGGAGGAGAATGAAGCGGTGTTGGAAAACATGAAGATCCTGAAAAGGTGTGTGTAATATGAAGACCTTCAAAAGGTGTCAAAAATATGAGGAGCATGAAACGGTCTGAAAAATAGGAGGAGCATGAAATGTTTTTGAAGAAGATGAAGAGCTTGAAAAGGTGTGAAATATATGAAGAGCTTCAAAAGGTGTCAAAAATATGAGGAGCATGAAACAGTCAGAAAAATAGGAGGAGCATGAAGCAGTCGTCAAAAAACATGAAGAGCATGAAAAGGTGTGAAAAATATGAAGAGCTTCAAAAGGTGTCAAATATATGAGGAGCATGAAACGGTCTAAAAAATAGAGGGGAATGAAGCGCTGTTGAAAAACATGAAGAGCATTAAAAAGTGTGAAAAATATGAAGAGTTTCAAAAGGTGTCAAAATATGAGGAGCATTAAACCGTCTGAAAAATAGGAGGAGCATGAAACGGTCTGAAAAATAGGAGGAGTAAGAATCGGTGTTGAAAAACATGAAGATCCTGAAAAGTTGTGAAAAATATGAAGAGCTTCAAAAGGTGTCAAAACAATGAGGAGCATGAAACGGTCTGAAAAATAGGAGAAGCATGAAGCCGTTTTCAAAAACATGAAGAGCATGAAAAGGTGTGAAAAATATGAAGAGCTTCAAAAGGTGTCAAATATATGAGGAGCATGAAACGGTCTAAAAAATAGAGGGGAATGAAGCGCTGTTGAAAAACATGAAGAGCATTAAAAGGTGTGAAAAATATGAAGAGTTTCAAAAGGAGTCAAAATATGAGGAGCATTAAACGATCTGAAAAATAGGAGGAGCATGAAACGGTCTGAAAAATAGGAGGTGCAAGAATCGGTGTTGAAAAACATGAAGATCCTGAAAAGATGTGAAAAATATGAAGAGCTTCAAAAGGTTCCAAAACTATGAGGAGCATGAAACGGTCTGAAAAATAGGAGGAGCATGAAGCCGTTTTCAAAAACATGAAGAGCATGAAAAGGT
This sequence comes from Dama dama, assembly GCF_033118175.1. NCBI lineage: Eukaryota > Metazoa > Chordata > Mammalia > Artiodactyla > Cervidae > Dama > Dama dama. The sequence goes on from NW_026870978.1 coordinate 709,179, forward strand.
GTGAAAAATATGAAGAGTTTCAAAAGGTGTCAAAACTATGAGGAGCATGAAACCGCCTGAAAAATAGGAGGAGCATGAAACGGTCTGAAAAATAGGAGGAGCATGAAGCGGTGTTGAAAAAGCTGAAGAGCCTGAAAAGGCTTGAAATATATGAAGAGCTTCAAAAGGTGTCAAAAATATGAGGAGCAAGAAACCGTCTGAAAAATAGGAGAAGCATGAAGCGGTGTTGAAAAACATGAAGAGCATGAAAAGTTGTCAAAAATATGAAGAGATTCAAATGGTGTCAAAAATATGAGGAGCATGAAATTGTCTGAAAAATAGGAGGAACATGAAGCGGTGTTCAAAAACATGAAGAGACTGAAAAGGTGTGAAAAATATGTAGAGTTTCAAAGTGTGTGAAAAATATGAGGAGCAAGAAACGGTCTGAAAAATAGGAGGAGCATGAAGCCGTTTTCAAAAACATGAAGAGCATGAAAAGGTGTGAAAAATATGAAGAGCTTCAAAAGGTGTCAAAAGTATGAGGAGCATGAAACCGCCTGAAAAACACGAGGAGGATGAAACGGTCTGAAAAATAGGAGGAGCATGAAGCGGTGTTGAAAAACCTGAAGAGCCTGAAAAGGCTTGAAATATATGAAGAGCTTCAAAAGGTGTCAAAAATATGAGGGGCAAGAAACCGTCTGAAAAATAGGAGAAGCATGAAGCGGTGTTGAAAAACATGAAGAGCATGAAAAGTTGTCAAAAATATGAAGAGATTCAAATGGTGTCAAAAATATGAGGAGCATGAAATTGTCTGAAAAATAGGAGGAGCATGAAGCAGTGTTGAAAAACCTGAAGAGCCTGAAAAGGTGTGAAATATATGATGAGCTTCAAAAGGTGTCAAAAATAGGAGGAGCATGAGACGGTATGAAAAATAGGAGGAGCATGAAGCGGTGTTGAAAAACCTGAAGAGCCTGAAAATGTGTGAAAAATACGAAGATATTCAAAAGGTGTCAAAAATATGAGGCGTATTAATTGGTCTGAAAAATAGGAGGAGCAAGAATCGGTTTGAAAAACATGAAGAGCCTGAAAAGGTGAGAAAAAAAGAAGAGCTTCAAAAGGTGTCAAATCTATGAGGAGCACGAAACGGTCTGAAAAATAGGAGGAGCATGAAGCGGTGTTGAAAAACGTGAAGAGCTTGAAAAGGTGTCAAAAATATGAAGAGCTTCAAAAGGTGTCAAAAGTATGAGGAGCAAGAAACGGTCTGAAAATAGGAGGAGCATGAAGCAGTCGTCAAAAAACATGAAGAGCCTGAAAAGTTGTGAAAAATATGAAGAGCTTCAAAAGGTGTCAAATATATGAGGAGCATGAAACGGTCAGAAAAATAGGAGGATCATGAAGCGGTGTTGAAAAACATGAAGAGCCTGAAAATGTGTGAAAAATATGAAGAGCTTCAAAAGGTGTCAAAACTCTGAAGAGCATGAAACGGTCTGAAAAATAGGAGGAGCATGAAGCGGTGTTGAAAAAAATGCAGAGCATGAAAAGGTGTGAAAAATATGAAGAGCTTCAAAAGGTGTCAAATATATGAGGAGCATGAAACGGTCTAAAAAATAGAGGGGAATGAAGCGCTGTTGAAAAACATGAAGAGCATTAAAAGGTGTGAAAAATATGAAGAGTTTCAAAAGGAGTCAAAATATGAGGAGCATTAAACAGTCTGAAAAATAGGAGGAGCATGAAACGGTCTGAAAAATAGGAGGAGCAAGAATCGGTGTTGAAAAACATGAAGATCCTGAAAAGATGTGAAAAATATGAAGAGCTTCAAAAGGTTTCAAAACTATGAGGAGCATGAAACGATCTGAAAAATAGGAGGAGCATGAAGCCGTTTTCAAAAACATGAAGAGCATGAAAAGGTGTGAATAATATGAAGAGTTTCAAAAGGTGTCAAAACTATGAGGAGCATGAAACCGCCTGAAAAATAGGAGGAGCATGAAACGGTCTGAAAAATAGGAGGAGCATGAAGCGGTGTTGAAAAAGCTGAAGAGCCTGAAAAGGCTTGAAATATATGAAGAGCTTCAAAAGGTGTCAAAAATATGAGGAGCAAGGAACCGTATGAAAAATAGGAGAATCATGAAGCGGTGTTCAAAAACATGAAGAGCATGAAAAGGTGTGAAAAATATGAAGAGCTTCAAAAGGTGTGAAATACATGAGGAGCATGATACGGTCTGAAAATTAGGAAAAGCATGAAGTTGTGTTCAAAAACATGAAGAGCATGAAAAGGTGTGAAAAATATGAAGAGCTTCCAAGATTGTGAAAATATGAGGAGAATGAAATGGTGAAAAGTAGGAGGAGCATGAAACGGTCTGAAAAATAGGAGGAGCATGAAGCGGTGTTCAAAAACATGAAGAGCCTGAAAAGGTGTGAAAAATATGAAGAGCTTGCAAAACTGTCAAAATATGAGGAGAATGAAATGGTCTGAAAAATAGAGGGAGCATGAAACGGTTTGAAAAATAGGAGGAGCATGAAACGCTGTTGAAAAACATGAACAGCCTGAAAAGGTGTGAAAAATAGGTGGAGCTTCAAAAGGTGTCAAAAATATGAGGAGCATGAAACTGTCTGAAAAATAGGACGAGAATGAAGCGATGTTGAAAAACATGAAGAGCCTGAAAAGGTGTGAAAAATATGAAGAGCTTCAAAAGATGTCAAAAATATGAGCAGCATGAAACGGTCTGAAAAATAGGAGGAGCATGAAGCGGTCGTCAAAAACATGAAGAGCTTGAAAAGGTTTGAAAAGTATAAAGAGCTTCAAAAAGTGTCAAAAATATGAGGAGCATGAAACGGTCTGAAAAATAGGAGGAGAATGAAGCGGTGTTGGAAAACATGAAGATCCTGAAAAGGTGTGTGTAATATGAAGACCTTCAAAAGGTGTCAAAAATATGAGGAGCATGAAACGGTCTGAAAAATAGGAGGAGCATGAAATGTTTTTGAAGAAGATGAAGAGCTTGAAAAGGTGTGAAATATATGAAGAGCTTCAAAAGGTGTCAAAAATATGAGGAGCATGAAACAGTCAGAAAAATAGGAGGAGCATGAAGCAGTCGTCAAAAAACATGAAGAGCATGAAAAGGTGTGAAAAATATGAAGAGCTTCAAAAGGTGTCAAATATATGAGGAGCATGAAACGGTCTAAAAAATAGAGGGGAATGAAGCGCTGTTGAAAAACATGAAGAGCATTAAAAAGTGTGAAAAATATGAAGAGTTTCAAAAGGTGTCAAAATATGAGGAGCATTAAACCGTCTGAAAAATAGGAGGAGCATGAAACGGTCTGAAAAATAGGAGGAGTAAGAATTGGTGTTGAAAAACATGAAGATCCTGAAAAGTTGTGAAAAATATGAAGAGCTTCAAAAGGTGTCAAAACAATGAGGAGCATGAAACGGTCTGAAAAATAGGAGAAGCATGAAGCCGTTTTCAAAAACATGAAGAGCATGAAAAGGTGTGAAAAATATGAAGAGCTTCAAAAGGTGTCAAATATATGAGGAGCATGAAACGGTCTAAAAAATAGAGGGGAATGAAGCGCTGTTGAAAAACATGAAGAGCATTAAAAGGTGTGAAAAATATGAAGAGTTTCAAAAGGAGTCAAAATATGAGGAGCATTAAACGATCTGAAAAATAGGAGGAGCATGAAACGGTCTGAAAAATAGGAGGTGCAAGAATCGGTGTTGAAAAACATGAAGATCCTGAAAAGATGTGAAAAATATGAAGAGCTTCAAAAGGTTCCAAAACTATGAGGAGCATGAAACGGTCTGAAAAATAGGAGGAGCATGAAGCCGTTTTCAAAAACATGAAGAGCATGAAAAGGTGTGAAAAATATGAAGAGTTTCAAAAGGTGTCAAAACTATGAGGAGCATGAAACCGCCTGAAAAATAGGAGGAGCATGAAACGGTCTGAAAAATAGGAGGAGCATGAAGCGGTGTTGAAAAAGCTGAAGAGCCTGAAAAGGCTTGAAATATATGAAGAGCTTCAAAAGGTGTCAAAAATATGAGGAGCAAGAAACCGTCTGAAAAATAGGAGAAGCATGAAGCGGTGTTGAAAAACATGAAGAGCATGAAAAGTTGTCAAAAATATGAAGAGATTCAAATGGTGTCAAAAATATGAGGAGCATGAAATTGTCTGAAAAATAGGAGGAACATGAAGCGGTGTTCAAAAACATGAAGAGACTGAAAAGGTGTGAAAAATATGTAGAGTTTCAAAGTGTGTGAAAAATATGAGGAGCAAGAAACGGTCTGAAAAATAGGAGGAGCATGAAGCCGTTTTCAAAAACATGAAGAGCATGAAAAGGTGTGAAAAATATGAAGAGCTTCAAAAGGTGTCAAAAGTATGAGGAGCATGAAACCGCCTGAAAAACACGAGGAGGATGAAACGGTCTGAAAAATAGGAGGAGCATGAAGCGGTGTTGAAAAACCTGAAGAGCCTGAAAAGGCTTGAAATATATGAAGAGCTTCAAAAGGTGTCAAAAATATGAGGGGCAAGAAACCGTCTGAAAAATAGGAGAAGCATGAAGCGGTGTTGAAAAACATGAAGAGCATGAAAAGTTGTCAAAAATATGAAGAGATTCAAATGGTGTCAAAAATATGAGGAGCATGAAATTGTCTGAAAAATAGGAGGAGCATGAAGCAGTGTTGAAAAACCTGAAGAGCCTGAAAAGGTGTGAAATATATGATGAGCTTCAAAAGGTGTCAAAAATAGGAGGAGCATGAGATGGTATGAAAAATAGGAGGAGCATGAAGCGGTGTTGAAAAACCTGAAGAGCCTGAAAATGTGTGAAAAATACGAAGATATTCAAAAGGTGTCAAAAATATGAGGCGTATTAATTGGTCTGAAAAATAGGAGGAGCAAGAATCGGTTTGAAAAACATGAAGAGCCTGAAAAGGTGAGAAAAAAAGAAGAGCTTCAAAAGGTGTCAAATCTATGAGGAGCACGAAACGGTCTGAAAAATAGGAGGAGCATGAAGCGGTGTTGAAAAACGTGAAGAGCTTGAAAAGGTGTCAAAAATATGAAGAGCTTCAAAAGGTGTCAAAAGTATGAGGAGCAAGAAACGGTCTGAAAAATAGGAGGAGCATGAAGCAGTCGTCAAAAAACATGAAGAGCCTGAAAAGTTGTGAAAAATATGAAGAGCTTCAAAAGGTGTCAAATATATGAGGAGCATGAAACGGTCAGAAAAATAGGAGGATCATGAAGCGGTGTTGAAAAACATGAAGAGCCTGAAAATGTGTGAAAAATATGAAGAGCTTCAAAAGGTGTCAAAACTCTGAAGAGCATGAAACGGTCTGAAAAATAGGAGGAGCATGAAGCGGTGTTGAAAAAAATGCAGAGCATGAAAAGGTGTGAAAAATATGAAGAGCTTCAAAAGGTGTCAAATATATGAGGAGCATGAAACGGTCTAAAAAATAGAGGGGAATGAAGCGCTGTTGAAAAACATGAAGAGCATTAAAAGGTGTGAAAAATATGAAGAGTTTCAAAAGGAGTCAAAATATGAGGAGCATTAAACGGTCTGAAAAATAGGAGGAGCATGAAACGGTCTGAAAAATAGGAGGAGCAAGAATCGGTGTTGAAAAACATGAAGATCCTGAAAAGATGTGAAAAATATGAAGAGCTTCAAAAGGTTTCAAAACTATGAGGAGCATGAAACGATCTGAAAAATAGGAGGAGCATGAAGCCGTTTTCAAAAACATGAAGAGCATGAAAAGGTGTGAAAAATATGAAGAGTTTCAAAAGGTGTCAAAACTATGAGGAGCATGAAACCGCCTGAAAAATAGGAGGAGCATGAAACGGTCTGAAAAATAGGAGGAGCATGAAGCGGTGTTGAAAAACCTGAAGAGCCTGAAAATGTGTGAAAAATACGAAGATATTCAAAAGGTGTCAAAAATAGGAGGAGCATGAGACGGTATGAAAAATAGGAGGAGCATGAAGCGGTGTTGAAAAACCTGAAGAGCCTGAAAATGTGTGAAAAATACGAAGATATTCAAAAGGTGTCAAAAATAGGAGGAGCATGAGACGGTATGAAAAATAGGAGGAGCATGAAGCGGTGTTGAAAAACATGAAGAGCCTGAAAATGTGTGAAAAATATGAAGAGCTTCAAAAGGTGTCAAAAATAGGAGGAGCATGAGACGGTATGAAAAATAGGAGGAGCATGAAGCGGTGTTGAAAAACCTGAAGAGCCTGAAAATGTGTGAAAAATACGAAGATATTCAAAAGGTGTCAAAAATATGAGGCGTATTAATTGGTCTGAAAAATAGGAGGAGCAAGAATCGGTTTGAAAAACATGAAGAGCCTGAAAAGGTGAGAAAAAAAGAAGAGCTTCAAAAGGTGTCAAATCTATGAGGAGCACGAAACGGTCTGAAAAATAGGAGGAGCATGAAGCGGTGTTGAAAAACGTGAAGAGCTTGAAAAGGTGTCAAAAATATGAAGAGCTTCAAAAGGTGTCAAAAGTATGAGGAGCATGAAACGGTCTGAAATAGGAGGAGCATGAAGCCGTCTTCAAAAACATGAAGAGCATGAAAAGGTGTGAAAAATATGAAGAGTTTCAAAAGGTGTCAAAACTATGAGGAGCATGAAACCGCCTGAAAAACACGAGGAGGATGAAACGGTCTGAAAAATAGGAGGAGCATGAAGCGGTGTTGAAAAACCTGAAGAGCCTGAAAAGGCTTGAAATATATGAAGAGCTTCAAAAGGTGTCAAAAATATGAGGGGCAAGAAACCGTCTGAAAAATAGGAGAAGCATGAAGCGGTGTTGAAAAACATGAAGAGCATGAAAAGTTGTCAAAAATATGAAGAGATTCAAATGGTGTCAAAAATATGAGGAGCATGAAATTGTCTGAAAAATAGGAGGAGCATGAAGCAGTGTTGAAAAACCTGAAGAGCCTGAAAAGGTGTGAAATATATGATGAGCTTCAAAAGGTGTCAAAAATAGGAGGAGCATGAGACGGTATGAAAAATAGGAGGAGCATGAAGCGGTGTTGAAAAACCTGAAGAGCCTGAAAATGTGTGAAAAATACGAAGATATTCAAAAGGTGTCAAAAATATGAGGCGTATTAATTGGTCTGAAAAATAGGAGGAGCAAGAATCGGTTTGAAAAACATGAAGAGCCTGAAAAGGTGAGAAAAAAAGAAGAGCTTCAAAAGGTGTCAAATCTATGAGGAGCACGAAACGGTCTGAAAAATAGGAGGAGCATGAAGCGGTGTTGAAAAACGTGAAGAGCTTGAAAAGGTGTCAAAAATATGAAGAGCTTCAAAAGGTGTCAAAAGTATGAGGAGCAAGAAACGGTCTGAAAATAGGAGGAGCATGAAGCAGTCGTCAAAAAACATGAAGAGCCTGAAAAGTTGTGAAAAATATGAAGAGCTTCAAAAGGTGTCAAATATATGAGGAGCATGAAACGGTCAGAAAAATAGGAGGATCATGAAGCGGTGTTGAAAAACATGAAGAGCCTGAAAATGTGTGAAAAATATGAAGAGCTTCAAAAGGTGTCAAAACTCTGAAGAGCATGAAACGGTCTGAAAAATAGGAGGAGCATGAAGCGGTGTTGAAAAAAATGCAGAGCATGAAAAGGTGTGAAAAATATGAAGAGCTTCAAAAGGTGTCAAATATATGAGGAGCATGAAACGGTCTAAAAAATAGAGGGGAATGAAGCGCTGTTGAAAAACATGAAGAGCATTAAAAGGTGTGAAAAATATGAAGAGTTTCAAAAGGAGTCAAAATATGAGGAGCATTAAACAGTCTGAAAAATAGGAGGAGCATGAAACGGTCTGAAAAATAGGAGGAGCAAGAATCGGTGTTGAAAAACATGAAGATCCTGAAAAGATGTGAAAAATATGAAGAGCTTCAAAAGGTTTCAAAACTATGAGGAGCATGAAACGATCTGAAAAATAGGAGGAGCATGAAGCCGTTTTCAAAAACATGAAGAGCATGAAAAGGTGTGAAAAATATGAAGAGTTTCAAAAGGTGTCAAAACTATGAGGAGCATGAAACCGCCTGAAAAATAGGAGGAGCATGAAACGGTCTGAAAAATAGGAGGAGCATGAAGCGGTGTTGAAAAAGCTGAAGAGCCTGAAAAGGCTTGAAATATATGAAGAGCTTCAAAAGGTGTCAAAAATATGAGGAGCAAGGAACCGTATGAAAAATAGGAGAATCATGAAGCGGTGTTCAAAAACATGAAGAGCATGAAAAGGTGTGAAAAATATGAAGAGCTTCAAAAGGTGTGAAATACATGAGGAGCATGATACGGTCTGAAAATTAGGAAAAGCATGAAGTTGTGTTCAAAAACATGAAGAGCATGAAAAGGTGTGAAAAATATGAAGAGCTTCCAAGATTGTGAAAATATGAGGAGAATGAAATGGTGAAAAGTAGGAGGAGCATGAAACGGTCTGAAAAATAGGAGGAGCATGAAGCGGTGTTCAAAAACATGAAGAGCCTGAAAAGGTGTGAAAAATATGAAGAGCTTGCAAAACTGTCAAAATATGAGGAGAATGAAATGGTCTGAAAAATAGAGGGAGCATGAAACGGTTTGAAAAATAGGAGGAGCATGAAACGCTGTTGAAAAACATGAACAGCCTGAAAAGGTGTGAAAAATAGGTGGAGCTTCAAAAGGTGTCAAAAATATGAGGAGCATGAAACTGTCTGAAAAATAGGACGAGAATGAAGCGATGTTGAAAAACATGAAGAGCCTGAAAAGGTGTGAAAAATATGAAGAGCTTCAAAAGATGTCAAAAATATGAGCAGCATGAAACGGTCTGAAAAATAGGAGGAGCATGAAGCGGTCGTCAAAAACATGAAGAGCTTGAAAAGGTTTGAAAAGTATAAAGAGCTTCAAAAAGTGTCAAAAATATGAGGAGCATGAAACGGTCTGAAAAATAGGAGGAGAATGAAGCGGTGTTGGAAAACATGAAGATCCTGAAAAGGTGTGTGTAATATGAAGACCTTCAAAAGGTGTCAAAAATATGAGGAGCATGAAACGGTCTGAAAAATAGGAGGAGCATGAAATGTTTTTGAAGAAGATGAAGAGCTTGAAAAGGTGTGAAATATATGAAGAGCTTCAAAAGGTGTCAAAAATATGAGGAGCATGAAACAGTCAGAAAAATAGGAGGAGCATGAAGCAGTCGTCAAAAAACATGAAGAGCATGAAAAGGTGTGAAAAATATGAAGAGCTTCAAAAGGTGTCAAATATATGAGGAGCATGAAACGGTCTAAAAAATAGAGGGGAATGAAGCGCTGTTGAAAAACATGAAGAGCATTAAAAAGTGTGAAAAATATGAAGAGTTTCAAAAGGTGTCAAAATATGAGGAGCATTAAACCGTCTGAAAAATAGGAGGAGCATGAAACGGTCTGAAAAATAGGAGGAGTAAGAATTGGTGTTGAAAAACATGAAGATCCTGAAAAGTTGTGAAAAATATGAAGAGCTTCAAAAGGTGTCAAAACAATGAGGAGCATGAAACGGTCTGAAAAATAGGAGAAGCATGAAGCCGTTTTCAAAAACATGAAGAGCATGAAAAGGTGTGAAAAATATGAAGAGCTTCAAAAGGTGTCAAATATATGAGGAGCATGAAACGGTCTAAAAAATAGAGGGGAATGAAGCGCTGTTGAAAAACATGAAGAGCATTAAAAGGTGTGAAAAATATGAAGAGTTTCAAAAGGAGTCAAAATATGAGGAGCATTAAACGATCTGAAAAATAGGAGGAGCATGAAACGGTCTGAAAAATAGGAGGTGCAAGAATCGGTGTTGAAAAACATGAAGATCCTGAAAAGATGTGAAAAATATGAAGAGCTTCAAAAGGTTCCAAAACTATGAGGAGCATGAAACGGTCTGAAAAATAGGAGGAGCATGAAGCCGTTTTCAAAAACATGAAGAGCATGAAAAGGTGTGAAAAATATGAAGAGTTTCAAAAGGTGTCAAAACTATGAGGAGCATGAAACCGCCTGAAAAATAGGAGGAGCATGAAACGGTCTGAAAAATAGGAGGAGCATGAAGCGGTGTTGAAAAAGCTGAAGAGCCTGAAAAGGCTTGAAATATATGAAGAGCTTCAAAAGGTGTCAAAAATATGAGGAGCAAGAAACCGTCTGAAAAATAGGAGAAGCATGAAGCGGTGTTGAAAAACATGAAGAGCATGAAAAGTTGTCAAAAATATGAAGAGATTCAAATGGTGTCAAAAATATGAGGAGCATGAAATTGTCTGAAAAATAGGAGGAACATGAAGCGGTGTTCAAAAACATGAAGAGACTGAAAAGGTGTGAAAAATATGTAGAGTTTCAAAGTGTGTGAAAAATATGAGGAGCAAGAAACGGTCTGAAAAATAGGAGGAGCATGAAGCCGTTTTCAAAAACATGAAGAGCATGAAAAGGTGTGAAAAATATGAAGAGCTTCAAAAGGTGTCAAAAGTATGAGGAGCATGAAACCGCCTGAAAAACACGAGGAGGATGAAACGGTCTGAAAAATAGGAGGAGCATGAAGCGGTGTTGAAAAACCTGAAGAGCCTGAAAAGGCTTGAAATATATGAAGAGCTTCAAAAGGTGTCAAAAATATGAGGGGCAAGAAACCGTCTGAAAAATAGGAGAAGCATGAAGCGGTGTTGAAAAACATGAAGAGCATGAAAAGTTGTCAAAAATATGAAGAGATTCAAATGGTGTCAAAAATATGAGGAGCATGAAATTGTCTGAAAAATAGGAGGAGCATGAAGCAGTGTTGAAAAACCTGAAGAGCCTGAAAAGGTGTGAAATATATGATGAGCTTCAAAAGGTGTCAAAAATAGGAGGAGCATGAGATGGTATGAAAAATAGGAGGAGCATGAAGCGGTGTTGAAAAACCTGAAGAGCCTGAAAATGTGTGAAAAATACGAAGATATTCAAAAGGTGTCAAAAATATGAGGCGTATTAATTGGTCTGAAAAATAGGAGGAGCAAGAATCGGTTTGAAAAACATGAAGAGCCTGAAAAGGTGAGAAAAAAAGAAGAGCTTCAAAAGGTGTCAAATCTATGAGGAGCACGAAACGGTCTGAAAAATAGGAGGAGCATGAAGCGGTGTTGAAAAACGTGAAGAGCTTGAAAAGGTGTCAAAAATATGAAGAGCTTCAAAAGGTGTCAAAAGTATGAGGAGCAAGAAACGGTCTGAAAAATAGGAGGAGCATGAAGCAGTCGTCAAAAAACATGAAGAGCCTGAAAAGTTGTGAAAAATATGAAGAGCTTCAAAAGGTGTCAAATATATGAGGAGCATGAAACGGTCAGAAAAATAGGAGGATCATGAAGCGGTGTTGAAAAACATGAAGAGCCTGAAAATGTGTGAAAAATATGAAGAGCTTCAAAAGGTGTCAAAACTCTGAAGAGCATGAAACGGTCTGAAAAATAGGAGGAGCATGAAGCGGTGTTGAAAAAAATGCAGAGCATGAAAAGGTGTGAAAAATATGAAGAGCTTCAAAAGGTGTCAAATATATGAGGAGCATGAAACGGTCTAAAAAATAGAGGGGAATGAAGCGCTGTTGAAAAACATGAAGAGCATTAAAAGGTGTGAAAAATATGAAGAGTTTCAAAAGGAGTCAAAATATGAGGAGCATTAAACGGTCTGAAAAATAGGAGGAGCATGAAACGGTCTGAAAAATAGGAGGAGCAAGAATCGGTGTTGAAAAACATGAAGATCCTGAAAAGATGTGAAAAATATGAAGAGCTTCAAAAGGTTTCAAAACTATGAGGAGCATGAAACGATCTGAAAAATAGGAGGAGCATGAAGCCGTTTTCAAAAACATGAAGAGCATGAAAAGGTGTGAAAAATATGAAGAGTTTCAAAAGGTGTCAAAACTATGAGGAGCATGAAACCGCCTGAAAAATAGGAGGAGCATGAAACGGTCTGAAAAATAGGAGGAGCATGAAGCGGTGTTGAAAAACCTGAAGAGCCTGAAAATGTGTGAAAAATACGAAGATATTCAAAAGGTGTCAAAAATAGGAGGAGCATGAGACGGTATGAAAAATAGGAGGAGCATGAAGCGGTGTTGAAAAACCTGAAGAGCCTGAAAATGTGTGAAAAATACGAAGATATTCAAAAGGTGTCAAAAATAGGAGGAGCATGAGACGGTATGAAAAATAGGAGGAGCATGAAGCGGTGTTGAAAAACATGAAGAGCCTGAAAATGTGTGAAAAATATGAAGAGCTTCAAAAGGTGTCAAAAATAGGAGGAGCATGAGACGGTATGAAAAATAGGAGGAGCATGAAGCGGTGTTGAAAAACCTGAAGAGCCTGAAAATGTGTGAAAAATACGAAGATATTCAAAAGGTGTCAAAAATATGAGGCGTATTAATTGGTCTGAAAAATAGGAGGAGCAAGAATCGGTTTGAAAAACATGAAGAGCCTGAAAAGGTGAGAAAAAAAGAAGAGCTTCAAAAGGTGTCAAATCTATGAGGAGCACGAAACGGTCTGAAAAATAGGAGGAGCATGAAGCGGTGTTGAAAAACGTGAAGAGCTTGAAAAGGTGTCAAAAATATGAAGAGCTTCAAAAGGTGTCAAAAGTATGAGGAGCATGAAACGGTCTGAAATAGGAGGAGCATGAAGCCGTCTTCAAAAACATGAAGAGCATGAAAAGGTGTGAAAAATATGAAGAGTTTCAAAAGGTGTCAAAACTATGAGGAGCATGAAACCGCCTGAAAAACACGAGGAGGATGAAACGGTCTGAAAAATAGGAGGAGCATGAAGCGGTGTTGAAAAACCTGAAGAGCCTGAAAAGGCTTGAAATATATGAAGAGCTTCAAAAGGTGTCAAAAATATGAAGGGCAAGAAACCGTCTGAAAAATAGGAGAAGCATGATGCGGTGTTGAAAAACATGAAGAGCATGAAAAGTTGTCAAAAATATGAAGAGATTCAAATGGTGTCAAAAATATGAGGAGCATGAAATTGTCTGAAAAATAGGAGGAGCATGAAGCAGTGTTGAAAAACCTGAAGAGCCTGAAAAGGTGTGAAATATATGATGAGCTTCAAAAGGTGTCAAAAATAGGAGGAGCATGAGACGGTATGAAAAATAGGAGGAGCATGAAGCGGTGTTGAAAAACCTGAAGAGCCTGAAAATGTGTGAAAAATACGAAGATATTCAAAAGGTGTCAAAAATATGAGGCGTATTAATTGGTCTGAAAAATAGGAGGAGCAAGAATCGGTTTGAAAAACATGAAGAGCCTGAAAAGGTGAGAAAAAAAGAAGAGCTTCAAAAGGTGTCAAATCAATGAGGAGCACAAAACGGTCTGAAAAATAGGAGGAGCATGAAACGGTGTTCAAATATGAAGAGCCTGAAAAGGTGTGAAAAATATGAAGAGCATGAAAATTTGTGAAAAAAATGAAGAGAATGAAACTGTGTTCAAAAACATGAAAATCCTGAAAAGGTGTGAAAAATATGAAGAGCTTCAAAACGTCTCAAAAACATGAGGAGCATGAAACAGTCTGAAAATAGAAGGAGCATGAAGCGGTGTTCAAAAACATGAAGAGCCTGAAAAGGTGTGAAAAATATGAAGAGCTTCAAAAGGTGACAAAAATATGAGGAACATGAAACGGTGTTCAAAAACATGAAGAGCCTGAAAAGGTGTGAAAAATATAAAGAGCTTCAAAAGGTGTCAAAAATATGAGGAGCGTGAAACGATCTGAAAAATAGGAGGAGCATGAAGCGGTGTTGAAAAAAATGAAGAGCCTGAATAGGTGTGAAAAATATGAAGAGCTTCAAAAGTTGTCAAAATATGAGCAGCATGAAACAGTCTGAAAAATAGGAGGAGCATGAAGCGGTGTTCAAAAACATGAAGAACCAGGAAAGGTGTGAAAAATATGAAGAGCTTCAAAAGGTGACAAAAATAAGAGGAGCATGAAAAGGTATGAAAAATAGGAGGACCATGAAGCAGTGTTGAAAAACATGAAGAGCCTGAAAAGCTGTGAAAAATATGAAAGCTTCAAAATGTGTGAAAAATATGAGGAGCATGAAACGGTATGAAAAATAGGAGCAGCGTGATGAAATGTTGAAAAACATGTATAGCCTGAAAATGTGTGAAATATGTGAAGCGCTTCAAATATGTCAAAAATAAGAGGAGCATGAAACTGTCTGAAAAATAGGAGGAGCATGAAGCCGTGTTGAAAAATATGACGAGCCTGAAAAGGTGTGAAAAAATATGAAGAGCTTCAAATGGTGTCAAAAATTTGAGGAGCATGAAACGGTCTGAAATAGAGGAGGAGCATGAAGCGTTTTTGAAAAACATGAAGAGCATGTAAAGGTGCGAAATATATGAAGGGCTTCAAAAGATGTCAAAAATATGGGGAGAATGAAACGGTCTGAAAAATAGGAGGAGCATGAAACTGTGTTCAAAAACATGAAGGGCCTGAAAAGCTGTGAAAAATATGAAGAGCTTCAAAAGGTGTCAAAAATATGAGGAGCATGAAACGGTCTGAAAAAGAGGAGGAGCATTAAGCGGTGTTGAAAAACATGAAGAACCTGAAAACCTGTGAAAAATATGAAAAGCTTCAAAAGGTGTCAAAATATGAGCAGCATGAAACGGTCTGAAAAATAGGAGGAACATGAAGCGGTGTTCAAAAACATGAAGAACCAGGAAAGGTGTGAAAAATATGAAGAGCTTCAAAATGTGTCAAAATTATGAGGAGCATGAAACCGCCTGAAAAATAGGAGGAGCATGAAACGGTCTGAAAAATAGGAGGAGCATGAAGCGGTGTTGAAAAAGCTGAAGAGCCTGAAAAGGCTTGAAATATATGAAGAGCTTCAAAAGGTGTCAAAAATATGAGGAGCAAGAAACCGTATGAAAAATAGGAGAAGCATGAAGTGGTGTTGAAAAACATGAAGAGCATGAAAAGTTGTCAAAAATATGAAGAGATTCAAATGGTGTCAAAAATATGAGGAGCATGAAATTGTCTGAAAAATAGGAGGAACATGAAGCGGTGTTCAAAAACATGAAGAGACTGAAAAGGTGTGAAAAATATGTAGAGTTTCAAAGTGTGTGAAAAATATGAGGAGCAAGAAACGGTCTGAAAAATAGGAGGAGCATGAAGCGGTGATCAAAACATGAAGAGCCTGAAAAGGCTTGAAATATATGAAGAGCTTCAAAAGGTGTCAAATCTATGAGAAGCACGAAACGGTCTGAAAAATAGGAGGAGCATGAAGCGGTGTTGAAAAAAATGCAGAGCATGAAAAGGTGTGAAAAATATGAAGAGCTTCAAAAGGTGTCAAAACTATGAAGAGCATGAAACGGTCTGAAAAATAGGAGGAGCATGAAGCGGTGTTGAAAAAAATGCAGAGCATGAAAAGGTGTGAAAAATATGAAGAGCTTCAAAAGGTGTCAAATATATGAGGAGCATGAAACGGTCTAAAAAATAGAGGGGAATGAAGCGCTGTTGAAAAACATGAAGAGCATTAAAAGGTGTGAAAAATATGAAGAGTTTCAAAAGGAGTCAAAATATGAGGAGCATTAAACGGTCTGAAAAATAGGAGGAGCATGAAGCGGTCTGCAAAATAGGAGGAGCAAAAATCAGTGTTAAAAAACATGAAGATCCTGAAAAGATGTGAAAAATATGAAGAGCTTCAAACGGTGTCAAAACTATGAGGAGCATGAAACGGTCTGAAAAATAGGAGGAGCATGAAGCGGTGTTGAAAAAAATGCAGAGCATGAAAAGGTGTGAAAAATATGAACAGCTTCAAAAGGTGTCAAAACTATGAAGAGCATGAAACGGTCTGAAAAATAGGAGGATCATGAAGCGGTGTTGAGAAACATGAAGAGCCTGAAAATGTGTGAAAAATATGAAGAGCTTCAAAAGGTGTCAAACTATGAAGAGCATGAAACGGTCTGAAAAATAGGAGGAGCATGAAGCAGTGTTGAAAAACATGAAGAGCCTGAAAAGGTGTGAAAAATATGAAGAGCTTCAAAAAGTGTCAAAACTATGAAGAGCATGAAACGGTCTGAAAAATAGGAGGAGCATGAAGCGGTGTTGAAAAAAAATGCAGAGCATGAAAAGGTGTGAAAAATATGAAGAGCTTCAAAAGGTGTCAAATATATGAGGAGCATGAAACGGTCTAAAAAATAGAGGGGAATGAAGCGCTGTTGAAAAACATGAAGAGCATTAAAAGGTGTGAAAAATATGAAGAGTTTCAAAAGGAGTCAAAATATGAGGAGCATTAAACGGTCTGAAAAATAGGAGGAGCATGAAACGGTCTGAAAAATAGGAGGAGCATGAAGCCGTTTTCAAAAACATGAAGAGCATGAAAAGGTGTGAAAAATATGAAGAGTTTCAAAAGGTGTCAAAACTATGAGGAGCATGAAACCGCCTGAAAAATAGGAGGAGCATGAAACGGTCTGAAAAATAGGAGGAGCATGAAGCGGTGTTGAAAAAGCTGAAGAGCCTGAAAAGTCTTGAAATATATGAAGAGCTTCAAAAGGTGTCAAAAATATGAGGAGCAAGAAACCGTCTGAAAAATAGGAGAAGCATGAAGCGGTGTTGAAAAACATGAAGAGCATGAAAAGTTGTCAAAAATATGAAGAGATTCAAATGGTGTCAAAAATATGAGGAGCATGAAATTGTCTGAAAAATAGGAGGAACATGAAGCGGTGTTCAAAAACATGAAGAGACTGAAAAGGTGTGAAAAATATGTAGAGTTTCAAAGTGTGTGAAAAATATGAGGAGCAAGAAACGGTCTGAAAAATAGGAGTAGCTTGAAGCGGTGATCAAAACATGAAGAGCCTGAACAGGTGTGAAATATATGAAGAGCTTCAAATCGTGTCAAATATGAGGAGCATGAAAAGTTCTGAAAAATAGGAGGAGCATGAAGCGGTGTTGAAAATCATGAAGTGCCTGAAAAGGTGTGAAATATATGAAGAGCTTCATATCGTGTCAAATATCAGGAGCATGAAACGGTCAGAAAAATAGGAGGAGCATGAAGCCGTGTTCAAAAACATGAAGAGCCTGAAAAGGTGTGAAAAATATGAAGAGTTTCAAAAGGTGTCAAAATATGAGAGGCATTAAACGGTCTGAAAAATAGGAAGAGCATGAAACGGTCTGAAAAATAGGAGGAGCATGAATCGGTGTTGAAAAACATGAAGATCCTGAAAAGATGTGAAAAATATGAAGAGCTTCAAAAGGTGTCAAAACTATGAGGAGCATGAAACGGTCTGAAATATAGGAGGAGCATGAAGCCGTGTTCAAAAACATGAAGAGCATGAAAAGGTGTGAAAAATATGAAGAGTTTCAAAAGGTGTCAAAACTATGAGGAGCATGAAACGGCCTGAAAAATAGGAGGAGCATGAAACGGTCTGAAAAATAGGAGGAGCATGAAGTGGTGTTGAAAAACCTGAAGAGCCTGAAAAGGCGTGAAATATATGAAGAGCTTCAAAAGGTGTCAAAAATAGGAGGAGCATGAAACGGTCTGAAAAATAGGAGGAGCATGAAATGGTGTTCAAAAACATGAAGACTTGGAAAGGTGTGAAAAATATGAAGAGCTTCAGAAGGTGTCAAAAATATTAGGAGCATGAAACGGTCTGAAAAATGGTAAGAGCATGAAGTGGTGTTGAAAAACATGAAGAGCCTGAAAAGATGTGAAAAATATGAAGAGCTTCAAAAGGTGTCAAAAATATGAGGAGCATGAAACGATGTGAAAAATAGGAGGAGCATTAAGCGGTGTTGAAAAACATGAAGAGCCTGAAAAGGTGTGAAATATATGAAGAGCTTCAAAAGGTGTCAAAAATATGAGCAGCATGAAACGGTCTGAAAAATAGGAGGAGCATGAAGCGTTGTTCAAAAACATGACGAGCCTGAAAGCTGTGAAAAATATGAAGAGCTTCAAAAGGTGTGAAAAATATGAGGAGCAGGAAACGGTCTTCAAAATAGGAGGAGCATGAGGCGGTGTTGAGAAACATGAAGAGGCTGAAATGGTGTGAAATATATGAAAAGCTTCAAAAGGTGTCAAAAATATGAGGAGCATGAAACGTTCTGAAAAATAGGAGGAGCATGAAGCGGTGTTGAAAAACATGAAGAGCCTGAAAAGGTGTGAAATATATGAAGAGCTTCAAAAGGTGTCAAAAATATGAGGAGCATGAAACGTTCTGAAAAATAGGAGGAGCATGAAGCGTTGTTGAAAAACATGAAGAGCATGAAAAGGTGTGAAAAATATGAAAAGTTTCAAAATTATCAAAAATATGAGGAGCATAAAACGGTCAGAAAAATAGGAGGACCATGAAGCGGTGTTGAAAAACATGAAGAGCCTGAAGATGTGAAATATATGAAGAGCTTCAAAAGGTGTCACAAATATGGGGAGCATGAAAATTTCTGTAAAATAGGAGGAGCATGAAGCGGTGTTCAAAAACCTGAAGAGCCTGGAAAGGTGTGAAAAATATGAAGAGATTCAAAAGGTGTCAAAAATATGAGGAGCATGAAACGGTCTGAAAATAGGAGGAGCATGGAACGGTGATGAAGAACATGAAGAGCCGGGAAGGGTGTGAAAAATATGAAGAGCTTCAAAAGGTGACAAAAATATGAGGAGCATGAAATGGTCTGAAAAATAGGAGGAGCATGAAACGTTGTTGAAAAACATGAAGAGCATGAAAAGGTGTGAAAAATATGAAAAGTTTCAAAATTATCAAAAATATGAGGAGCATAAAACGGTCAGAAAAATAGGAGGACCATGAAGCGGTGTTGAAAAACATGAAGAGCCTGAAGATGTGAAATATATGAAGAGCTTCAAAAGGTGTCAAAAATATGAGGAGCATGAAACGTTCTGAAAAATAGGAGGAGCATGAAGCGTTGTTGAAAAACATGAAGAGCATGAAAAGGTGTGAAAAATATGAAAAGTTTCAAAATTATCAAAAATATGAGGAGCATAAAACGGTCAGAAAAATAGGAGGACCATGAAGCGGTGTTGAAAAACATGAAGAGCCTGAAGATGTGAAATATATGAAGAGCTTCAAAAGGTGTCACAAATATGGGGAGCATGAAAATTTCTGTAAAATAGGAGGAGCATGAAGCGGTGTTCAAAAACCTGAAGAGCCTGGAAAGGTGTGAAAAATATGAAGAGATTCAAAAGGTGTCAAAAATATGAGGAGCATGAAACGGTCTGAAAATAGGAGGAGCATGGAACGGTGATGAAGAACATGAAGAGCCGGGAAGGGTGTGAAAAATATGAAGAGCTTCAAAAGGTGACAAAAATATGAGGAGCATGAAATGGTCTGAAAAATAGGAGGAGCATGAAACGGTGTTCAAAAACATGAAGAGCCTGAAAAGGTGTGAAAAATATGAAGAGCATGAAAATTTGTGAAAAAAATGAAGAGAATGAAACTGTGTTCAAAAACATGAAAATCCTGAAAAGGTGTGAAAAATATGAAGAGCTTCAAAACGTCTCAAAAACATGAGGAGCATGAAACAGTCTGAAAATAGAAGGAGCATGAAGCGGTGTTCAAAAACATGAAGAGCCTGAAAAGGTGTGAAAAATATGAAGAGCTTCAAAAGGTGACAAAAATATGAGGAACATGAAACGGTGTTCAAAAACATGAAGAGCCTGAAAAGGTGTGAAAAATATAAAGAGCTTCAAAAGGTGTCAAAAATATGAGGAGCGTGAAACGATCTGAAAAATAGGAGGAGCATGAAGCGGTGTTGAAAAAAATGAAGAGCCTGAATAGGTGTGAAAAATATGAAGAGCTTCAAAAGTTGTCAAAATATGAGCAGCATGAAACAGTCTGAAAAATAGGAGGAGCATGAAGCGGTGTTCAAAAACATGAAGAACCAGGAAAGGTGTGAAAAATATGAAGAGCTTCAAAAGGTGACAAAAATAAGAGGAGCATGAAAAGGTATGAAAAATAGGAGGACCATGAAGCAGTGTTGAAAAACATGAAGAGCCTGAAAAGCTGTGAAAAATATGAAAGCTTCAAAATGTGTGAAAAATATGAGGAGCATGAAACGGTATGAAAAATAGGAGCAGCGTGATGAAATGTTGAAAAACATGTATAGCCTGAAAATGTGTGAAATATGTGAAGCGCTTCAAATATGTCAAAAATAAGAGGAGCATGAAACTGTCTGAAAAATAGGAGGAGCATGAAGCCGTGTTGAAAAATATGACGAGCCTGAAAAGGTGTGAAAAAATATGAAGAGCTTCAAATGGTGTCAAAAATTTGAGGAGCATGAAACGGTCTGAAATAGAGGAGGAGCATGAAGCGGTTTTGAAAAACATGAAGAGCATGTAAAGGTGCGAAATATATGAAGGGCTTCAAAAGATGTCAAAAATATGGGGAGAATGAAACGGTCTGAAAAATAGGAGGAGCATGAAACTGTGTTCAAAAACATGAAGGGCCTGAAAAGCTGTGAAAAATATGAAGAGCTTCAAAAGGTGTCAAAAATATGAGGAGCATGAAACGGTCTGAAAAAGAGGAGGAGCATTAAGCGGTGTTGAAAAACATGAAGAACCTGAAAACCTGTGAAAAATATGAAAAGCTTCAAAAGGTGTCAAAATATGAGCAGCATGAAACGGTCTGAAAAATAGGAGGAACATGAAGCGGTGTTCAAAAACATGAAGAACCAGGAAAGGTGTGAAAAATATGAAGAGCTTCAAAATGTGTCAAAATTATGAGGAGCATGAAACCGCCTGAAAAATAGGAGGAGCATGAAACGGTCTGAAAAATAGGAGGAGCATGAAGCGGTGTTGAAAAAGCTGAAGAGCCTGAAAAGGCTTGAAATATATGAAGAGCTTCAAAAGGTGTCAAAAATATGAGGAGCAAGAAACCGTATGAAAAATAGGAGAAGCATGAAGTGGTGTTGAAAAACATGAAGAGCATGAAAAGTTGTCAAAAATATGAAGAGATTCAAATGGTGTCAAAAATATGAGGAGCATGAAATTGTCTGAAAAATAGGAGGAACATGAAGCGGTGTTCAAAAACATGAAGAGACTGAAAAGGTGTGAAAAATATGTAGAGTTTCAAAGTGTGTGAAAAATATGAGGAGCAAGAAACGGTCTGAAAAATAGGAGGAGCATGAAGCGGTGATCAAAACATGAAGAGCCTGAAAAGGCTTGAAATATATGAAGAGCTTCAAAAGGTGTCAAATCTATGAGAAGCACGAAACGGTCTGAAAAATAGGAGGAGCATGAAGCGGTGTTGAAAAAAATGCAGAGCATGAAAAGGTGTGAAAAATATGAAGAGCTTCAAAAGGTGTCAAAACTATGAAGAGCATGAAACGGTCTGAAAAATAGGAGGAGCATGAAGCGGTGTTGAAAAAAATGCAGAGCATGAAAAGGTGTGAAAAATATGAAGAGCTTCAAAAGGTGTCAAATATATGAGGAGCATGAAACGGTCTAAAAAATAGAGGGGAATGAAGCGCTGTTGAAAAACATGAAGAGCATTAAAAGGTGTGAAAAATATGAAGAGTTTCAAAAGGAGTCAAAATATGAGGAGCATTAAACGGTCTGAAAAATAGGAGGAGCATGAAGCGGTCTGCAAAATAGGAGGAGCAAAAATCAGTGTTAAAAAACATGAAGATCCTGAAAAGATGTGAAAAATATGAAGAGCTTCAAACGGTGTCAAAACTATGAGGAGCATGAAACGGTCTGAAAAATAGGAGGAGCATGAAGCGGTGTTGAAAAAAATGCAGAGCATGAAAAGGTGTGAAAAATATGAACAGCTTCAAAAGGTGTCAAAACTATGAAGAGCATGAAACGGTCTGAAAAATAGGAGGATCATGAAGCGGTGTTGAGAAACATGAAGAGCCTGAAAATGTGTGAAAAATATGAAGAGCTTCAAAAGGTGTCAAACTATGAAGAGCATGAAACGGTCTGAAAAATAGGAGGAGCATGAAGCAGTGTTGAAAAACATGAAGAGCCTGAAAAGGTGTGAAAAATATGAAGAGCTTCAAAAAGTGTCAAAACTATGAAGAGCATGAAACGGTCTGAAAAATAGGAGGAGCATGAAGCGGTGTTGAAAAAAATGCAGAGCATGAAAAGGTGTGAAAAATATGAAGAGCTTCAAAAGGTGTCAAATATATGAGGAGCATGAAACGGTCTAAAAAATAGAGGGGAATGAAGCGCTGTTGAAAAACATGAAGAGCATTAAAAGGTGTGAAAAATATGAAGAGTTTCAAAAGGAGTCAAAATATGAGGAGCATTAAACGGTCTGAAAAATAGGAGGAGCATGAAACGGTCTGAAAAATAGGAGGAGCAAGAATCGGTGTTGAAAAACATGAAGATCCTGAAAAGATGTGAAAAATATGAAGAGCTTCAAAAGGTTTCAAATCTATGAGGAGCATGAAACGGTCTGAAAAATAGGAGGAGCATGAAGCCGTTTTCAAAAACATGAAGAGCATGAAAAGGTGTGAAAAATATGAAGAGTTTCAAAAGGTGTCAAAACTATGAGGAGCATGAAACCGCCTGAAAAATAGGAGGAGCATGAAACGGTCTGAAAAATAGGAGGAGCATGAAGCGGTGTTGAAAAAGCTGAAGAGCCTGAAAAGTCTTGAAATATATGAAGAGCTTCAAAAGGTGTCAAAAATATGAGGAGCAAGAAACCGTCTGAAAAATAGGAGAAGCATGAAGCGGTGTTGAAAAACATGAAGAGCATGAAAAGTTGTCAAAAATATGAAGAGATTCAAATGGTGTCAAAAATATGAGGAGCATGAAATTGTCTGAAAAATAGGAGGAACATGAAGCGGTGTTCAAAAACATGAAGAGACTGAAAAGGTGTGAAAAATATGTAGAGTTTCAAAGTGTGTGAAAAATATGAGGAGCAAGAAACGGTCTGAAAAATAGGAGTAGCTTGAAGCGGTGATCAAAACATGAAGAGCCTGAACAGGTGTGAAATATATGAAGAGCTTCAAATCGTGTCAAATATGAGGAGCATGAAAAGTTCTGAAAAATAGGAGGAGCATGAAGCGGTGTTGAAAATCATGAAGTGCCTGAAAAGGTGTGAAATATATGAAGAGCTTCATATCGTGTCAAATATCAGGAGCATGAAACGGTCAGAAAAATAGGAGGAGCATGAAGCCGTGTTCAAAAACATGAAGAGCCTGAAAAGGTGTGAAAAATATGAAGAGTTTCAAAAGGTGTCAAAATATGAGAGGCATTAAACGGTCTGAAAAATAGGAAGAGCATGAAACGGTCTGAAAAATAGGAGGAGCATGAATCGGTGTTGAAAAACATGAAGATCCTGAAAAGATGTGAAAAATATGAAGAGCTTCAAAAGGTGTCAAAACTATGAGGAGCATGAAACGGTCTGAAATATAGGAGGAGCATGAAGCCGTGTTCAAAAACATGAAGAGCATGAAAAGGTGTGAAAAATATGAAGAGTTTCAAAAGGTGTCAAAACTATGAGGAGCATGAAACGGCCTGAAAAATAGGAGGAGCATGAAACGGTCTGAAAAATAGGAGGAGCATGAAGTGGTGTTGAAAAACCTGAAGAGCCTGAAAAGGCGTGAAATATATGAAGAGCTTCAAAAGGTGTCAAAAATAGGAGGAGCATGAAACGGTCTGAAAAATAGGAGGAGCATGAAATGGTGTTCAAAAACATGAAGACTTGGAAAGGTGTGAAAAATATGAAGAGCTTCAGAAGGTGTCAAAAATATTAGGAGCATGAAACGGTCTGAAAAATGGTAAGAGCATGAAGTGGTGTTGAAAAGCATGAAGAGCCTGAAAAGATGTGAAAAATATGAAGAGCTTCAAAAGGTGTCAAAAATATGAGGAGCATGAAACGATGTGAAAAATAGGAGGAGCATTAAGCGGTGTTGAAAAACATGAAGAGCCTGAAAAGGTGTGAAATATATGAAGAGCTTCAAAAGGTGTCAAAAATATGAGCAGCATGAAACGGTCTGAAAAATAGGAGGAGCATGAAGCGTTGTTCAAAAACATGACGAGCCTGAAAGCTGTGAAAAATATGAAGAGCTTCAAAAGGTGTGAAAAATATGAGGAGCAGGAAACGGTCTTCAAAATAGGAGGAGCATGAGGCGGTGTTGAGAAACATGAAGAGGCTGAAATGGTGTGAAATATATGAAAAGCTTCAAAAGGTGTCAAAAATATGAGGAGCATGAAACGTTCTGAAAAATAGGAGGAGCATGAAGCGGTGTTGAAAAACATGAAGAGCCTGAAAAGGTGTGAAATATATGAAGAGCTTCAAAAGGTGTCAAAAATATGAGGAGCATGAAACGGACTGAAAAATAGGAGGAGCATGAAGCGTTGTTGAAAAACATGAAGAGCATGAAAAGGTGTGAAAAATATGAAAAGTTTCAAAATTATCAAAAATATGAGGAGCATAAAACGGTCAGAAAAATAGGAGGACCATGAAGCGGTGTTGAAAAACATGAAGAGCCTGAAGATGTGAAATATATGAAGAGCTTCAAAAGGTGTCACAAATATGGGGAGCATGAAAATTTCTGTAAAATAGGAGGAGCATGAAGCGGTGTTCAAAAACCTGAAGAGCCTGGAAAGGTGTGAAAAATATGAAGAGATTCAAAAGGTGTCAAAAATATGAGGAGCATGAAACGGTCTGAAAATAGGAGGAGCATGGAACGGTGATGAAGAACATGAAGAGCCGGGAAGGGTGTGAAAAATATGAAGAGCTTCAAAAGGTGACAAAAATATGAGGAGCATGAAATGGTCTGAAAAATAGGAGGAGCATGAAACGGTGTTCAAAAACATGAAGAGCCTGAAAAGGTGTGAAAAATATGAAGAGCATGAAAATTTGTGAAAAAAATGAAGAGAATGAAACTGTGTTCAAAAACATGAAAATCCTGAAAAGGTGTGAAAAATATGAAGAGCTTCAAAACGTCTCAAAAACATGAGGAGCATGAAACAGTCTGAAAATAGAAGGAGCATGAAGCGGTGTTCAAAAACATGAAGAGCCTGAAAAGGTGTGAAAAATATGAAGAGCTTCAAAAGGTGACAAAAATATGAGGAACATGAAACGGTGTTCAAAAACATGAAGAGCCTGAAAAGGTGTGAAAAATATAAAGAGCTTCAAAAGGTGTCAAAAATATGAGGAGCGTGAAACGATCTGAAAAATAGGAGGAGCATGAAGCGGTGTTGAAAAAAATGCAGAGCATGAAAAGGTGTGAAAAATATGAAGAGCTTCAAAAGTTGTCAAAATATGAGCAGCATGAAACAGTCTGAAAAATAGGAGGAGCATGAAGCGGTGTTCAAAAACATGAAGAACCAGGAAAGGTGTGAAAAATATGAAGAGCTTCAAAAGGTGACAAAAATAAGAGGAGCATGAAAAGGTATGAAAAATAGGAGGACCATGAAGCAGTGTTGAAAAACATGAAGAGCCTGAAAAGCTGTGAAAAATATGAAAGCTTCAAAATGTGTGAAAAATATGAGGAGCATGAAACGGTATGAAAAATAGGAGCAGCGTGATGAAATGTTGAAAAACATGTATAGCCTGAAAATGTGTGAAATATGTGAAGCGCTTCAAATATGTCAAAAATAAGAGGAGCATGAAACTGTCTGAAAAATAGGAGGAGCATGAAGCCGTGTTGAAAAATATGACGAGCCTGAAAAGGTGTGAAAAAATATGAAGAGCTTCAAATGGTGTCAAAAATTTGAGGAGCATGAAACGGTCTGAAATAGAGGAGGAGCATGAAGCGGTTTTGAAAAACATGAAGAGCATGTAAAGGTGCGAAATATATGAAGGGCTTCAAAAGATGTCAAAAATATGGGGAGAATGAAACGGTCTGAAAAATAGGAGGAGCATGAAACTGTGTTCAAAAACATGAAGGGCCTGAAAAGCTGTGAAAAATATGAAGAGCTTCAAAAGGTGTCAAAAATATGAGGAGCATGAAACGGTCTGAAAAAGAGGAGGAGCATTAAGCGGTGTTGAAAAACATGAAGAACCTGAAAACCTGTGAAAAATATGAAAAGCTTCAAAAGGTGTCAAAATATGAGCAGCATGAAACGGTCTGAAAAATAGGAGGAACATGAAGCGGTGTTCAAAAACATGAAGAACCAGGAAAGGTGTGAAAAATATGAAGAGCTTCAAAATGTGTCAAAATTATGAGGAGCATGAAACCGCCTGAAAAATAGGAGGAGCATGAAACGGTCTGAAAAATAGGAGGAGCATGAAGCGGTGTTGAAAAAGCTGAAGAGCCTGAAAAGGCTTGAAATATATGAAGAGCTTCAAAAGGTGTCAAAAATATGAGGAGCAAGAAACCGTATGAAAAATAGGAGAAGCATGAAGTGGTGTTGAAAAACATGAAGAGCATGAAAAGTTGTCAAAAATATGAAGAGATTCAAATGGTGTCAAAAATATGAGGAGCATGAAATTGTCTGAAAAATAGGAGGAACATGAAGCGGTGTTCAAAAACATGAAGAGACTGAAAAGGTGTGAAAAATATGTAGAGTTTCAAAGTGTGTGAAAAATATGAGGAGCAAGAAACGGTCTGAAAAATAGGAGGAGCATGAAGCGGTGATCAAAACATGAAGAGCCTGAAAAGGCTTGAAATATATGAAGAGCTTCAAAAGGTGTCAAATCTATGAGAAGCACGAAACGGTCTGAAAAATAGGAGGAGCATGAAGCGGTGTTGAAAAAAATGCAGAGCATGAAAAGGTGTGAAAAATATGAAGAGCTTCAAAAGGTGTCAAAACTATGAAGAGCATGAAACGGTCTGAAAAATAGGAGGAGCATGAAGCGGTGTTGAAAAAAATGCAGAGCATGAAAAGGTGTGAAAAATATGAAGAGCTTCAAAAGGTGTCAAATATATGAGGAGCATGAAACGGTCTAAAAAATAGAGGGGAATGAAGCGCTGTTGAAAAACATGAAGAGCATTAAAAGGTGTGAAAAATATGAAGAGTTTCAAAAGGAGTCAAAATATGAGGAGCATTAAACGGTCTGAAAAATAGGAGGAGCATGAAACGGTCTGAAAAATAGGAGGAGCAAGAATCGGTGTTGAAAAACATGAAGATCCTGAAAAGATGTGAAAAATATGAAGAGCTTCAAACGGTGTCAAAACTATGAGGAGCATGAAACGGTCTGAAAAATAGGAGGAGCATGAAGCGGTGTTGAAAAAAATGCAGAGCATGAAAAGGTGTGAAAAATATGAAGAGCTTCAAAAGTTGTCAAAATATGAGCAGCATGAAACAGTCTGAAAAATAGGAGGAGCATGAAGCGGTGTTCAAAAACATGAAGAACCAGGAAAGGTGTGAAAAATATGAAGAGCTTCAAAAGGTGACAAAAATAAGAGGAGCATGAAAAGGTATGAAAAATAGGAGGACCATGAAGCAGTGTTGAAAAACATGAAGAGCCTGAAAAGCTGTGAAAAATATGAAAGCTTCAAAATGTGTGAAAAATATGAGGAGCATGAAACGGTATGAAAAATAGGAGCAGCGTGATGAAATGTTGAAAAACATGTATAGCCTGAAAATGTGTGAAATATGTGAAGCGCTTCAAATATGTCAAAAATAAGAGGAGCATGAAACTGTCTGAAAAATAGGAGGAGCATGAAGCCGTGTTGAAAAATATGACGAGCCTGAAAAGGTGTGAAAAAATATGAAGAGCTTCAAATGGTGTCAAAAATTTGAGGAGCATGAAACGGTCTGAAATAGAGGAGGAGCATGAAGCGGTTTTGAAAAACATGAAGAGCATGTAAAGGTGCGAAATATATGAAGGGCTTCAAAAGATGTCAAAAATATGGGGAGAATGAAACGGTCTGAAAAATAGGAGGAGCATGAAACTGTGTTCAAAAACATGAAGGGCCTGAAAAGCTGTGAAAAATATGAAGAGCTTCAAAAGGTGTCAAAAATATGAGGAGCATGAAACGGTCTGAAAAAGAGGAGGAGCATTAAGCGGTGTTGAAAAACATGAAGAACCTGAAAACCTGTGAAAAATATGAAAAGCTTCAAAAGGTGTCAAAATATGAGCAGCATGAAACGGTCTGAAAAATAGGAGGAACATGAAGCGGTGTTCAAAAACATGAAGAACCAGGAAAGGTGTGAAAAATATGAAGAGCTTCAAAATGTGTCAAACATATGAGGAGCATGAAACGGTCTGAAACATAGGAGGAGCATGAGTGGTGTTCAAAAACATGAAGACATGGAAAGGTGGGAAAAATATGAAGAGCTTCAAAAGGTGTCAAAAATATGAGGAGCATGAAACGGTGTTCAAAAACATGAAAAGCCTGAAAAGGTGTGAAAAAAATGATTAGCTTCAACAGGTGTGAAAAATATGTGGAGCATGAAACGATCTGAAAAATAGGAGGAGAATGAATTGGTGTTGAAAAACATGAAGAGCCTGAAAGATGTGAAATGTATGAAGAGCTTCAAAATGTGTCAAAAATATGAGGGGCATGAAATGGTCTGAAATAGGAGGAGCATCAAACGTTGTTGAAAAACATGAAGAGCCTGAAAAGCTGTGAAAAATATGAAGAGCTACAAAAGGTTTAAAATATATGAGGAGCATGAAACGGTCTGAAAAATTGGAGAAGGATGAAGCGGTGTTCAAAAACATGAAGAGCCTGAAAATGTGTGAAAAATATGAAGAGCTTCAAAACGTGTCAAATATATGAGGAGCATGAAACGGTCTGATATATAGGAGGAGCATGAAGCAGTGTTGAAAAACATGAAGAGCCTGAAAAGGTGTGAAAAATATGAAGAGCTTCAAAATGTGTGAAAAATAAGAGGAGCCTGAAACAGTTTGAAAAATAGGAGGAGCATGAAACGGTGATGAAGAACATGAAGAGCCGGGAAGGGTGTGAAAAATATGAAGAGCTTCAAAGGTGTCAAAAATATGAGGAGCATGAAATAATCTGAAAAATAGGAGAAGCATTAAGCGGTGTTCAAAAACATGAAGAGCCTGAAAAGGTGTGAAAAATATGAAGACCTTCAAAACGTGTCAAAAATATGAGAAGCATGAATCGGTCTGAAAAATAGGAGGAGAATGAATAGGTGTTGAAAAACATGAAGAGCCTGAAAAGGTGTGAAAAATATGAAGATCATGAAAATGTGTGAAAAATATGCAGAGCATGAGACTGTGTTCAAAAACATGAAGAGCCTGAAAAGGTGTGAAAAATATGAAGAGCTTCAAAAGGTGTCAAAAATATGAGGAGCATTAAATGGTATGAATAATAGGAGGAGCATGTAACGGTGTTCAAAAATATGAAGAGCCTGAAAGGTATGAAAAATATGCAGAGCTTCAAAACGTCTCAAAAACATGAGGAGCATGAAAAGGTCTGAAAAATAGGAGGAGCATGAAACGGTGTTCAAAAACATGAAGAGCCTGAAAAGGTGTGAAAAATATGAAGAGCTTCAAAAGGTGTCAAAACTATGAAGAGCATGAAACGGTCTGAAAAATAGGAGGAGCATGAAGTGGTGTTGAAAAAAATGCAGAGCATGAAAAGGTGTGAAAAATATGAAGAGCTTCAAAAGGTGTCAAATATATGAGGAGCATGAAACGGTCTAAAAAATAGAGGGGAATGAAGAGCTGTTGAAAAACATGAAGAGCATTAAAAGGTGTGAAAAATATGAAGAGTTTCAAAAGGAGTCAAAATATGAGGAGCATTAAACGGTCTGAAAAATAGGAGGAGCATGAAGTGGTGTTGAAAAAAATGCAGAGCATGAAAAGGTGTGAAAAATATGAAGAGCTTCAAAAGGTGTCAAATATATGAGGAGCATGAAACGGTCTAAAAAATAGAGGGGAATCAAGCGCTGTTGAAAAACATGAAGAGCATTAAAAGGTGTGAAAAATATGAAGAGCTTCAAAAGGTTTCAAAACTAGGAGGAGCATGAAACCGCCTGAAAAATAGGAGGAGCATGAAACGGTCTGAAAAATAGGAGGAGCATGAAGCGGTGTTGAAAAAGCTGAAGAGCCTGAAAAGGCTTGAAATATATGAAGAGCTTCAAAAGGTGTCATAAATATGAGGAGCAAGAAACCGTCTGAAAAATAGGAGAAGCATGAAGCGGTGTTGAAAAACATGAAGAGCATGAAAAGTTGTCAAAAATATGAAGAGTTTCAAAGTGTGTGAAAAATATGAGGAGAAAGAAACGGTCTGAAAAATAGGAGGAGCATGAAGCGGTGATCAAAACATGAAGAGCCTGAAAAGGTGTGAAATATATGAAGAGCTTCAAATCGTGTCAAATATGAGGAACATGAAACGTTCTGAAAAATAGGAGGAGCATGAAGTGGTGTTGAAAATCATGAACTGCCTGAAAAGGTGTGAAATATATGAAGAGCTTCATATCGTGTCAAATATCAGGAGCATGAAACGGTCAGAAAAATAGGAGGAGCATGAAGCCGTGTTCAAAAACATGAAGAGCCTGAAAAGGTGTGTAAAATATAAAGAGTTTCAAAAGGTATCACAATATGAGGAGCATTAAACGGTCTGAAAATTAGGAAGAGCATGAAACGGTCTGAAAAATAGGAGGAGCATGAATCGGTGTTGAAAAACATGAAGATCCTGAAAAGATGTGAAAAATATGAAGAGCTTCAAAAGGTGTTAAAACTATGAGGAGCATGAAACGGCCTGAAAAATAGGAGGAGCATGAAACGGTCTGAAAAATAGGAGGAGCATGAAATGGTGTTGAAAAATCTGAATGGCCTGAAAAGGCGTGAAATATATGAAGAGCTTCAAAAGGTGTCAAAAATAGGAGGAGCATGAAACGGTCTGAAAAATAGGAGGAGCATGAAACGGTGTTCAAAAACATGAAGACTTGGAAAGGTGTGAAAAATATGAAGAGCTTCAGAAGGTGTCAAAAATATTAGGAGCATGAAACGGTCTGAAAAATGGTAAGAGCATGAAGTGGTGTTGAAAAACATGAAGAGCCTGAAAAGATGTGAAAAATATGAAGAGCTTCAAAAGGTGTCAAAAATATGAGGAGCATGAAACGGTCTGAAAAATAGGAGGAGCATGAAGCGTTGTTGAAAAACATGAAGAGCCTCAAAAGGTGTGAAAAATATGAAAAGCTTCAAAAGGTGTCAAAAATATGAGGAGCATTAATCGGGCTAAAAAATAGGAGGAGCGTGAAACGGTGTTCAAAAACATCAAGTGCCTGAAAAGCTGTGTAAAATATGAAGAGGTTCAAAAGATGTGAAATACATGAGGAGCATTAAACGGTCTGAAAAATAGGAGGAGCATGAAGCGGTGTTCAAAAACATGAAGAACCAGGAAAGGTGTGAAAAATATGAAGAGCTTCAAAAGGTGTCAAAAATATGAGGAGCATGAAACGGTTTGAAAAATAGGAGGAGCATGAAGTGGTATTGAGAAACAGAAAGAGCCTGAAAAGGTGTGAAAATTATGAAGAGCTTCAAAAGGTGTCAAAAATATGAGGACCATGAAACGGTTTAAAAAATAGAAGGAGCATGAAACGGTCTTCAAAAACATGAAGTGCCTGAAAAGGTGTGAAAAATATGAAGAGCTTCAAAAGGTTTCAAAAATATGAGGACCATGAAACGGTCTGAAAAATAGGAGGAGCATGAAGTGGTATTGAAAATCATAAAGAGCATGAAAAGCTGTGAAAAATATGAAGAGCTTCAAAAGGTGTCAGAAATATGAGGAGCATGAAACAGTGTTCAAAAACATGAAAAGCCTGAAAAGTTGTGAAATATATGAAGAGCTTCAAAGGGTGTCAAAATTATGAGGAGCATGAAACGTTCTGAAAAATACGAGAAGCATGAAACAGTGTTGAAAAATATGAAGAGCCTGAAAATGTGTGCAAAATATGAAGAGCTTCAAAACCTGTCAAAAATATGAGAAGCATGAAACGGTCTGAAAAATAGGAGGAGCATGAAGCGTTGTTGAAAAACATGAAGAGACTGAAAAGTTGTGAAAAATATGAGGAGCTTCAAAAGGTGTGAAAAATATGAAGAGCTTCAAAAGGTGTCAAAAATGAGATGAGCATGAAACGGTCTGAAAAATAGGAGGAGCATGAAGTGGTGTTGATAAACATGAAGAGCCTGAAAAGGTGTGAAATATATGAGGAGCTTGAAAAGGTGTCAAAAATATGAGGAGCATGAAACGGTCTGAAAAATAGGAGGTGCATGAAGTGGTGTTGAAAAACATGAAGAGCCTGAAAAGGTTTGAAAAATATGAAGAGCGTCAAAGGTGTCAAAATTATGAGGAGCATGAAACGGTCTGAAAAATAGGAGGAGCATGAAGCGGGGTTGAAAAACATGAAGAGCCTGAGAACGTGTGAAAAATATGAAGAGCTTCAAAAGGTGTGAAAAATATGAGGAGCTTCAAAAGGTGTCAAAAATATGAGGAGCATGAAACGGTCTGAAAAATAGGTGGAGCATGATGCACTGTTGAAAAATATGAAGAGCCTGAAAACGTGTGAAAAATATGAAGATCTTCAAAAGGTGTGAAAAATATGAAGAGCTTCAAAAGGTGTCAAAAAAGAGATGAGAATGAAACGGTCTGAAAAATAGGAGGAGCATGACGTGGTGTTCAAAAAAATGAAGAGCCTGAAAAGGTGTGTAGTATATGAAGATTTCAGAAGGTGTCAAAAATATGAGGAGCATGAAAAGGTCTGAAAAATAGGAGGAGCATGAAGTGATGTTGAAAAACATGAAGAGCCTGAAAAGGTGTGAAAAATACGAAGAGCTTCAAAATGTGTCAAAAACATGAGGATCATGAAACGGTCTGAAATATATGAGGAGCATGAACCGGTGTTCAAAAACATGAGGCCTGAAAAGGTGTGAAAAATATGAGGAGCTTCAAAAGTTGTGAAAAATATGAAGAGCTTCAAAAGGTGTCAAGAATGAGATGAGCATGAAACGGTCTGATAAATAGGAGGAGTATGAAGTTGTGTTGAAAAACATGAAGAGCCTGAAATGGTGTGAAATCTATGAGGAGCTTGAAAAGGTATCAAAAATATGAGGAGCATGAAACGATCTGAAAAATAGGAGGTGCATGAAGTGGTGTTGAAAAACATGAAAAGCCTGAAAAGGTGTGTAAAATATGAAGAGATTGATAAGGTGTCATAAATATGAGGAGCATGAAACGGTCGGAAAAATAGGAGGAGCATGAAGCAGTGTTCAAAAACATGAAGAGCCTGAAATGGTGTGAAAAATATGAAGAGCTTCAAAAGGTGTCAAAAATATGAGGAGCATGAAACGATCTGAAAAATAGGAGGAGCATGAAGCGGTGTTCAAAAATATGAAGAGAATGAAAATGTGTGAAAAATATGAAGAGCTTCTAAAGGTGTCAAAAATATGAGGAGCATGAAACGGTTGGAAAAATAGGAGTAATATGAAGCGGTGTTGAAAAACATGAAGAGCCTGAAAACGTGTCAAAAAGATGAAGAGCTTCAAAGGTGTGAAAAATATGAAGCACTTCAAAAGGTGTCAAAAATGAGATGAGCATGAAACGGTTTGGAAAATAGGAGGAGCGTGAAGTGGTGTTGAAAAACATGAAGAGACTGAAAAGGTGTGAAAAATATGAAGAGCTTCAAAAAGTGTCAAAAATATGAGGAGCATGAAACGCTCTGAAAAATAGGAGAATCATGCACGGTGTTGAATACTATAAACAGCTTGAAAAATTGTGAAAAATATGAAGAGCTTCAAAAGGTGTCAAAAATATGAGTATCATGAAACGATCAAAAAATAGGAGGAGCATGAAGCTGTGTTCAAAAACATGAAGATCCTGAAAAGGTGTGAAAAATATGAAGAGCTTCAATAGGTATCAAAAATATGAGGAGCATGAAACGGTCGGAAAAATAGGAGGAACATGATGTGGTGTTCAAAAACATGAAGAGCCTGAAAATTTGTGAAATATATGAAGAGCTTCAAACGGTGTCAAAATTATGAGGAGCATGAAACGGTCTGAAAAACAGGAGGAGCATGAAGCGGGGTTGGAAAACATGAAGAGCCTGAAAAATTATGAAAAATATGAAGAGCTTCAAAAGTTGTGAACAATATGGGGAGCTTCAAAAATTGTCAAAAATATGAGGAGCCTGAAACGGTCTGAAAAATAGGAGGAGCATGAAAAGGTGTTCAAAAACATGAAGAGGCTGAAAAGGTGTGAAAAATAAGAAGAGCTTCAAACGGTGTGAAATACATGAGGAGCATGAAACGGTCTGAAAAATACGAGGAGCATGAAGCGGTGTTCAAAAATATAAAGAGCCTGAAAAAATGTGAAAAATATGAAGAGCTTCAAAATGTGTCAAATATATGAGGAGCATGAAACTGTCTGAAAAATAGAAGGAGCATGAAACGGTGTTCAAAAACATGAACATCCTGAAAACTTGTGAAAAATAAGAAGAGCTTCAAAAGGTGTGAAAAATATGAAGAGCTTCAAAATGTGTCAAAAATGAGATGAGCATGAAACGGTCTGAAACATAGTAGGAGCATGAAGTGGTGTTGAAAAACATGAAAAGCCTGAAAAGGTGTGAAATATATGAGGAGCTTGAAAAGGTGTCAAAAATATGAGGAGCATGAACGGTTTGAAATATATGAGGAGCATGAACCGTTGTTCAAAAACATGAAGAGACTGAAAAGGTGTGAAAAATATGAGGAGCTTCAAAAGGTGTGAAAAATATGAAGAGCTTCAAAAGGTGTCAAAAATGAGACGAGCATGATACTCTCTGAAAAATAGGAGGTGCATGAAGTGGTGTTGCAAAACATGAAGAGCCTGAAAAGCTTTGAAAAATATGAAGAGCTTCAAAGGTGTCAAAAATATGAGGAGCATGAAACGGTTGGAAAAATAGGAGGAATATGAAGCGGTGTTGAAAAACATGAAGAGCCTGAAAACGTGTCAAAAAGATGAAGAGCTTCAAAGGTGTGAAAAATATGAAGCACTTCAAAAGGTGTCAAAAATGAGATGAGCATGAAACGGTTTGGAAAATAGGAGGAGCGTGAAGTGGTGTTGAAAAACATGAAGAGACTGAAAAGGTGTGAAAAATATGAAGAGCTTCAAAAAGTGTCAAAAATATGAGGAGCATGAAACGGTCTGAAAAATAGGAGAATCATGCAGCGGTGTTGAAAACTATAAACAGCTTGAAAAAGTGTCAAAAATATGAAGAGCTTCAAAAGGTGTCAAAAATATGAGTATCATGAAAAGATCTAAAAATAGGAGGAGCACGAAGCTGTGTTCAAAAACATGAAGAGCCTGAAAAGGTGTGAAAAATATGAAGAGCTTCAATAGGTATCAAAAATATGAGGAGCATGAAACGGTCGGAAAAATAGGAGGAACATGATGCGGTGTTCAAAAACATGAAGAGCCTGAAAATTTGTGAAATATATGAAGAGCTTCAAACGGTGTCAAAATTATGAGGAGCATGAATCGGTCTGAAAAACAGTACGAGCATGAAGCTGGGTTGAAAAACATTAAGAGCCTGAAAACGTGTGAAAAATATGAAGAGCTTCAAAAGGTGTGAACAATATGGGGAGCTTAAAAAATTGTCAAAAATATGAGGAGCCTGAAACGGTCTGAAAAATAGGAGGAGCATGAAAAGGTGTTCAAAAACATGAAGAGGCTGAAAAGGTGTGAAAAATAAGAAGAGCTTCAAACGGTGTGAAATCCATGAGGAGCATGAAACGGTCTGAAAAACAGGAGGAGCATGAAGCGGTGTTGAAAAACATGAAGAGCCTGAAAAGGTGTGAAAAAAATGAAGAGCTTCAAAAGGTGTGAAAAATATGAGCAGCTTGAAAAGGTGTCAAAATTTAGATGAGCATGAAACGGTCTGATAAATAGGAGAATCATGAAGCGGTGTTGAAAATCATGAAGAGCCTGAAAAGGTGTGCAAAATATGAAGAGCTTCAAAAGGTGTCAAAAAAATGAGGAGCTTGAAACGGTCTGAAAATTAGGAGGAGCATGAAACGGTCTCAAATATCCGAGGAGCATGAAACGGTCTGAAAAATAGGAGGAGCATGAAACGGTGTTGAAAATCATGAAGAGCCTGAAAAGGTGTGAAAAATATGAAGAGCTTCAAAAGGTGTCAAAAATAGGACGAGCATGAAACGGTCTCAAATATACGAGGAGCATGAAACGGTCTGAAAAATAGGAGGAGCATGAAGCGGTGTTGAAAAACATGAATAGCTTGAAAAGGTTCGAAAAATATGAAGAGACAGAAAAGGTGCAAAAACTATGAAGAGCTTCAAAAGGTGTGAAAAATACGAAGAGCTTCAAAAGATGTCAAAATTGAGATGAGCATGAAACAGTCTGAAAAATAGGAGGAGCATGAAGCTGTGTTAAAAAACATGAAGACCCTGAAAAGGTGCAAAAAATATGAAGAGTCAGAAAAGGTGTGAAAAGTATGACGAGCTTCAAAAGGTGTGAAATATAGGAAGAGCTTCAAAAGGTGTCAAAATGGAGATGAGCATGAAACGGTCTGAAAAATAGGAGGAGCATGAAACGGTGTTGAAAAACATGAAGAGCCTGAAAAGGTGTGAGAAATATGAAGAGCTTCAAAAGGTGTCCAAAATATGACCAGCATGAAACGGTCTGTAAAAAACGAGGAGCATGAAGTGGTGTTGAAAAACATGAAGAGCCTGAAAAGGAGTGAAAAATATGAAGAGCTTCAAAAGGTGTCAAAAATTTGAGGAGCATGAAACGGTCTGAAAAATAGGAGGAGCAAGAAGCG
This sequence comes from Dama dama, assembly GCF_033118175.1. Taxonomy (NCBI): domain Eukaryota; kingdom Metazoa; phylum Chordata; class Mammalia; order Artiodactyla; family Cervidae; genus Dama; species Dama dama. The sequence continues at coordinate 745,676 of NW_026870978.1, forward strand.
GTGTTGAAAAACATGAAGAGCCTGAAAAGGGGTGAAAATTATGAAGAGCTTCAAAAGGTGTCAAAAATATGAGGAGCATGAAACGGTCTGAAAAATAGGAGGTGCATGAAATGGTGTTCAAAAGCAAGAAGAGCCTGGAAAGGTGGGAAAAATATGAAGAGCCTCAAAACGTGTCAAAAATATGAGGAGCTTTAAACGGTCTGAAAAATAGGAGGAACATGAAGCGGTGTTGAAAAACATGAAGAGCCTGTAAACGTGTGAAAAATATGAAGAGCTTCAAAAGGTGTGAAAAATATGAAGAGCTTCATAAGGTGTCAAAAATGAGATAGGCATGAAACGGTCTGAAAAATAGGAGGAGCATGAAGCAGTGCCCACAAACATGAAGAGCCTGAAAAGGTGTGACAATATGAAGAGCTACAAAAGGTGTCAAATATATGAGGAGCATGAAAAGGTCTCAAAAAAAGGAGGAGCATGAAACGGTCTGCAAAATAGGAGGAGCATGAAATGGTTTTGAAAAACATGAGGAGCCTGAAAAGGTGTGAAAAATATGAGGAGCATGAATCATTCTGTAATATAGGAGGAGCATGAAACGGTGTTCAAAAACATGAATAGCCTGAAAAGGTGTGAAAAATATGAAGAGCTTCAAAAGTGTGAAAAATACGAGGAGCATAAAACGTTCTGAAAAATAGGAGGAGCATGAAGCAGTGCCCACAAGCATTAAGAGCCTGAAAAGGTGTGAAAAATATGAAGAGCTTCAAAAGGTGTCAAAAATATGAGGAGCATGAAAGGTCTGAAAAACAGGAGGAGCATGAAGCAGCGTTGAAAAACATGAAGAGCCTGAAAAGGTGTGAAAAATATGAAGAGCTTCAAAATGTTTCAAAAATATTAGGGCAATGAACAGTCTGAAAACTAGGAGGAGCATGAAGCGGTGTTGAAAAACATGAAGAGCTTCAAAAGTTGTCAAAAGAGAGATGAGCATGAAACGGTCTGAAATACAGGAGGAGCATGTACTGGTGTAGAAAAACATGAAGAGCCTGAAAAGGTGTCAGAAATATGAAGAGCTTCAAAAGGTGTCAAAAATATGAGGAGCATGAAACAGTCTGAAAAATAGGAGGAGCATGAAACGGTCTCAAATATCCAAGGAGCATGAAACGGTCTGAAAAATAGGAGGAGCATGAAACGGTGTTGAAACTCATGAAGAGCCTGAAAAGGTGTGAAAAATATGAAGAGCTTCAAAAGGTGTCAAAAATAGGACGAGCATGAAACGGTCTCAAATATACAAGGAGCATGAAACGGTCTGAAAAATAGGAGGAGCATGAAGCGGTGTTGAAAAACATGAATAGCCTGAAAAGGTGCGAAAAATATGAAGAGCCAGAAAAGGTGCGAAAAGTATGAAGAGCTTCAAAAGGTGTGAAAAATACGAAGAGCTTCAAAAGGTGTCAAAATTGAGATGAGCATGAAACGGTCTGAAAAATAGGAGGAGCATGAAGCGGTGTTAAAAAACATGAAGAGCCTGAAAAGGGGTGAAAAATATGAAGAGCTTCAAAAGGTGTCAAAATTATGAGGAGCATTAAACGGTCTGAAAAATAGGAGGAGCATGAAGAGGTGTTCAAAAACATGAAGACCCTGAAAAGGTGCGAAAAATATGAAGAGCCAGAAAATCTGTGAAAAGTATGAAGAGCTTCAAAAGGTGTGAAAAATAGGAAGAGCTTCAAAAGGTGTCAAAATGGAGATGAGCATGAAACGGTCTGAAAAATAGGAGGAGCATGAAACGGTGTTGAAAAACATGAAGAGCCTGAAAAGGTGTGAGAAATATGAAGAGCTTCAAAAGGTGTCCAAAATATGATCAGCATGAAACGGTCTGTAAAAAACGAGGAGCATGAAGTGGTGTTGAAAAACATGAAGAGCCTGAAAAGGAGTGAAAAATATGAAGAGCTTCAAAAGGTGTCAAAAATTTGAGGAGCATGAAACGGTCTGAAAATTAGGAGGAGCAAGAAGCGGTGTTGAAAAACATGAAGAGCCTGAAAAGGGGTGAAAATTATGAAGAGCTTCAAAAGGTGTCAAAAATATGAGGAGCATGAAATGGTCTGATATATAGGAGGTGCATGAAACGGTGTTCAAAAACAAGAAGAGCCTGGAAAGGTGGGAAAAATATGAAGAGCCTCAAAACGTGTCAAAAATATGAGGAGCATGAAACGGTCTGAAAAATAGGAGGAGCATGAAGTGGGGTTGAAAAACCTGAAGAGCCAGAGAACGTGTGAAAAATATGAAGAGCTTCAAAAGGTGTGAAAAATATGAGGAGCTTCAAAAGGTGTCAAAAACATGAGGAGCATGAAAAGGTCTGAAAAATAGGAGGAGCATGAAGTGATGTTGAAAAACATGAAGAGCTTGAAAAGGTGTGAAAAATACGAAGAGCTTCAAAATGTGTCAAAAATATGAGGAGCATGAAACGGTCTGAAATATATGAGGAGCATGAACCGGTGTTCAAAACATGAAGGCCTGAAAAGGTGTGAAAAATATGAGGAGCTTAAAAAGGTGTGAAAAATATGAAGAGCTTCAAAAGGTGTCAAGAATGAGATGAGCATGAAACGGTCTGATAAATAGGAGGAGTATGAAGTTGTGTTTAAAAACATGAAGAGCCGGAAATGGTGTGAAATATATGAGGAGCTTGAAAAGGTGTCAAAAATATGAGGAGCATGAAACGGTCTGAAAAATAGGAGGTGCATGAAGTGGTGTTGAAAAACATGAAAGGGTGTGAAAAATATGAAGAGCTTCAAAAGTTGTCAAAAATATGAGGAGCATGAAACGGTCTGAAAAATAGGAGAATCATGTAGTGGTGTTGAAAAACATGAACAGCCTGAAAAGGTGTGTAAAATATGAAGAGATTGATAAGGTGTCATAAATATGAGGAGCATGAAACAGTCGGAAAATAGGAGGAGCATGAAGCAGTGTTCAAAAACATGAAGAGCCTGAAATGGTGTGAAAAATATGAAGAGCTTCAAAAGGTGTCAAAAATATGAGGAGCATGAAACGATCTGAAAAATAGGAGGAGCATGAAGCGGTGTTCAAAAATATGAAGAGAATGAAAATGTGTGAAAAATATGAAGAGCTTCTAAAGGTGTCAAAAATATGAGGAGCATGAAACGGTTGGAAAAATAGGAGGAATATGAAGCGGTGTTGAAAAACATGAAGAGCCTGAAAACGTGTCAAAAAGATGAAGAGCTTCAAAGGTGTGAAAAATATGAAGCACTTCAAAAGGTGTCAAAAATGAGATGAGCATGAAACGGTTTGGAAAATAGGAGGAGCATGAAGTGGTGTTGAAAAACATGAAGAGACTGAAAAGGTGTGAAAAATATGAAGAGCTTCAAAAAGTGTCAAAAATATGAGGAGCATGAAACGGTCTGAAAAATAGGAGAATCATGCAGCGGTGTTGAAAACTATAAACAGCTTGAAAAAGTGTGAAAAATATGAAGAGCTACAAAAGGTGTCAAAAATATGAGTATCATGAAACGATCTAAAAATAGGAGGAGCACGAAGCTGTGTTCAAAAACATGAAGAGCCTGAAAATTTGTGAAATATATGAAGAGCTTCAAACGGTGTCAAAATTATGAGGAGCATGAAACGGTCTGAAAAACAGTACGAGCATGAAGCTGGGTTGAAAAACATTAAGAGCCTGAAAACGTGTGAAAAATATGAAGAGCTTCAAAAGATGTGAACAATATGGGGAGCTTCAAAAATTGTCAAAAATATGAGGAGCCTGAAACGGTCTGAAAAATAGGAGGAGCATGAAAAGGTGTTCAAAAACATGAAGAGGCTGAAAAGGTGTGAAAAATAAGAAGAGCTTCAAATGGTGTGAAATCCATGAGGAGCATGAAACGGTCTGAAAAAAGGAGGAGCATGAAGCGGTGTTCAAAAATATAAAGAGCCTGAAAAAATGTGAAAAATATGAAGAGCTTCAAAATGTGTCAAATATATTAGGAGCATGAAACTGTCTGAAAAATAGAAGGAGCATAAAACGGTGTTCAAAAACATGAACATCCTGAAAACTTGTGAAAAATAAGAAGAGCTTCAAAAGGTGTGAAAAATATGAAGAGCTTCAAAATGTGTCAAAAATGAGATGAGCATGAAACGGTCTGAAACATAGGAGGAGCATGAAGTGGTGTTGAAAAACATGAAGAGCCTGAAAAGGTGTGAAATATATGAGGAGCTTGAAAAGGTGTCAAAAATATGAGGAGCATGAAACGGTCTGAAATATATGAGGAGCATGAACCGTTGTTCAAAAACATGAAGAGACTGAAAAGGTGTGAAAAATATGAGGAGCTTCAAAAGGTGTGAAAAATATGAAGAGCTTCAAAAGGTGTCAAAAATGAGATGAGCATGACACGGTCTGAAAAATAGGTGGAGCATGAAGTGGTGTTGAAAACATGAAGAGCCTGAAAAGGTGTGAAAAATATGAAGAGCTTCAAAAGGTGTCAAAATATGAGGAGCATGAAACGGTCTGAAAAATAGGAGGAGCATGAAGTGGTGTTGATAAACATGAAGAGCCTGAAAAGTCGTGAAATATATGAGGAGCTTGAAAAGGTGTCAAAAATATGAGGAGCATGAAACGGTCTGAAAAATAGGAGGTGCATGAAGTGGTGTTGAAAAACATGAAGAGCCTGAAAAGGTTTGAAAAATATGAAGAGCTTCAAAGGTGTCAAAATTATGAGGAGCATGAAACGGTCTGAAAAATAGGAGGAGCATGAAGCGGGGTTGAAAAACATGAAGAGCCTGAGAACGTGTGAAAATATGAAGAGCTTCAAAAGGTGTGAAAAATATGAGGAGCTTCAAAAGGTGTCAAAAATGAGATAGGCATGAAACGGACTGAAAAATAGGAGGAGCATGAAGCTGTGTTGAGAAACATGAAGAGCCTGAAAAGGTGTGAACAATATGAAGAGCTTCAAAACGTGTCAAAAATATGAGGACCCTGAAACGGTCTAAAAAATAGGAGGAGCATGAAATGTCTGAAAAATAGGAGGAGCATGAAGCGGTGTTGAAAAACATGAAGAGCCTGAAAAGGTGTGAAAAATATAAAGAGCTTCAAAAGGTTTCAAAAATATGAGTAGCATGAAACGGTCTGAAAAATAGGAGGAGCATGAAGCAGTGCCCACAAACATGAAGAGCCTGAAAAGGTGTGACAATATGAAGAGCTACAAAAGGTGTCAAATATATGAGGAGCATGAAAAGGTCTCAAAAAAAGGAGGAGCATGAAACGGTCTGAAAAATAGGAGGAGCATGAAATGGTGTTGCAAAACATGAGGAGCCTGAAAAGGTGAGAAAAATATGAGGAGCATGAATCATTCTGAAAAATAGGAGGAGCATGAAACGGTGTTCAAAAACATGAAGAGCCTGAAAAGGTGTGAAAAATATGAAGAGCTTCAAAAGTGTGAAAAATACGAGGAGCATGAAACGTTCTGAAAAATAGGAGGAGCATGAAGCAGTGCCCACAAACATTAAGAGCCTGAAAAGGTGTGAAAAATATGAAGAGCTTCAAAAGGTGTCAAAAATATGAGGAGCATGAAAGGTCTGAAAAACAGGAGGAGCATGAAGCGGCGTTGAAAAACCTGAAGAGCCTGAAAACGTGTGAAAAATATGAAGAGCTTCAAAATGTTTCAAAAATATTATTGCAATGAACAGTCTGAAAACTAGGAGGAGCATGAAGCGGTGTTGAAAAACATGAAGAGCTTCAAAAGTTGTCAAAAGAGAGATGAGCATGAAACGGTCTGAAATATAGGAGGAGCCTGTACTGGTGTTGAAAAACATGAAGAGCCTGAAAACGTGTCAAAAATATGAAGAGCATGAAACGGTCTGAAAAATAGGAGGAGCATGAAGCGGTGTTGAAAAACATGAAGAGCCTGAAAACGTGTGAAAAATATGAAGAGCTTCAAAAGGTGTGAAAAATATGAGGAGCATGAAACGGTCTGAAAAATACGAGGAGCATGAAACGGTGTTCAAATACATGAAGAGCCTGAAAAGGTGTGAAAAATATGAAGAGCTTCAAAAAGTGTGAAAAATATGAGGAGCATGAAACTGTCTGAAAAATAGAAGGACCATGAAGCGGTGTTGAAAAACATGAAGAGCCTGAGAACGTGTGAAAAATATGAAGAGCTTCAAAATGTGTGAAAACATGAGGAGCTTCAAAAGGTGTCAAAAATGAGATGAGCATGAAAAGGTCTGAAAAACAGGAGGAGAATGAAGTGCTGTTGAAAAACATGAAGAGCCTGAAATGTTGAGAAATAAATGAAGAGCTTCAAAAGGTGTGAAATACATGAATAGCATGAAACGGTCTGAAAAATAGGAGGAGCATGAAACGGTGTTCAAAAACATGAAGAGCCTGAAAAGGTGTGAAAATGTGAAGAGCTTCAAAAGATGTGAAATACATCAGGAGCAAGAAACGGTCTGAAAATAGGAGGAGCATGATGCGGTATTCAAAAACATGAAGAGCCTGAAAAGGTGTGAAAAATATGAAGAGCTTCAAAAGGTGTCAAAAATATGAGGAGCATGAAACGATCTGAAAAATAGGAGGAGCATGAAGTGGTGTTCAAAAACCTGAAGAGCATGAAAAGGTGTGAAAAACATGAAGAGCCTCAAAAGGTGACAAAAATATGAGGAGCATGAATCAGTCTGAAAAGAGGAGGAGCATGAAACCGTGTTCAAAAACATGAAGAGTCTGAAAAGTTGTGAAAAATATGAAGGGCTTGAAAAGGTGTGAAATACATGAGGAGCTTGAAACGGCCTGAAAAATAGGAGGAGCAAGAAGCTGTGTTCAAAAACATGAGAGCCTGAAAAGGTGTGAAAAATATGAAGAGCTTCAAGGTGTGAAATACATGAGGAGCATGAAACGGTCTGAAAAACAGGAGGAGCATGAAGCGGTGTTGAAAAACAGGAAGAGCCTGAAAAGGTGTGAAAAATATGTAGAGCTTCAAAAAGTATGAAAACTGTGAAGAGCTTCAAAACGTGTCAAAAATATTAGGAGCATGAAACAGTCTGAAAATTGGAGGAGCAAGAAGCTGTGTTTAAAAACATGAAGAGCCTGAAAACGTGTGAAAAATATGAAGAGCTTCAAAAGGTGTGAAAAATATGAAGAGCTTCAAAAGGTGTCAAAAATAAGATGATCATGAAACGGTCTGAAAAATAGGAGGAGCATGAAGTGGTGTTGAAAAAAATGAAGAGCCTGAGAAGGTGTGAAAAATATGGAAAGCTTCAAAAGGTGTCAAAAATATGAGGAGCATGAAACGGTCTGAAAAATAGGAGGAGCATGAAGTGGTGTTCAAACCATGAAGAGCCTGAAAAGGTGTGAAAAATATGAAGAGCTTCAAAAGGTGTCAAAAATATGAAGAGCATTAAACGGTCTTAAAAATAGGAGGAGGATGAAGCGGTGTTCAAAAACATGAAGAGCCTGAAAAGGTGTGAAAAGTAGGAAAAGCCTAAAAACGTGTCAAAAATATGAGGAGCATAAAACGGTCTGAAAAATTGCAGGTGCATGAAGCGGTGTTGAAAAACATGAAGAGTCTGAAAACGTGTGAAAATATGAAGACCTTCAAAAATATGAAAAATATGAAGAGCTTCAAAATGTGTGAAAAATGAGATGAGCAAGAAACGGTCTGAAAAATAGGAGAAGCATGAAGCGGTGTTGAAAACCATGAAGAGCCTGAAAAGATGTGAAAAATATGAAAAGTTTCAAAAGATGTGAAAAATATGAAGAGCTTCAAAAGGTGTCAAAATGAGATGAGCAAAACGGTCTGAAAAATAGGAGGAGCATGAAGTGGTGTTGAAAAACATGAAGAGCCTGAAAACGTGTGAAAAATATGAAGAGCTTCAAAAGGTGTGAAAAATATGAAGAGCTGCAAAAGGTGTCAAAAATATGAGGAGCTTGAAACTGTCTGAACAATAGGAGGATTATGAAACGGTGTTACAAAACATGAAGGGCTTGAAAAGGTGTGAAAAATATGAAGAGCTTCAAAAGGTGTGAAAAATATGAAGAGCTTGAAAAAGGGTGAAATACATGAGGAGGATTAAACGGTCTGAAATATAGGAGGAGCATGAAGCGGTGTTGAAAAACATGAAGAGCCTGAAAACGTGTGAAAAATATGAAGAGCTTCAAAAGTTGTCAAAAATTAGATGAGCATCAAACGGTCTGAAAAACAGGAGGAGCATGAAGCGGTGTTGAGAAACATGAAGAACCTGAAAAGGTGTGAGAAATATGAAGAGCTTCAAATGGTGTCAAAAATATGAGGAGCATGAAACGGTCTGAAAAAGAGGAGGAGCATGAAGCGGTGTTGAAAAACATGAAGAGCCTGAAAAGGTGTCATAAATATGAAGAGCTTCTAAAGGTGTCAAATATATGAGGAGCATGAAACGGTCTGAAAAATAGGAGGAGCATGAAACGGTCTTCAAAAACATGAAGAGCCTGAAAAGGTGTGATAAATATGAAGAGCTTCAAAACGTGTCAAAAATATGAGGAGCATGAAACTGTCTGAAAAATAGGAGGAGTATGAAGCGGTGTTGAATATATGAAGAGCCTGAAAAGTTGTGAAAAATATGAAAAGATTCAAAAGATGTGAAAAATATGAAGAGCTTCACAAGGTGTCAAAATGAGATGAGCATGAACGGTCTGAAAAATAGGAGGAGCATGAAGTGGTGTTGAAAAAATTGAAAAGCCTGAAAAGGTGTGAAATATATGAAGAGCTTCAAAAGGTGTCAAAAATATGAGGAGCATGAAACGGTCTGAAAAATAGAAGGAGCATGAAACGGTGATCAAAAACATGAAGAGCCTGAAAAGGTGTGAAAAATATGAAGAGCTTCAAAAGATTTCAAATATATGAGGAGCATGAAACGGTCTGAAAAATAGGAGGAGAATTAAACGGTGATCAAAAACATGAAGAGCCTGAAAAGGTGTGAAAAATATGAAGAGCTTCAAAAGGTGTGAAATACATGAGGAGCATGAAACGGGCTGAAAAATAGGAGAAGCATGAAGTGGTGTGGAAAAACATGAAGAGCCTGAAAAGGTGTGAAAAATATGTAGAGCTTCAAAAGGTGTGAAGTACATGAAGAGCATGAAACTCTCTGAAAAATAGAAGGAGCATTAAGTTGTGTTCAAAAACATGAAGAGCCTGAAAAAGTGTGAAAATTATGAAGAGCTTCAAAAGATGTGAAATATATGAAGAGCTTCAAAAAGTGTGAAATACATGAGGAGGATTAAACGGTCTGAAATATAGGAGGAGCATGAAGCAGTGTTGAGAAACATGAAGAGCCTGAAAACGTGTGAAAAATATGAAGAGCTTCAAAAGGTGTGAAAAATATGAAGAGCTGCAAAAGGTGTCAAATATATGAGGAGCATGAAACGATATGAAAAATAGGAGGAGCATGAAGCGGTGTTAAAAAATATGAAGAGCCTGAAAAGGTGTGAAAAATATGAAGTGTTTCAAAACGTGTCAAAAATATGAGGAGCATGAAAAGTTCTGAAAAACAGGAGGAGCATGAAGCGGTTTTCAAAAACCTGAGGAGCCTGAAAACGTTTGAAAAATCTGAAGAGCTTCAAAACGTCTCAAAAACATGAGGAGCATGAAACTGTATGAAAATAGGAGGAGCATGAAGCGGTGTTCAAAAATATGAAGAGTCTGAAAAGGTGTGAAAAATATGAAGTGTTTCAAAACGTGTCAAAAATATGAGGAGCATGAAAAGTTCTGAAAAATAGGAGGAGCATGAAGCGGTTTTCAAAAACCTGAGGAGCCTGAAAAGGTGTGAAAAATATGAAGAGCGTCAAAAGGTGTCAAAAATATGAGGAGGATGAAACGGTCTGAAAAATACAAGGAGCATGAAGCCGTGTTCAAAAAACTGAAGAGCCTGAAAAGTTGTGAAAAATATGAAGAGCTTCAATAGGGTTAAAAATATGAGGAGCATGAAACAGTCTGAAAAATATGAGGAGCATGAAGCCGTGTTCAAAACCTGAAGAGCATGAAACGGTGTTGAGAAACATGAAGAGCAAGAAAAGATGTGAAAAATATGAATAGCATGAAAAAGTGTGAAAAATATGAGGAGCATGAAACGGTCTGAAAAATACGAAGAGCATGAAGCCGTGTTCAAAAACCTGAAGAAACTGAAAAGGTGTGAAAAATATGAAGAGCTTTAAAAGGTGTCAAAGTTATGAGGAGCATGAAACAGTCTGAAAAATAGGAGAAGCATGAAACGGTGTTCAAAAACATGAAGAGCCTGAAAGGTGTGAAAAATATGAAGAGCATGAAAATGTGTGAAAAATATGAGGAGCATGAAACTGTGTTCAAAAAAATGCAGAGCCTGAAAAGGTGTGAAAAATATGAAGAACTTAAAAACGAGTCAAAAATATGAGGAGCATGAAACTGTCTGAAAATAGGAGGAGCATGAAGCGGTGTTCAAAAATATGAAGAGCCTGAAAAGGTGTAAAATATATGAAGAGCTTCAAAAGCGGTCGAAATATGAGGAGCATGAAACGGTCTAAAAAATGGGAGGATCATGAAGCGGTGTTTAGAAACATGAAGAGCCTGAAATGGTGTGAAAAGTATGAAGAGCTTCAAAACGTGTCAAAAATAAGAGGAGCATGAAACGGTCTGAAAAATAGGAGGAGCATGAAACGGTGTTGAAAAACATGAAGAGCGTGAAATTGTGTGAAAAATATGAAGAACTTCAAAATGTGTCAAATATAGGAGGAGCATGAAACAGTGTTCAAAACCATGAATAGCCTGAAAAGATGTGAAAAATATGAAGAGTTTCAAAAGGTGTGAAAAATATGAGGAGCATGAAACGGTCTGAAAAATAGGAGAAGCATGAAACGGTGTTAAAATACATGAAGAGCCTGAAAAGGTGTGAAAAATATGAAGAGCTTCAAAACATGTCAAAAATAAGAGGAGCATGAAACGGTCTGAAAAATAGGAGGAGCATGAAGCGGTGTTGAAAAATATGAAGAGCCTGAAAAGGTGTTCAAAAATATGAAGAGTTGAAAAGGTTTGAAATATATGAAGGGCTGCAAAAAGTGTGAAAAATATGAAGAGCTTCAAAAGGTGTGAAAAATATGAAGACCTTCAAAATGTGTCAAAAATGAGATGAGCATGAAACGGTCTGAAAAATACGAGCAGCACGAAGCGGTGTAGAAAAACATGAAGAGCCTGAAAAGGTGTGAAAAATATGAAGAGCTTCAAAAGGTGTGAAAAATATGAAGAGCTTCAAAAGATGTGAAAAATATGAAGAGCTTCAAAAGGTGTCAAAATTGAGAGGAGCATGAATCGGTCTGAAAAATAGGAGGAGCATGAAGCGGTGTTGAAAAACGGTAGAGCCTGAAAAGGTGTGAAAAATATGAAGAGGTTTAAAAGGTGTGCAAAATATGAAGAGCATCAAACGCTGTCAAATGAGATGAGCATGAAACGGTCTGAAAAATAGCAGGACCATGAAGAGGTGTTCAAAAACATGAAGAACCTGAAAAGGGGTGAAAAATATGAAGAGCTTCAAAAGGTGTCAAAATTATGAGGAGCATTAAACGCTCTGAAAAATAGGAGGAGCATGAAGCTGTGTTCAACAACATGAAGAGCCTGAAAAGGTGCGAAAAATATGAAGAGCCTGAAAAGGTGTGAAAAATATGAAGAGCTTCAAAAGGTGTCAAAAATGAGATGAGCATGAAACGGTCTGAAAAATAGGAGGAGCATTAAGCGGTGTTCAAAATCATGAAGAGCCTGAAAATTTGTGGAATAATAGGAAGAGCTTCAAAATGTGTCAAATATATGAGGAGAATGAAACGGTCTGAAAAATAGGAGGAGCATTAAACGGTGTGGAAAAACATGAAGAGCCTGAAAAGGTGTGGAAAAATAGGAAGAGCTTCAAAATGTGTCAAATATATGAGGAGAATGAAACGGTCTGAAAAATAGGAGGAGCATGAAACGGTCTGAAAAATAGGAAGAGCATGAAATGGTCTGAAAAATAGGAGGATCATGAAGCGGTGTTGAAAATCGTGAAGAGCCTGAAAAGGTGTGAATAATGTGAAGAGCTTCAACAGGTGTCAAAAACTTGAGGAGAATGAAACGGTCTGAAAAATAGGAGGAGAATGAAGCTGTGTTGAAAAACATGAAGAGCCTGAAAAGGTGTGAAAAATATGAAGAGCTTCAAAAAGTGTAAAAAATGAGAGCAGCATGAAACGGTCTGAAAAATAGGAGGAGCATGAAGCTGTGTTGAAAAACATGAAGAGCCTGAAAAAATGTGAAAAATATAAAGAGCTTCAAAAGGGGTGAAAAATATGAATAGCATGATATTGTCTGAGAAATAGGAGGAGCATGAAGCGGTGTTCAAAAACATGAAGAGCCTGAAAAGTTGTGAAAAATATGCAAAGCTTCAAAAGGTGTCAAAAATTAGATGAGCATGAAACGGTCTGAAAAATTGGAGGAGCAAGAAGTAGCGTTGAAAAAAATGAAGAGCCTGAAAAGGTGTGAAAAATATGAAAAGCTTCTAAAGGTGTCAAAAATATGAGGAGCATGAAACGGTCTGAAAAATAGGAGGAGCATGAAGCGGTGTTGAAAAATATGAAGAGCCTGAAAAGGTGTGAAAAATATGAAGAGCTTCAAAAGGTGTCAAAAATATGAGGAGCATGAAACGGTCTGAAAAATAGGAGGAGCATGAAGCGGTGTTCAAAAACATGAAGAGCCTTAAAAGGTGTGAAAAATATGAAGACCTTCAAAAGGTGTCAAAAATATGAGGAGCATGAAACGGTCTGAAAAATAGGAGGAGCATGAAGGGGTGTTGAAAAACATGAAGAGCCTGAGAAAGTGTGAGAAATAGGAAGAGCTTCAAAAGGTGTGAAAAATATGAAGAGCTTCAAAAGGTGTCAAAAAATAGATGAGCATGAAACTGTCTGAAAAATAGGAGGAGCATGAAGTGGTGTTGAAAAAAATGAAGAGCCTGAAAAGGTGTGAAATATATGAAGAGCTTCAAATGTTGTCAAGAATATGAGGAGAATGAAGCGGTCTGAAAAATAGGAGGAGCATGAAGCGGTGTTGAAAAACATGAAGCGCCTGAAAAGGTGTGAAAGAAATGAAGAGTTTCTAAAGGTGTCAAAAATATGAGGAGTAAGAAAGGGTCTGAAAAATAGGAGGAGCATGAAGCGGTGTTCAAAACCTGAAGAGCCTGAATAGGTGTGAAAAATATGAAGAGCCGCAAAAGGTGTCAAAATGAGATGAGCATGAACCGGTCTGAAAAATAGGAGGAGCATGAAGTGATGTTGAAAAAAATGAAAAGCCTGAAAATGTGAGAAATATATGAAGAGCTTCAAAAGGTGTAAAAATATGAGGAGAATGAAACGGTCTGCATAATAGGAAGAGTATGAAATGGTGTTCAAAAACATAAAGAGCATGAAACGGTGTGAAAAATATGAAGAGTTTCAAAAGGTGTGAAATACATGAGGAGGAATAAACGGTCTGAAAAATAGGAGGAGCATGAAGCGGTGTTCAAAAACATGAAAAGTCTGAAAAGGTGTGAAAAATATGAAGAGTTTCTAAAGGTGTCAAAAATATGAGGAGCATGAAACGGTCTGAAAAATGGGAGGAGCATGAAATGGTGTTCAAACACATGAAGAGCCTGAAAGGTGTGAAAAATATGAAGAGCTTCAAAAGGTGTGAAAAAGATTAGGTGCAAGACACGGTCTGAAAAATACGAGGAGTATGAAGCGGTGTTGAAAAACATGAAGAGCCTGAAAACGTGTGAAAAATATGAAGAGCTTCAAAAGGTGTGAAAAATATGAAGAGCTTCAAAAGGTGTCAAAAATGAAATGAGCATGAAACGGTCTGAAAAATAGGAGGAGCATGAAATGGTGTTGAAAAAAATGAAGAGCCTGAAAAGGTGTGAAATATATGAAGAGCTTCAAAAGGTGTCGAAAATATGAGGAAAATGAAACGGTGTGAAAAATAGCAGGAGCATGAATCGGTGTTGAAAAACATGAAGAGCCTGACAAGGTGTGAAAAATATGAAGAGTTTCTAAAGGAGTCAAAAATATGAGGAGCATGTAACGGTCTGAAAAATAGAAGGAGCATGAAGTGGTGTTGAAAAACATGAAGAGCCTGAAAAGGAGTGAAAATATGAAGAGCTTCAAAAGGTGTCAAAAATATGAGGCGCATGAAACGATCTGAAAAATAGGAGGAGGATGAAGCGGTGTTCAAAGACATGAAGAGCCTGAAAAGGTGTGAAATATATGAAGAGCTTCAAAAGATGTCAAAAATATGAGGAGCATGAAACGGTCTGAAAAATATGAGGAGCATGAAACGGTCATCAAAAACATGAAGAGCCTGAAAAGGTGTGAAATATATGAACAGCTTCAAAAGGTGTAAAAATTATGAGGAGCATGAAACGGTCTGAAAAATAGGAGGAGCATGAAGTGGTGTTCAAAAACATGAAGAGCCTGAAAAGGTGTGAAAAATTTGAAGAGCTTCAAAAGGTTTCAAAATTATGAGGAGCATGAAATGGTCTGAAAAATAGGAGGAACATGAAGTTGTGTTCAAAAACATGAAGAGCCTGAAAAGGTGTGAAAAATATGAAGAGCCTCAGAAGGTGTGAAATATATGAGGAGCATGATATGGTTTGAAAAATAGGATTAGCATGAAGCGGTGTTCAAAAACATGAAGAGTCTGAAAAGTTGTGAAAAATATGAAAAGCTTCAAAAGGTGTCAAAAATGAGATGAGCATGAAACGGTCTGAAAAATATGAGCAGCATGAATCGGTGTTGAAAAACATGAAGAGCCTGAAAAGGTATGAGAAATATGAAGAGCTTCAAAAGGTGTCAAAAATAATAGGAGTATGAAATGATCTGCAAAATATAAGGAGCAAGAAGTTGTGTTCAAAAACATGAAGAGCCTGAAAAGGTGTCAAAAATATGAAAATCTTCAAAAGGTGTCAAAAATATGAGGAGCATGAAACGGTCTGAAAAATAAGAGGAGCATGAAGCGGTGATGAAAAACATGAAGGGCATGAAAACGTGTGAAAAATATGAAGAGCTTCAAAAGGTGTGAAATACATGAGGAGTTTGAAACGGGCTGAAAAATAGGAGAAGCAGGAAGTGGTGTGGAAAAATATGAAGAGCCTGAAAAGGTGTGAAAAATATGAAGAGCTTGAAAAGGTGTAAAAATATGAGGAGAATGAAACGGTCTGCAAAATAGGAGGAGCATGAAGCGGGGTTGAAATCATAAAGAGCCTGAAAAGTTGTGAAAAATATGAAGAGTTTCAAAAGATGTGACAAATATGAAGAGCTTCAAACGAGTCAAAATGAGATGAGCATGAAACGCTCTGAAAAATAGGAGGAGCATGAAGTGGTGTTCAAAAACATGAAGACCATGAAAAGGTGTGAAAAATAGGAAGAGCCTCAAAAGTGTGAAAAATATGAGGAACATGATATGGTTTGAAAAAGAGGATTAGCCTGAAGCGGTGTTCAAATACATGAAGAGCCTGAAAAGTTGTGAAAAATATGCAAAGCTTCAAAAGCTGTCAAAAATGAGATGAGCATGAAGCGGTCTGAAAAATAGGAGGAGCCAGAAGCGGTGTTCAAAAACATGAAGAGCCTGAAAACGTGTGAAAAATATGAAGAACTTCAAAAGGTGTGAAAAATGTGAAGAGCTACAAAAGGTGTCAAAAATGAGATGAGCATGAAACGGTCTGAAAAATAGGAGGAGCATGAAGCGGTCGTCAAAAACATGAAGAGCCTGAAAAGGTGTGAAAAATATGACGAGCTTCAAAAGGTGTCAAAATATGAGGAGCAGGAAACGGTCTGAAAAATAGGAGGAGCATGAAACGGTGTTGAAATACATGAAGAGCCTGAAACGTTGTCAAAAATATGAAGAGTTTCAAAAGGTGTCAAAAATATGAGGAGCATGAAACGGTCTGAGAAATAGGAGGAGCATGAAGTGGTGTTGAAAAATATGAAGAGACTGAAAATGTGTGAAAAATATGAAGAGTTTCAAAAGGTGTCAAAAATATGAGGAGCATGAAACAGTCGGAAAAATAGGATGAAAATGAAACTGTTTTGCAAAAGATGAGGCGCATGAAAATGTTTGAAAAATATGAAGAGCTTCAAAAGGTGCCAAAAATATGAGAAGTATGAAACGGTCTGAAAAATAGGAGGAACATGAAGCGGTGTTGAAAAACATGAAGAGCCTGAAAAGGTGTGAAATATATGAAGAGCTTCAAAAGGTTTCAAAAATATGAAAACCATGAAACGACTGAAAAATAGGAGGAGCATGAAGTGGTGTTGAAAATCATGAAGAGCCTGAAGCGGTGTTCAAAAACATGCAGAGACTGAAAAGGTGTGAAAAATATGAAGAGCCTCAAAAGGTGTGAAAAATATGAGGAGCATGAAACTTTCTGAAAAATAGGAGGAGCATAAACCGGTGTTCAAAAATATGAAGAGACTGAAAAGATGTGAAAAATATGAAGAGCTTCAAAAGTTGTCAAAAATATGAGGAGCATGAAACGGTCTGAAAAATAGGAGGAGCATGAAGAAGTGTTGAAAAACATGAAGAGCCTGAAAAGATGTGAAAAATATGAAGAGCTTGAAAAGGTGTGAAATACATGAGGAGCATGAAAAGGTCTGAAAATTAGGAGGAGCATGAAGCGGTGTTGAAAAACATGAAGAGCCTGAAAACATGTGAAAAATATGAAGAGCTTCAAAAATGTGAAAAATATGAAGAGCTTCAAAAGGTGTAAAAAATATGAAGAGCTTCAAAAGGTGTCAAAATATGAGGAGCATGAAACGTTCTGAAAAATAGGAGGATCATGAAACGGTGTTCAAAAACATGAAGAGCCTGAAATGGTGTGAAAAATATGAAGAGCCTCAAAAAATGTCAAAAATATAAGGAGTATGAAATGTTCTCAAAAATAGGAGGAGCATGAAGCGGTGTTGAAAAACTAGAAGAGCCTGAAACCGTGTGAAAAATATGAAGAGCTTCAAAAATGTGAAAAATATGAAGAGCTTCAAAAGGTGTCAAAAATGAGATGAGCATGAAACGGTCTGAAAAATAGGAGGAGCATGAAGCGGTGTTGAAAAACATGAAGGGCCTGAAAAGGTGTGAAAAATATGAAGAGCTTCAAAACGTATCAAAAATATGAGGAGCATGAAACGGTCTGAAAAATAGGAGGAGCATGAAACGGAGTTGAAAAACATGAAGAGCCTGAAAACGTGTGAAAAATATGAAGAGCTCAAAAGGGGTGAAATATATGAAGAGCTTCAAAAGGTGTCAAAAATATGAGGAGCATGAAACAGTCGGAAAAATAGGATGAAAATGAAACTGTTTTGCAAAAGATGAGGCGCATGAAAATGTTTGAAAAATATGAAGAGCTTCAAAAGGTGCCAAAAATATGAGAAGCATGAAACGGAATGAAAAATAGGAAGAACATGAAGCGGTGTTGAAAAACATGAAGAGCCTGAAAAGGTGTGAAAAATATGAAGAGCTTCTAAAGGTGTCAAAAATATGAGGAGAATGAAACGGTCTGAAATATAGGAGGAGCATGAAGTGGTGTAGAAAAACATGAAGAGCCTGAAAAGTGTGAAAAATATGAAGATCTTCAAAAGGTGTCAAAAATATGATGAGGATGAAACAGTCTGAGAAACATGAAAATCATGAAGCTGTGTTGAAAAACATGAAGAGTCAGAAAATGTGTGGAAAATATGAAGAGCTTCAAAAGGTGTGAAATACATGAGGAGCATGATACGTTCTGAAAAATAGGAGAAGCATGAAGTTGTGTTGAAAAACAGAAAGAGCCTGAAAAGGTGTGAAAAATATGAAGAGCTTCAAAAGGTGTGAAAAATATGAGGAGCATGAAACGGTCTGAAAAATAGGAGGAGCATGAAGTGGTGTTGAAAAACATGAAGAGCCTGAAAAGGTGTGAAAAATATGAAGAGCTTCAAAAGGTGTCAAAAATATGAGGAGCAGGAAACGGTCTGAAAAAGAGGAGCATGAAGTGGTGTTGAAAAACATGAAGAGGTGAAAACGTGTGAAAAATATGAAGAACTTCAAAAGGTGTGAAAAATGTGAAGAACTTCAAAAGGTGTCAAAAATATGAGGAGCAGGAAACGGTCTGAAAAATAGGAGGAGCATGAAACCGTGTTGAAAAACATGAAGAGCGTGAAACGTTGTCAAAAATATGAAGAGTTTCAAAAGGTGTCAAAAATATGAGGAGCATGAAACGGTCTGAGAAATAGGAGGAGCATGAAGCGGTGTTGAAAAATATGAAGAGACTGAAAATGTGTGAAATATATGAAGAGCTTCAAAAGTTTTCAAAAATATGAAAACCATGAAACGACTGAAAAATAGGAGGAGCATGAAGCGGTGTTGAAAATCATGAAGAGCCTGAAGCGGTGTTCAAAAACATGCAGAGACTGAAAAGGTGTGAAAAATATGAAGAGCTTCAAAAGGTGCCAAAAATATGAGAAGCATGAAACGGTCTGAAAAATAGGAGGAACATGAAGCGGTGTTGAAAAACATGAAGAGCCTGAAAAGGTGTGAAATATATGAAGAGCTTCAAAAGTTTTCAAAAATATGAAAACCATGAAACAACTGAAAAATAGGAGGAGCATGAAGCGGTGTTGAAAATCATGAAGAGCCTGAAGCGGTGTTCAAAAACATGCAGAGACTGAAAAGGTGTGAAAAATATGAAGAGCTTCAAAAGGTGTGAAAAATATGAGGAGCATGCAACTGTCTGAAAAATAGGAGGAGCATAAACCGGTGTTCAAAAATATGAAGAGCCTGAAAATATGTGAAAAATATGAAGAGCATCAAAAGTTGTCAAAAATATGAGGAGCATGCAACTGTCTGAAAAATAGGAGGAGCATGAAGAAGTGTTGAAAAACATGAAGAGCCTGAAAAGGTGTGAAAAATATGAAGAGCCTGAAAAAATGTCAAAAATATAAGGAGTATGAAATGGTCTCAAAAATAGGAGGAGCATGAAGCGGTGTTGAAAATCATGAAGAACCTGAAAATGTGTGAAAAATATGAAGAGGATCAAAAGCTGTGAAATATATGATGAGCTTCAAAAGCTGTCAAATATATGAGGAGCATGAAACGGTCTGAAAAATAGGAGGAGCATGAAACGGTGTTCTAAAACATGAAGAGACTGAAAAGGTGTGAAAAATATGAAGAGCTTCAAAAGGTGTCAAAATATGAGGAGCATGAAACGGTCTGAAAAATAGGAGGAGCATGAAACGGTGTTCAGAAACATGAAGAGCCTGAAAAGGTGTGAAAAATATGAAGACTCTCAAAAAATATAAAAATATGAGGAGTATGAAACGGTCTGAAAAATAGGAGGAGCATGAAGCGGTGTTGAAAAACATGAAGAGCCTGAAAATGTGTGAAAAATATGAAGAGCTTCAAAAATGTGAAAAATATGAAGAGCTTCAAAAGGTGTGAAAAATAGGAAGAGCTTCAAAAGGTGTCAAAAATGAGATTACCATGAAACGGTCTGAAAAATAGGAGGAGCATGAAGCGGTGTTGAAAATCATGAAGAGCCTGAAAAGGTGTGAAAAATATGAAGAGCTTCAAAAGGTGTGAAAATCATGAACAGCTTCAAAAGGTTTCAAAAAGAGATGAGCATGAAAAGGCTAAAAAATAGGAGGAGCATGAAGTGGTGTTGAAAAAAATAAAGAGCCTGAAAAGTGTGAAAAATACGAAGATCTTCAAAAGGTGTCAACAATATGAAGAGCATGAAACAGTCTGAAAAAAAGGAAAATTATGAAGCAGTGTTCAAAAACATGAAGAGTCTGAAAAGGTGTGAAAAATATGAAGAGTTTCAAAAGATGTGAAATATATGAAAAGCTTCAAAAGGTGTCTAAAATGAGATGAGCATGAAACGGTCTGAAAAATACTAGGAGCATGAACCGGTGTTCAAAAACATGAAGAGCCTGAAAAGGTGTGAGAAGTATGAAGAGCTTCAAAAGGTGTCAATAATATGAGGAGCATGAAACGGTCTGAAAAATAGGAGGAGGATGAAGTGGTGTTCAAAAACATGAAGAGCCTGAAAAGGTGTGAAAAATATGAAGAGCTTTAAAAGGTGTCAAAATATGAGGAACATGAAACGTTCTGAAAAATAGGAGGATCATGAAGAGGTGCTGAAAAACAAGAAGAGCCTGAAACCGTGTGAAAATATGAAGAGCTTCAAAAATGTGAAAAATATGAAGAGTTTCAAAAGGTGTGAAAATTATGAAGAGCTTCAAAAGGTGTCAAAATGAGATGAGCATGGAACGGTCTGAAAAATACTTGGAGCATGAACCGGTGTTCAAAAACATGAAGAGCCTGAAAAGGTGTGAAAAATATGAAGAGCCTGAAAAAATGTCAAAAATATAAGGAGTATGAAATGGTCTCAAAAATAGGAGGAGGATGAAGCGGTGTTGAAAAACATGAAGAGCCTGAAACCAGTGAAAAATATGAAGAGCTTCAAAAATGTGAAAAATATGAAGAGTTTCAAAAGGTGTGAAAAATATGAAGAGCTTCAAAAGTTGTCAAAAATGAGATGTGCATGAAACGGACTGAAATATAGGAGGAGCATGAAGTGATGTTGAAAAACATGAAGAGCCTGAAAATGTGTGAAATATAGGAAGAGCTTCAAAAGGTGTCAAAAATATGAGGAGCATGAACCGGTCTGAAAACTAGGAGGAGCATGAAGTGGTGTTGAGAAACATGAAGAGCCTGAAAAGGTGTGAAAAATATGAAGAGATTCAAAAGGTGTCAAAAATATGGGGAGCATGAAATGGTCTGAAAAGTAGGAGAAGCATGAAGTGGTTGTGAAAAACTTCAAGAGCCTGAAAAGGTGTGCAAAATATGAAGAGCTTCAAAAGGTGTGAAATTCATGAGGAGATGAAACGGTCTGACAAAGAGGAGGGTCATGAAGCGGTGTTCAAAAACCTGCAGAGGCTGAAAAGGTGTGAAAAATATGAAGAGCTTCAAAAGGTGTGAAAAATATGAGGAGCATGCAACGGTCTGAAAAATAGGAGAAGCATGAACCGGTGTTCAAAAATATGAAGAGCCTGAAAATGTGTGACAAATATGAAGAGCTTCAAAAGGTGTCAAAAATATGAGGAGCATGAAACGGTCTGTAAAATAGGAGTAGCATAAAGCAGTGTTGAAAAACATGAAGAGCCTGAAAAGGTGTGAAAAACATGAAGAGCTTCAAAAGGTGTGAAATACATGAGAAGCATGAAACGGTCTGAAAAAGAGGAGGAGCATGAAGGGGTGTTGAAAAACATGAAGAGCCTGAAAACGTGTGAAAAACATGAAGAGCCTGAAAAGGTTTGAAAAATATGAAGAGCTTCAAAAGGTGTGAAAATCATGAACAGCTTCAAAAGGTTTCAAAAAGAGATGAGCATGAAAAGGCTAAAAAATAGGAGGAGCATGAAGTGGTGTTGAAAAAAATAAAGAGCCTGAAAAGTGTGAAAAATACGAAGATCTTCAAAAGGTGTCAACAATATGAAGAGCATGAAACAGTCTGAAAAAAAGGAAAATTATGAAGCAGTGTTCAAAAACATGAAGAGTCTGAAAAGGTGTGAAAAATATGAAGAGTTTCAAAAGATGTGAAATATATGAAAAGCTTCAAAAGGTGTCTAAAATGAGATGAGCATGAAACGGTCTGAAAAATACTAGGAGCATGAACCGGTGTTCAAAAACATGAAGAGCCTGAAAAGGTGTGAGAAGTATGAAGAGCTTCAAAAGGTGTCAATAATATGAGGAGCATGAAACGGTCTGAAAAATAGGAGGAGGATGAAGCGGTGTTCAAAAACATGAAGAGCCTGAAAAGGTGTGAAAAATATGAAGAGCTTTAAAAGGTGTCAAAATATGAGGAACATGAAACGTTCTGAAAAATAGGAGGATCATGAAGAGGTGCTGAAAAACAAGAAGAGCCTGAAACCGTGTGAAAATATGAAGAGCTTCAAAAATGTGAAAAATATGAAGAGTTTCAAAAGGTGTGAAAATTATGAAGAGCTTCAAAAGGTGTCAAAATGAGATGAGCATGGAACGGTCTGAAAAATACTTGGAGCATGAACCGGTGTTCAAAAACATGAAGAGCCTGAAAAGGTGTGAAAAATATGAAGAGCCTGAAAAAATGTCAAAAATATAAGGAGTATGAAATGGTCTCAAAAATAGGAGGAGGATGAAGCGGTGTTGAAAAACATGAAGAGCCTGAAACCAGTGAAAAATATGAAGAGCTTCAAAAATGTGAAAAATATGAAGAGTTTCAAAAGGTGTGAAAAATATGAAGAGCTTCAAAAGTTGTCAAAAATGAGATGTGCATGAAACGGACTGAAATATAGGAGGAGCATGAAGTGATGTTGAAAAACATGAAGAGCCTGAAAATGTGTGAAATATAGGAAGAGCTTCAAAAGGTGTCAAAAATATGAGGAGCATGAACCGGTCTGAAAACTAGGAGGAGCATGAAGTGGTGTTGAGAAACATGAAGAGCCTGAAAAGGTGTGAAAAATATGAAGAGATTCAAAAGGTGTCAAAAATATGGGGAGCATGAAATGGTCTGAAAAGTAGGAGAAGCATGAAGTGGTTGTGAAAAACTTCAAGAGCCTGAAAAGGTGTGCAAAATATGAAGAGCTTCAAAAGGTGTGAAATTCATGAGGAGATGAAACGGTCTGACAAAGAGGAGGGTCATGAAGCGGTGTTCAAAAACCTGCAGAGGCTGAAAAGGTGTGAAAAATATGAAGAGCTTCAAAAGGTGTGAAAAATATGAGGAGCATGCAACGGTCTGAAAAATAGGAGAAGCATGAACCGGTGTTCAAAAATATGAAGAGCCTGAAAATGTGTGACAAATATGAAGAGCTTCAAAAGGTGTCAAAAATATGAGGAGCATGAAACGGTCTGTAAAATAGGAGTAGCATAAAGCAGTGTTGAGAAACATGAAGAGCCTGAAAAGGTGTGAAAAATATGAAGAGCTTCAAAAGGTGTGAAATACATGAGAAGCATGAAACGGTCTGAAAAAGAGGAGGAGCATGAAGGGGTGTTGAAAAACATGAAGAGCCTGAAAACGTGTGAAAAACATGAAGAGCCTGAAAAGGTTTGAAAAATATGAAGAGCTTCAAAAGGTGTGAAAAATACGACGACTTCAATAGGTGTCAAAAATGAGATGACCATGAAACGGTCTGAAACATAGGAGGAGCATGAAGCGGTGTTGAAAATCATGAAGAGCCTGAAAATGTTTGAAAAATATGAAGAGCTTCAAAAGTTGTGAAAAATATGAAGAGTTTGAAAAGGTGTCAAAAATATGAGAAGCATGAAAGGGTCTGAAAATTAGGAGGAGCATGAAACTGTATTCAAAAACATGAAGAGCCTGAAAATGTGTGAAAAATATGAAGAGCTTCAAAAATGTGAAAAATGTGAAGAGCTTCAAAAGGTGTGAAAAATAGGAAGAGCTTCAAAAGGTGTCAAAAATGAGATTACCATGAAACGGTCTGAAAAATAGGAGGAGCATGAAGCGGTGTTGAAAATCATGAAGAGCCTGAAAAGGTGTGAAAAATATGAAGAGCTTCAAAAGGTGTGAAAAACATGAACAGCTTCAAAAGGTGTCAAATAGAGATGAGCATGAAACGGTCTGAAAAATAGGAGGACCATGAAACTGTGTTCAAAAACATGAAGAGCCTGAAAATATGTGAAAAATATGAAGAGCTTCAAAAATGTGAAAAATATGAAGAGCTTCAAAAGGTGTGAAAAATAGGAAGAGCTTCAAAAGGTGTCAAAAATGAGATTACCATGAAACGGTCTGAAAAATAGGAGGAGCATGAAGCGGTGTTGAAAATCATGAAGAGCCTGAAAAGGTGTGAAAAATATGAAGAGCCTCAAAAGGTGTGAAAGACATGAGGAGCATGAAACGGTCTGAAAAATAGGAGGATCATGAAGCGGTGTTGAAAAACATGAAGAGCCTGAAAACGTGTGAAAAATATGAAGAGCTTCAAAAATGTGAAAAATATGAAGAGCTTCAAAAGGTGTGAAAAATAGGAAGAGCTTCAAAATGTGTCAAAAATGAGATGAACATGAAACGGTCTGAAACATTGGAGGAGCATGAAGCGGTGTTGAAAATCATGAAGAGCTTGAAAAGGTGTGAAAAATATGAAGAGCTTCAAAAGTTGTGAAAAATATGAAGAGTCTGAAAAGGTGTCAAAAATATGAGGAGCATGAAACGGTCTGAAAAATAGGAGGAGCATGAAACTGTGTTCAAAAACAAGAAGAGCCTGAAAAGGTGTGAAAAATATGAAGAGCTTCAAAACGTGTGAAAAATATGAGGAGCATGAAACGGACTGAAAAATAGGAGAAGCATGAAGTGGTGTTGAAAAACAAGAGGAGCCTGAAAATGTGTGAAGAATATGAAGAGCTTCAAAAGGTGTCAAATATATGGGGAACATGAAACGATCTGAAAAATAGGAGGAGAATGAAGCGGTGTGGAAAAACATGAAGAGCGCGAAAAAGTTTGAAAAATATGAAGAGCTTCAATGGTGTGAAAAATATGAAGAGCATCAAAAGGTGTCAAAAATGAGATGAGCATGAAACGGTCTGAAAAATAGGAGGAGCATGAAACGGTCTGAAAAATAGGAGGAGCATGAATCGGTGTTGAAAAACATGAAGATCCTGAAAAGATGTGAAACATATGAAGAGCTTCAAAAGGTGTCAAAATATGAAGAGCATGAAACAGCCTGAAAAATAGGAGGAGCATGAAACGGTATGAAAAATAGGAGGAGCATGAATGGGTGTTGAAAAACATGAAGGGCATGAAAAGGTGTGAAAAATATGAAGAGCTTCAAAAGTTGTCAAAAATGTAAGGAGCATGAAACGGTCTGAAAAATAGGAGGAGCACGAATCAGTGTTGAAAAACATGAAGAGCATGAAAAGGTGTCAAAAATATGATGAGCAAGAAACGGCCTGAAAAATAGGAGGATCATGAAGCCGTGTTCAAAAACATGCAGAGCCTGAAAAGGTGTGAAAAATATGAAGAGCTTCCAAAGGTGTCAAAAATATGAGGAGCATGAAACGGTCTGAAAAATAGGAAGAGCATGAATCGGTGTTGAAAACATGAAGAGCATGAAAAGGTGTGAAAAATATGAAGAGCTTCAAAACATGTCAAAAATATGAGGAGCATGAAATTGTCTGAAAAATAGGAGGAGCATGAAGGGGTGTTCAAAAACATGAAGAGCCTGAAGAGGTGTGAAAAATATGAGGAGATTCAAAAGGTATCAAAAATATGAGGAGCATGAAACGTTCTGAAAATTAGGAGGAGCATGAAGCGGTGTTGAAAATCATGAAGTGCCTGGAAAGGTGTGAAATATATGAAGAGCTTCAAATCGTGTCAAATATGAGGAGCATGAAACGGTCAGAAAAATAGGAGGAGCATGAAGCCATGTTCAAAAACATGAAGAGCCTGAAAAGGTGTGAAAAATAAGAAGAGTTTCAAAGGTGTCAAAATATGAGGAGCATTAAACGGTCTGAAAAATAGGAGGAGCATGAAACGGTCTGAAAAATAGGAGGAACATGAATCGGTGTGGAAAAACATGAAGATCCTGAAAAGATGTGAAAAATATGAAGAGCTTCAAAAGGTCTCAAAACTACGAGGAGCATGAAACGGTCTGAAAAATAGGAGGAGCATGAAGCCGTGTTCAAAAACATGAAGAGCATGAAAAGGTGTGAAAAATATGAAGAGTTTCAACAGGTGTCAAAACTATGAGGAGCAAGAAACGGCCTGAAAAATAGGAGGAGCATGAAACGGTCTTTAAAATAGGAGGAACATGAAACTGTGTTGAAAAACCTGAAGAGCCTGAAAAGGTGTGAAATATATGAAGAGCTTCAAAAGGTGCCAAAAATAGGAGGAGCATGAAACGGTCTGAAAAATAGGAGGAGCATGAAGCGGTGTTGAAAAACATGAATAGCCTGAAAAGGTGTGAAATGTATGAAGAGCTACAAAAAGTGTCAAAAATATGATGAGCATGAAACGGTCTGAAAAATAGGAGGAGCATGAAGCAGTGTTGAAAAACATGAAGAGCCTGAAAAGGTGTGAAAAATATGAAGAGCTTCAAAAGGTGTCAAAAATATGAGGAGCATGAAACGATCTGAAAAATAGGAGGAGCATGAAACGGTCTGAAAAATAGGAGGAGTAAGAATCGGTGTTGAAAAACATGAAGATCCTGAAAAGATGTAAAAAATATGAAGAGCTTCAAAAGGTGTCAAAAATATGAGGAGCATTAAAAGGTCTGAAATATAGGAGGAGCATGAAACGTTGTTCAATTACATGAAGAGCCTGAAAAGGTGTGAAAAATATGAAGAGCATGAAAATGTGTGAAAAATATGAGGAGCATAAACTGTGTTCAAAAACATGAAGATCCAGAAAAGGTGTGAAAAATATGAAGAGCGTCAAAATGTCTCTAAAACATGAGGAGCATGAAACGGTCTGAAAATAGAAGGAGCATGAAGCGGTGTTCAAAAACATGAAGAGCCTGAAAAGGTGTGAAAAATATGAAGAGCTTCAAAAGGTGTCAAAAATATGAGGAGCATGAAACCTTCTTAAAAATTGGAGGAGTTTGAAGCGGTGTTCATAAATCTAAAGAGCCTGAAAAGGTGTGAAAAATATGAAGAGCTTCAAAAGGTGTCAAAAATATGAGGAGCATGAAACGGTCTGAAATATAGGAGGAGCATGAAACGGTGTTCAATAACATGAAGAGCCTGAAAAGGTGTGAAAAATATGAAGAGCTTCAAAAGGTGTCAAAAATATGAGGAGCATGAAACGGTCTGAAAAATAGGAGGAGCCTGAAGCGCTGTTTAAAAACATGAAGAACCTGAAAAAGTGTGAAAAATATGAAGAGCTTCAAAAGGTGTCAAAATTTGAGGAGCATGAAACGGTCTGAAAAATATGAGTATATTGAATTGGTGTTCAAAAACATTAAGAGCCTGTTAAGCTGTGAAAAATATGAAGAGTTTCAAAAGGTGTCAAAAATATGAGGAGCATGAAACGGTGTTCAAAAACATGAAGAGCCTGAATAGGTGTGAAAAATATGAAGAGCTTCAAAAGGTGTGAAAAATATGAAGATCTTCAAAAGGAGTCAAAATGAGATGTGTCTGAAAAGGTTTGAAAAATAGGAGGAGCATGAAGTGGTGTTGAAATACATGAAGAGCCTGAAAAGTTGTGAAAAATATGAAGAGTTTCTAAAGGTGTCAAAAATATGAGGAGCATAAAATGGTCTGAAAAATAGGAGGAGCATGAAGCGGTGTTCAAAAACATGAAGAGCCTGAAAAGGTTTGAAAAATATGAAGAGCTTCAAAAGATTTCAAATATATGAGGAGCATGAAACGGTCTGAAATAAGGAGGAGCATGAAAGGGTGATCAAAAACATGAAGAGCCTGAAAAGGTGTGAAAAATATGAAGAGCTTCAAAAGATGTGAAATACATGAGGAGCATGAAACTCTCTGAAAAATAGAAGGAGCATTAAGTGGTGTTGAAAAACATGAAGAGCCTGAAAACGTGTGAAAAATATGAAGAGCTTCAAAAGGTGTGAAAAATATGAAGAGCTGCAAAAGGTGTAAAAAATATGAGGAGCTTGAAACTGTCTGAACAATAGGAGGATTATGAAACGGTGTTACAAAACATGAACAGCTTGAAAAGGTGTGAAAAATATGAAGAGCTTCAAAAGGTGTGAAAAATATGAAGAGCTTCAAAGGTGTTAAAATTTGAGGAGCATGATACAGTCTGAAAAATAGGAGGAGCATGAAGCGGTGTTGAAAAACATGAAGAGCCTGAAAAGGTGTGAAAAACAAGAAGGGTCTGAAAAGGTGTGAAATATATGAAGAGCTTCAAAAGGTTTGAAAAATATGAGGAGCATGATACGGTCTGAAAAATAGGCGGAGCAGGAAGCACTGTTGAAAAACATGAAGAGCCTGAAAAGCTTTGAAAATCATGAAGAGTCTGAAAAGGTGTGAAATATATGAAAGCTTCAAAAGGTGTCAAAAATGTTAGGAGCATGAAGTGGTGTTGAAAAACATGAAGAGCCAGAAAAGGTGTGAAAAATATGAAGAGCTTCAAAATGTATCAAAAATATGAGGAGCATGAAGCGCTGTTTAAAAATATGAAGAGCCTGAAAAAGTGTGAAAAATATGAAGAGCTTCAAAAGGTGTCAAATATAGGAGGAGCATGAAACAGTGTTCAAAAACAAGAAGAGCCTGAAAAGGTGTGAAAAATATGAAGAGCTTCAAATGGTGTCAAAAATATGAGGAGCATGAAATGGTCTGAAAAATTGGAGGAGCATGAAGCAGTGTTGAAAAACATGAAAAGCCTGAAAAGAGTGAGATATATGAAGAGCTTCAAAAGGTGTCAAAAATAGGAGGAGCATGAAACGGTCTGAAAAATAGGCGGAGCAAGAAGCGGTGTTCAAAAACATGACGAGCCTGAAAAAGTGTGAAATATATGAAGAGCTTCAAAAGGTGTTAAAATTTGAGGAGCATGATACGGTCTGAAAAATTGGAGGAGCATGAAGCGGTGTTGAAAAACATGAAGAGCCTGAAAAGGTGTGAAATATATGAAGAGCTTCAAAAGGTGTCAAAAAAGTTAGGAGTATGGAACTTTCTGAAAAATAGGAGGAGCATGAAGCGCTGTTGAAAAGCATGAAGAGGCTGAAAAGTTGTGAAATATATGAAGAGCTTCAAAAGGTGTCAAAAATATGAGGAGCATGAAACGGTCTGAAAATTTGGAGGAGCATGAAGCGGTCTTGAAATACATGAATACCCTGAAATGGTGTCAAAAATATGAAGAGCTTCAAAAGATATCAAAAATATGAGGAGCATGAAACAGTCTGAAAAACTGGAGGACAATGAATCGGTCTTGAAAGACATTAATTCCCTGAAAAAGTGTGAAAAATATGAAGAGCTTCAAAAGGTGTCAAAAATATGAGGAGCATGAAACGGTCTGAAAAAAAGGAGGAGCATGAAACGGTGTGTAAAAACATGAAGAGCCTGAAAAGGTGTGAAAATTATGAAGAGCTTCAAAAGGTGTCAAAAATTTGAAGAGAATGAAACAGTCTGATAAATAGGAGCAGCATGAAGCGGTGTTGAAAAACATGAAGAGCCTGAAAAGGTGTTAAAAATATTAGGAGCATGAAACGGTCTTAAAAATAGGTGGAGCATGAAGTGGTTGTGAAAAACATGAAGAGCCTGAAAAGGTGTGAAATATATGAAGAGCTTCAAAACGTGTCAAAAATATGAGGAGCATGAAACAGTATTCAAAAACATGAAGAGCCTGAAAAGAAGTGAAAAATATGAAGAGCTTCAAAAGGTGTCAAAAAATGAGGAGCATGAAATGGTCTGAAAAATAGGACTAGCATGAAACGGTGTTCAAAAACATGAAGAGGCTGAAAAGGTGTGAAATATATTAAGAGCTTCAAAAGGTGTGAAAAATATGAGGAGCATGAAACGGTCTGAAAAATAGGAGGAGCATCAATTGGTGTTGAAGAACATGAAGATCCTGAAAAGTTGTGAAAAATATGAAGAGCTTCAAAAGGTGTCAAAGTTATGAGGAGCATGAAACGGTCTGAAAAAATAGGAGGAGCAAGAAGCGGTGTTGAAAAACCGGAAGAGACTGAAACGGTGTGAAATATATGAAGAGCTTCAAAATGTGTCAAAAATATGAGGAGCATGAAACGATCTGAAAAATAGGAGGAGCATGAAGCGGTGTTGAAAAACAAGAATTGCCTGAAAAGGTGTGAAAAATATGAAGAGATTCAAAAGGTGTCTAATATTTGAGGAGCATGAAACGGTCTGAAAAATAGGAGGAGCATGAAGCGGTGTTGAAAAACATGAAGAGCCTGAAAAGATGTGAAATATATGAAGAGCTTAAAAAGTTTTGAAATATATAAGGAACCTGAAACGCTCTGAAAAACAGGAGGAGAATGAAGCGGAGTTGAAAAATATGTAGAGCCTGAAAAGTTGTGAAATATATGAAGAGCTTCAAAAGGTGTCAAAAAATTTAGGAGCATGAAACGTTCTGAAAAATTGGAGGAGCATGAAGCGGTGTTGAAAAATATGAAGAGCCTGAAAAGGTGTGAAATGTATGAAGAGCTTAAAAAGGCAGGAAATATATGAGGAACCTGAAACGCTCCGAGAAACAGGAGGAGAATGAATCGGTGTTGAAAAATATGAAGAGCCTGAAAAGGTGTGAAATATATGACGAGCTTAAAAAGGCGTGAAATATATGAGGAACCTGAAACGCTCTGAGAAACAGGAGGAAAATGAAGCGGTGTTGCAGAATATGAAGATCCTGAAAAGGTGTTAACAATATTAGGAGCCTGAAACGGTCCGAAAAATAGGAGGCGCATGAAGCGGTGTTGAAAAACTTGAAAAGCCTGAAAAGGTGTGAAAAACATGAAGAGCTACAAAAAGTGTCAAAAATAAGAGGAGCATGAAACGGCCTGAAAAATAGGAGGAGCATGAAGCGGTGTTCGAAAATATGAAGAGCCTGAAAAGGTGGGGAAAATATGAGGAGCATGATACGGTCTGAAAAATAGGTGGAGCATGAAGCGGTTTTCAAAAATATGCAGAGCCTGACAGGTGTGAAAAATATGAAGAGCTTCAAAGAGTGTGAAAAATATGAGGAGCATGAAACAGTCTGAAAAAAAGGAGAAGCATGAAGCGGTGTTCAAAAACATGAAGAGCCTGAAAAAGTGTGAAAAACATGAAGAGCTTCAAAAAGTGTCAAAAATATGAGGTGTATGAAACGGTCTTAAAAAGAGAAGGAGCATGAAACGGTGTTCAAAAATATGTAGAGCCTGAAAATGTGTGAAAAATATGAAGAGCTTCAAAAGGTGTCAAAAATATGAGGAGCATGAAACGGTATGAAAAAATAGGAGGAGAATGAGGCGGTGTTGAAAAACATGAAGAGCCTGAAAAGGTGTGAACAATATGAAGAGCTTCAAAAGGTGTGAAATACATGAGGAGCATGAAACGGTCTGAAAAATAGGAGGAGCATGAAACGGTGTTGAAAACCATGAAGAGCCTGAAAAGAGTGAAATATATGAAGAGCTTCAAAAGCTGTCAAAAATATGAGGAACATGAAACGGTCTGAAAAATAGGAGGAGCATGAAGCGGTGTTGAAAAACATGAACAGCCTGAAAAGGTGTGAAAAACATGAAGAGCTTCAATAGGTGTCAAAAATATGAGGAGCATGAAACGGTCTGAAAAATAGGAGGAGCATGAAGCGGTGTTGCAAAGATGAAGAGCATGAAAAGGTGTGAAAATCATGAAGGGTTTCAAAAGGTGTCAAAAATATGAGGAGAATGAAAAGGTCTCAAAAATAGGAGGAGCATGAAGCGGTGTTGAAAAACATGAAGAGCATGAAAAGGTGTGCACAATATGGAGAGCTTCAAAATGTGTTAAAAATATGTGGAGCAGGAAACGGCCTGAAAAATAGGAGGAGCATAAAGCGGTGTTGAAAAACATGAAGCGCCTGAAATTGTGTGAAAAATATGAAAAGCTTCAAAAGGTGTCAAATATATGAAGAGCATGAAACCTTCTGAAAAATTGGAGGAGCATGAAGCTGTGTTGAAAAACATGAAGAGCCTGAAAAGGTGTGAAAAATATGAAGAGCTTCTAAAGGTGTCAAAAATATGAGGAGCATGAAACGGTCTGAAAAATAGGAGGAGCATGAAGCTGTGTTGAAAAACATGAAGAGCCTGAAAAGGTGTGAAATATATGAAGAGCTTCAAAAGGGGTGAAAAATATGTGGAGCATGAAACGTTCTGAAAAATAGGAGGAGCATGAAGTGGTGTTGAAAAATATGAAGATGATGAAAAGGTGTGAAAAATATGAAGAGCTTCAATAGGTGTCAAAAATATGAGGAGGATGAAACGGTCTGAAAAATAAGAGGAGATTGAAGCGGTGTTGCAAAGATGAAGAGCATGAAAAGGTGTGAAAATCATGAAGGGTTTCAAAAGGTGTCAAAAATATGAGGAGAATGAAAAGGTCTCAAAAATAGGAGGAGCATGAAGCGGTGTTGAAAAACATGAAGAGCATGAAAAGGTGTGAAAAACATGAAGAGCTTCAATAGGTGTCAAAAATATGAGGAGCATGAAACGGTCTGAAAAATAGGAGGAGCATGAAGCGGTGTTGAAAAACATGAACAGCCTGAAAAGGTGTGAAAAACATGAAGAGCTTCAATAGGTGTCAAAAATATGTGGAGCATTAAACGGTCTGAAAAATAGGAGGAGCATGAAGCGGTGTTGCAAAGATGAAGAGCATGAAAAGGTGTGAAAATCATGAAGGGTTTCAAAAGGTGTCAAAAATATGAGGAGAATGAAAAGGTCTCAAAAATAGGAGGAGCATGAAGCGGTGTTGCAAAGATGAAGAGCATGAAAAGGTGTGAAAATAATGAAGGGTTTCAAAAGGTGTCAAAAATATGAGGAACATGTAACGGTCTGAAAAATAGGAGGAGCATGAAGCGGTGTTGAAAAACATGAACAGCCTGAAAAGGTGTGAAAAACATGAAGAGCTTCAATAGGTGTCAAAAATATGAGGAGCATGAAACAGTCTGAAAAATAGGAGGAGCATGAAGCGGTGTTGCAAAGATAAAGAGCATGAAAAGGTGTGAAAATCATGAAGGGTTTCAAAAGGTGTCAAAAATATGAGGAGAATGAAAAGATCTCAAAAATAGGAGGAGCATGAAGCGGTGTTGAAAAACATGAAGAGCATGAAAAGGTGTGCACAATATGGAGAGCTTCAAAATGTGTTAAAAATATGTGGAGCAGGAAACGGCCTGAAAAATAGGAGGAGCATAAAGCGGTGTTGAAAAACATGAAGCGCCTGAAATTGTGTGAAAAATATGAAAAGCTTCAAAAGGTGTCAAATATATGAAGAGCATGAAACATTCTGAAAAATTGGAGGAGCATGAAGCTGTGTTGAAAAACATGAAGAGCCTGAAAAAGTGTGAAAAATATGAAGAGCTTCTAAATGTGTCAAAAATATGAGGAGCAGAAACGGTCTGAAAAATAGGAGGAGCATGAAGCTGTGTTGAAAAACATGAAGAGCCTGAAAAGGTGTGAAATATATGAAGAGCTTCAAAAGGGGTGAAAAATATGAGGAGCATGAAATGGTCTGAAAAATAGGAGGAGTATGAAACGGTCTCAAATATAGGAGGAGCAGGAAACGGTGTTGAAAATCATGAACAGTCTGAAAAGGTGTGAAAAATAGGAGGAGCTTCAAAATGTTTCACATATATGAGGAGCATGAAACGGTCTGAAAAATAGGAGGAGAATGAAGCAGTGTTCAAAAACATGAAGAGCCTGAATATGTGTGAATAATATGAAGAGCTTCAAAAGCTGTGAAAAATATGAAGAACTTCAAAAGGTGTAAAAAATGAGAAGAGCATGAAACGGTGTGAAAAATAGGAGGAGCATGAAGCGGTGTTGAAAATCATGAAGAGCCTGAAAAGTTGTGAATAATATGAAGAGCTTCAAAAGGTGTGAAAAATATGAAAAGGTTCAAAAGGTGTCGAAAATGAGAAGAGCATGAAACGGTCTGAAAAATAGGAGGAGCATGAAGCGGTGTTGAAAAACATGAAGAGCATGAAGAGTTGTGAATAATATGAAGAGCTTCAAAAGGTGTCAAAAATATGAGAAACATGAAACGGTCTGGAAAATAGGAAGAGCATGAAACGGTGTGGAAAAAGATAAAGAGCCTGAAAAGGTGTGAAAAATAGGAAGATCTTCAAAAGGTGTGAAAAATATGAGGAGCATGAAACGGTCTTAAAAATAAGAGGAGCATGAAGCAGTGTTGAAAAACATGAAGAGCCTGAAAACCTGTGAAAAATATGAAGAGCTTCAAAAGGTGTGAAAATTATGAAGAACTTCAAAATGTGTCACAAATGAGATGAGCATGAAACGGTCTGAAAAAAAGGAGGAGCATGAAGTGGTGGTGAAAAACATGAAGAGCATGAAAAGGTGTGAAATATATGAAAAGCTTCAAAAGCTTTGAAAAATGAAAGAGTCTTGAAAACGTCTGAAAAATAGAAGGAGCATGAAGTGGTGTTGAAAAACGTTAAGAGCCTGAAAAGAAGTGACAAATATAAAGAGCTTCAAAAGGTGTCAGTAATATGAGGAGCATGAAACGGTCTGCTAAAAAGGAGGAGCATGAAGTGGTGTTGATAAACTTGAAGAGCCTGAAAAGGTGTGAAAAATATGAAAAGCTTCAAAAGGTGTCAAAAATGAGATGAGCATGAAACGGTCTGAAAAATAGGAGGAGCATGAAGTGGTGTTGAAAAAATGAAGAGCCTGAAAAGGTGTGGAAAATATGAAAAGCTTCAAAAGGTGTCAAAAATACGAGGAGCATGAAACGGTCTGCAAAAAAGGAGGAGCATGAAGTGGTGTTGATAAACTTGAAGAGCCTGAGAAGGTGTAAAAAATATGAAAAGCTTCAAAAGGTGTCAAAAATATGAGGAGCATGAAACGGTCTGAAAAATAAGAGGAGCATGAAGCGGTGTTCAAAAACATGAAGAGCCTGAAAAGTTGTGAAAAATATGAAGAGCTTCAAAAAATGTGAATAATATGAAGAGCTTCAAAAGATGTGAAAAATATGAAGAGCTTCAAAAGGTGTGAAATATATGAGGAGCATGAAACGGTCTGAAAAATAGCAGGATCATGAAGCGGTGTTGAAAAACATGAAGAATCTGAAAAAGTCTGAAAATATGAAGAGCTTCAAAAATATGAAAAATATGAAGAGTTTCAAAAGGTGTCAAAAATATGAAGAGCTTCAAAAGGTGTCAAAAATATGAGGAGAATGAAACGGTCTGCAAAAAAGGAGGAGCATGAAGTGGTGTTGAAAAACATGAAGAGCCTGAAAAGGTTTGAACTATATGAAGAGCTTCAAAAGGTGTCGAATATATGAGGAGCATGAAACGGTCTGAAAAATAGGAGGAGCATGAAGCTGTGTTCAAAAACATGAAGAGCCTGAAAATGTGTGAAAAATATGAAGTGATTCAAAAGTGTGAAAAATATGAAGAGCCTCAAAAGGTGTCAAAAATGGAATGAGCATGAAACGGTCTGAAAAATACGAAGAGCATGAAGTAGTGTTGAAAAACATGAAGAGCCTGAAAAGGTGTGAAATATATGAAGAGCTTCAAATGTTGTCAAAAATACGAGGAGCATGAAACGGTCTGAAAAATAGGAGAATCATGAAACGGTGTTGAAAAACATGAAGAGCCTGAAAAGTTGTGAAAAATATGAAAAGATTCTAAAGGTTTCAAAAATGTGAGGAGCATGAAACAGTCTGAAAAACAGGAGGAGCATGAAGTGTTGTTGAAAAACATGAAGAGCCTGAAAATTGTGAAAAATATGAAGAGCTTCAAATGGTGTCAAAAATATGAGGGGCATGAAACGGTCTGAAAAATACAAAGAGAATGAACTGGTGTTGAAAAACATGAAGAGCCTGAAAAGGTGTGAAATATACGAAGAGCTTCAAAAGTGTCAAATATATGCGGAGCATGAAACGGTCTGAAAAATAGGAGGAGGATGAAGCGGTGTTGAAAAACATGAAGAGCCTGAAAATTGTGAAAAATATGAAGAGCTTCAAAAGGTGTCAAAAATGAGATGAGCATGACACGATCTGAAAAATAGGAGGAGCATGAAGTGGTGTTGAAAAAAATGAAGAGCCTGAATAGGTGTGAAATATATGAAGAGCTTCAAAAGGTGTCTAAAATATGAGGAGAACGAGACGGTCTGAAAAATAGGAGGAGCATGAAGCGGTGTTGAAAAACATGAAGAGCCTGAAAAGATGTTAGAAATATGAAGAGCTTCAAAAGGTGTCAAAAATATGAGGAGCATGAAACGGTCTGAAAAATAGGAGGAGCATTAAACGGTGTACAAAAACATGAAGAGCCTGAAAATGTGTGAAAAATATTAAGAGCTTCAAAAGGTGTGAAAAATATGAGGAGCATGAAGCGGTGTTCAAAAACATGAAGAGCTTGAAAAGGTTTGAAATTTTTGAAGATCTTCAAAATGTTTGAAAAATAGGAGGAGCATGAATCGGTGTTCAAAAACATGAAGAGCCTGAAAAGGTGTGAAATATATGAAGAGCTTCAAAAGATGTCAGAAATATGAGGAGCACGAAACAGTCTGAAAAATGGGAGCACCTTGAAATGGTGTTGAAAAACAAGAAGAGCCTGAAATGGTGTGAAAAATATGAAGAGCTTCAACAGGTGTGTAAAATATGAGGAGCATGAAACGTTCTGAAAAATAGGAGGAGCATGAAGCTTTGTTGACAAAAATGGAGAACCTGAAAAGGTGTGAAAAATATGAAGAGCTTCAAAAGGTGTCAAAAATTTGAGAAGCATGAAACGGTCTGAAAAATACGAGGAGCATGAAGCGGTGTTGAAGAACATGAAGAGCTTGAAAAGGTGTGAAAAATATGAAGAGCTTCAGAAGCTGTCAAATATATGACGAGCATGAAACGGTCTGAATGATCGGAGGAGCATGAAACGGTCTGAAAAATAGGAGGAGCATGAAACGGTGTTGAAAAACATGAAGATCCTGAAAAGGGGTGAAAAATAGGAGGAGCTTCAATAGGTGTCAAAAATATCAGGAGCATGAAAATGTCCTAAAAATAGGAGAAGCATGAAGCGGTGTTCAAAAACATGAAGAGCCTGAAAAGGTGTGAAAAATATGAAGAGCTTCAAAAGGTGTCTAAAATATGAGGAACATGAAACGGTCTGAAAAATAGGAGGAGCATGAAGTGGTGTTCAAAACATGGAGAGCCTGAAAAGCTGTGAAAAATATGAAGAGCTTCAAAAGGTGTCAAAAATATGAGGAGCATGATAAGGTTTGAAAAAAAAGAGGAGCATGAAACGGTGTTCAAAAACATGAAGAGCCAGAAGAGATGTGAAAAATATGAAGAGCCTCAAAACGTGTCAAAAATATGAGGAACATGAATCTGTCTGAAAAATAGGAGGAGCTAGAAGTTGTGTTGAAAAACATGAAGAGCGTGAAAACATGTGAAAAATATGAAGAGCTTCAAAAGGTGTCATATATATGAGGAGCATGAAACGGTCTGAAAAATAGGAGGAGTATGAAGCGATGTTGAAAAACATGAAGAGTCTGAAAGTTGTGAAATATATGAAGAGCTTCAAAAGGTGTGAAATATAGGAGGAGCATGAAGCGGTGTTCAGAAACATGAAGAGCCTTAAAATGTGTGAAATATATGAAGAGCTTCTAAAGGTGTCAAAAATAAGAGGAGCATGAAACAGTTTGAAAATAGGAGGAGCATGAAACGGTGTTGAAAAACATGAAGAGCCTAAAAACTTGTGAAAAATATGAAGAGCTTCAAAAGGTGTGAAAAATATGAAGAGTTCAAATGGTGTCAAAATATGAGGAGCATGAAACTGTCTGAAAAATAGGAGGAGGATGAAGCGATGTTGAAAAACATGAAGAGTCTAAAAAGGTGTCAAATATATGAAGAGCTTCAAAAGGTGTGAGAAATATGAGGAGCATGAAACGGTCTGAAAAATAGGAGGAGCATGAAACGCTGTTGAAAAACCTGAAGAACAGGAAAAGGTGAGAAATATATGAAGAGCTTCAAAAGGTGTGAAAATTATAGGAGCATGAAGCGGGGTTCAAAAACATGAAGAGCTTGAAAAGGTGTGAAATATATGAAGATCTTCAAAAGGTGTGAAAAATAGGAGGAGCATGAAGCGGTGTTCAAAAACATGAAGAGCCTGAAAAGGTGTGAAATATATGAAGAGCTTCAAAAGGTGTCAAAAATATGAGGAGCATGAAATAGTCTGAAAAATAGGAGGAGCATGAAACGGTGTTGAAAAGCATGAAGAGCCTGAAAATGTGTGAAAAATATGGAGAGCTTCAAAAGGTGTCAAAAATATAGCAGCATGAAACAGTCTGAAAATACGAGGAGCATGAAACGGTGTTGAAAAGCATGAAGAGCCTGAATAGGTGTGAAAAATATGAAGAGCTTCAAAGGGGAAAAAATATGAGGAGCATGAAACGGTCTGAACAATAGGAGGAGCATGAAACGGTGTTGAAAAACATGAAGTGCCTGAAAATTTGTGAATAATATGAAGAGCTTCTAAAGGTGTCAAATATATGAAGAGCATGAAACGTTTTGAAAAATATGAGTAGCATGAAGCGGTGTTCAAAAACGTGAAGAGCCTGAGAAGGTGTGAAAAATATGAAGAGCTTCAATGATGTCAAAAATATGAGGAGCATGGAACGGGCTGAAAAATAGGTGGAGCATGAAACGGTGTTGAAAAACATCAAGAGCCTGACAAGGTGTGAATATTATGAAGAGCTTCAAATGGTGTGAAAAATATGAGGAGCATGAAACGGTCTGCAAAATAGGAGGAGAATGAAAAGGTGTTCAAAAACATGAAGAGCCTGGAAAGGTGTGAAAAATATGAAGACCTTCAAAATGTGTGAAAAATATGAGGAGCATGAAACGGTCTGAAATATAGCAGGAGCATGCAACGGTGTAGAAAAACATGAAAAGAATGAAAAGGTGTCAAAAATATGAAGAGTTTCAAAAGGAGTAAAAAATGTGAGGAGCAAGAAAAGGTCTGACAAATAGGAGGAGCATGAAACGGTGTTGAAAACATGAAGAGCATGAAAAGGTGTGAAATATAGGAGGAGCATGAAGCGGTGTTCAGAAACATGAAGAGCCTTAAACGGTGTGAAATATATCAAGAGCTTCTAAAGGTGTCAAAAATAAGAGGAGCATGAAACAGTCTCAAAATAGGAGAAGCATGACACGGTGTTGAAAAGCATGAAGAGCCTGAAAATATGTGAAAAATATGGAGAGCTTCAAAAGTTGTCAGAAATATGAGGAGCATGAAACGGTCTGAAAAATAGGAGGAGCATGAAACGGTGCTGAAAAACATGAAGAGCCTTAAAACTTGTGAAAAATATGAAGAGCTTCAAAAGGTGTGAAAAATATGAAGAGCTTCAAAAGGTGTCAAAAATATGAGGAGCATGAAACGGTCTGAAAAAAAGGAGGAGGATGAAGCGATGTTGAAAAACATGAAGAGTCTGAAAAGGTGTGAAATATATGAAGAGCTTCAAAAGGTGTCAGAAATATGAGGAGCATGAAACGGTCTGAAAAATAGGAGGAGCATGAAACGATGTTGAAAATCCTGAAGAACAGGAAAAGGTGAGAAATATATGAAGAGCTTCAAAAGGTGTGAAAAATATGAGGAGCAAGAAACGGTCTGAAAAATAGGAGGAGCATGAAACGTTGTTCAAAACCCTGAAGAGCCTGAAAAGGTGTGAAAAATATGAAGAGCTTCAAAAGGTGTAAAAAATATGAGGAACATGAAACTGTCTGAAAAATAGGAGGAGCATGAAGCGGTGTTGAAAAACATGAAGAGCCTGAAAATGTTTGAAAAATATGAAGAGCTTCAAAAGGTGTCAAAAATATGAGGAGCATGAAATGGTCTGAAAAATAGGAGGAATATGAAACGGTCTCAAAAATAGGAGGAGCAGGAAACGGTGTTGAAAATCATGAACAGTCTGAAAAGGTGTGAAAAATAGGAGGAGCTTCAAAATGTTTCACATATATGAGGAGCATGAAACGGTCTGAAAAATAGGAGGAGAATGAAGCAGTGTTCAAAAACATGAAGAGCCTGAATATGTGTGAATAATATGAAGAGCTTCAAAAGCTGTGAAAAATATGAAGAAATTCAAAAGGTGTAAAAAATGAGAAGAGCATGAAACGGTGTGAAAAATAGGAGGAGCATGAAGCGGTGTTGAAAATCATGAAGAGCCTGAAAAGTTGTGAATAATATGAAGAGCTTCAAAAGGTGTGAAAAATATGAAGAGGTTCAAAAGGTGTCGAAAATGAGATGAGCATGAAACGGTCTGAAAAACAGGAGGAGCATGAAGCGGTGTTGAAAACATGAAGAGCCTGAAAAGTTGTGAATAATATGAAGAGCTTCAAAAGGTGTCAAAAATATGAGAAACATGAAACGGTCTGGAAAATAGGAGGAGCATGAAACGGTGTGGAAAAACATAAAGAGCGTGAAAAGGTGTGAAAATAGGAAGATCTTCAAAAGGTGTGAAAAATATGAGGAGCATGAAACGGTCTTAAAAATAAGAGGAGCATGAAGCGGTGTTGAAAAACATGAAGAGCCTGAAAACGTGTGAAAATTATGAAGAGCTTCAAAAGGTGTGAAAATTATGAAGAGCTTCAAAATGTGTCAAAAATGAGATGAGCATGAAACGGTCTGAAAAAAAGGAGGAGCATGAAGTGGTGGTGAAAAACATGAAGAGCCTGAAAAGAAGTGACAAATATAAAGAGCTTCAAAAGGTGTCAGTAATATGAGGAGCATGAAACGGTCTGCAAAAATGGAGGAGCATGAAGTGGTGTTGATAAACTTGAAGAGCCTGAAAAGGTGTGAAAAATATGAAAAGGTTAAAAAGGTGTCAAAAATGAGATGAGCATGAAACGGTCTGAAAAATAGGAGGAGCATGAAGTGGTGTTGAAAAAATGAAGAGCCTGAAAAGGTGTGAAAAATATTAAGAGCATCAATAGGTGTCAAAAATATGAGGAGCATGAAACGGTCTGCAAAAAAGGAGGAGCATGAAGTGGTGTTGAAAAACATGAAGAGCCTGAAAAGGTGTGAAAAATATGAAGAGCTTCAAAAAATGTGAAAAATATGAAGAGCTTCAAAAGATGTGAAAAATATGAAGAGCTTCAAAAGGTGTGAAATATATGAGGAGCATGAAACGGTCTGAAAAATAGCAGGATCATGAAGCGGTGTTGAAAAACATGAAGAGCCTGAAAAGGTGTGAAATATACGAAGAGCTTCAAAAGGTGTCAAATATATGCGGAGCATGAAACGGTCTGAAAAATAGGAGGAGGATGAAGCGGTGTAGAAAAACATGAAGAGCCTGAAAAGATGTTAGAAATATGAAGAGCTTCAAAAGGTGTCAAAAATGAGATGAGCATGACACGATCTGAAAAATAGGAGGAGCATGAAGTGGTGTTGAAAAAAATGAAGAGCCTGAATAGGTGTGAAATATATGAAGAGCTTCAAAAGGTGTCTAAAATATGAGGAGAACGAGACGGTCTGAAAAATAGGAGGAGCATGAAGCGGTGTTGAAAAACATGAAGAGCCTGAAAAGATGTTATAAATATGAAGAGCTTCAAAAGGTGTCAAAAATATGAGGAGCATGATAAGGTTTGAAAAAAAAGAGGAGCATGAAACGGTGTTCAAAAACATGAAGAGCCAGAAGAGATGTGAAAAATATGAAGAGCCTCAAAACGTGTCAAAAATATGAGGAACATGAATCTGTCTGAAAAATAGGAGGAGCTAGAAGTTGTGTTGAAAAACATGAAGAGCGTGAAAACATGTGAAAAATATGAAGAGCTTCAAAAGGTGTCATATATATGAGGAGCATGAAACGGTCTGAAAAATAGGAGGAGTATGAAGCGATGTTGAAAAACATGAAGAGTCTGAAAGTTGTGAAATATATGAAGAGCTTCAAAAGGTGTGAAATATAGGAGGAGCATGAAGCGGTGTTCAGAAACATGAAGAGCCTTAAAATGTGTGAAATATATGAAGAGCTTCTAAAGGTGTCAAAAATAAGAGGAGCATGAAACAGTTTGAAAATACGAGGAGCATGAAACGGTGTTGAAAAACATGAAGAGCCTAAAAACTTGTGAAAAATATGAAGAGCTTCAAAAGGTGTGAAAAATATGAAGAGTTCAAATGGTGTCAAAATATGAGGAGCATGAAACTGTCTGAAAAATAGGAGGAGGATGAAGCGATGTTGAAAAACATGAAGAGTCTAAAAAGGTGTCAAATATATGAAGAGCTTCAAAAGGTGTGAGAAATATGAGGAGCATGAAACGGTCTGAAAAATAGGAGGAGCATGAAACGCTGTTGAAAAACCTGAAGAACAGGAAAAGGTGAGAAATATATGAAGAGCTTCAAAAGGTGTGAAAATTATAGGAGCATGAAGCGGGGTTCAAAATCATGAAGAGCTTGAAAAGGTGTGAAATATATGAAGATCTTCAAAAGGTGTGAAAAATAGGAGGAGCATGAAGCGGTGTTCAAAAACATGAAGAGTCTGAAAAGGTGTGAAATATATGAAGAGCTTCAAAAGGTGTCAAAAATATGAGGAGCATGAAATAGTCTGAAAAATAGGAGGAGCATGAAATGGTGTTGAAAAGCATGAAGAGCCTGAAAATGTGTGAAAAATATGGAGAGCTTCAAAAGGTGTCAAAAATATAGCAGCATGAAACAGTCTGAAAATACGAGGAGCATGAAACGGTGTTGAAAAGCATGAAGAGCCTGAATAGGTGTGAAAAATATGAAGAGCTTCAAAGGGGAAAAAATATGAGGAGCATGAAACGGTCTGAACAATAGGAGGAGCATGAAACGGTGTTGAAAAACATGAAGTGCCTGAAAATTTGTGAATAATATGAAGAGCTTCTAAAGGTGTCAAATATATGAAGAGCATGAAACGTTTTGAAAAATATGAGTAGCATGAAGCGGTGTTCAAAAATGTGAAGAGCCTGAGAAGGTGTGAAAAATATGAAGAGCTTCAATGATGTCAAAAATATGAGGAGCATGGAACGGGCTGAAAAATAGGTGGAGCATGAAACGGTGTTGAAAAACATCAAGAGCCTGACAAGGTGTGAATATTATGAAGAGCTTCAAATGGTGTGAAAAATATGAGGAGCATGAAACGGTCTGCAAAATAGGAGGAGCATGAAACGGTCTGAACAATAGGAGGAGCATGAAGCGGTGTTCAAAAACATGAAGAGCTTGAAAAGGTGTGAAAAATATGAAGAGCTTCAGAAGCTGTCAAATATATGACGAACATGAATCGGTCTGAATGATCGGAGGAGCATGAAACGGTGTTGAAAAACATGAAGATCCTGAAAAGGGGTGAAAAATAGGAGGAGCTTCAAAATGTTTCACATATATGAGGAGCAAGAAACGGTCTGAAAAATAGGAGGAGAATGAAGCAGTGTTCAAAAACATGAAGAGACTGAATATGTGTGAATATTATGAAGAGCTTCAAAAGCTGTGAAAAATATGAAGAAATTCAAAAGGTGTAAAAAATGAGAAGAGCATGAAACGGTGTGAAAAATAGGAGGAGCATGAAGCGGTGTTGAAAATCATGAAGAGCCTGAAAAGTTGTGAATAATATGAAGAGCTTCAAAAGGTGTGAAAAATATGAAGAGGTTCAAAATGTGTCGAAAATGAGATGAGCATGAAACGGTCTGAAAAATAGGAGGAGCATGAAGCGGTGTTGAAAAACATGAAGAGCCTGAAAAGTTGTGAATAATATGAAGAGCTTCAAAAGGTGTCAAAAATATGAGAAACATGAAACGGTCTGGAAAATAGGAGGAGCATGAAACGGTGTGGAAAAACATAAAGAGCCTGAAAAGGTGTGAAAAACAGGAAGATCTTCAAAAGGTGTGAAAAATATGAGGAGCATGAAACGGTCTTAAAAATAAGAGGAGCATGAAGCGGTGTTGAAAAACATGAAGAGCCTGAAAACGTGTGAAAAATATGAAGAGCTTCAAAAGGTGTGAAAATTATGAAGAGCTTCAAAAGATGTCAAAAATTAGATGAGCATGAAACGGTCTGAAAAATAGGAGGAGCATGAAGTGGTGCGAAAAACATGAAGAGCCTGTAAAGGTGTGAAATATATGAAGAGGTTGAAAAGGTGTGAAAAATATGAAAAACTTCAAAAGGTGTCAAAAATATGAAGAGCATGAAAAGGTCTGAAATATAGGAGGAGCATGAAGCGGTGTTCAACAACATGAAGAGCCTGAAAAGGTGTGAAAAATACGCAGAGCTTCAAAAGGTGTGAAATACATGAGGACCATGTAACGGTCTGAAAAATAAAAGGAGCATGAAGCGGTGTTGAAAAACATGAAGAGCCTGAAAAGGTGTGAAAAATATGAAGAGCTTCAATAGTTGTGAAAAATAGGAGGAGCATGAAGCATTGTTCAGGAACATTAAAAGCGTG
The DNA here is from genome assembly GCF_033118175.1 of Dama dama. NCBI lineage: Eukaryota > Metazoa > Chordata > Mammalia > Artiodactyla > Cervidae > Dama > Dama dama. Next base: position 789,705 of record NW_026870978.1, read on the forward strand.
AAAATGCGTGAAAAATCTGAAGAGCTTCAAAAGGTGTGAAAAATATGAGGAGCATGAAATGGTCTGAAAAATAGGAGGAGCATGAATTGGTGTTGAAAAACATGAAGAGCCTGAGAAGGTGTGAAAAATATGAAGAGCTTCAAAAGGTGTCAAAAATATGAGGAGCATGAAACGGTCTGAAAAATAGGAGGAGCATGAAGCGGTCTTCAAAAACATGAAGAGCCTGAAAAGGTGTGAAAATATGAAAAGCTTCAAAAGCTGTGAAATACATGAGGAGCATGTAAAGTTCTGAAAAATAGAAGGAGCATGAGGCGGTGTTGAAAAATATGAAGAGCCTGAAAAGGTGTGAAAAATATGAAGAGCTTCAAAAGATGTGACAAATATGAGGAGCATGAAGCGGTGTTCAAAAACATGAAAAGCCTGAGAAGGTGTGAAAAATATGAAGAGCTTCAAAAGGTGTCAAAAAAGAGATGAGCATGAAACGGTCTGAAAAATAGGAGGAGCATGAAACGGTGTTCAGAAACATGAAGAGGCTGAAACTGTGTCAAAAAAATGAAGAGTTTCAAAAGGTGTGAAATACATGAGGAGCATGAAACGGTCTGAAAAATAGGAGGAGCATGAAGCGGTGTTCAAAAACCTGAAGAGCCTGAAAAGGTGTGAAAAATATGAAGAGGTTCAAAAGGTGTGAAAAATAGGAGGAGCATGAAGCGGTGTTCAAAAACATGAAAAGCCTGAAAAGGTGTGAAAAATATGAAGAGCTTCAAAAGGTGTCAAAAATATGAGGAGCATGAAACAGTCTGAAAAATAGGAGGAGAATGAAAGGGTGTTCAAAAATATGAAGAGCCTGAAAAGGTGTGAAAAATATGAAGAGCTTCAAAACGTATCAAAAATATGAGAAGCATTAAACGGTCTGAACAATAGGAGGAGTAAGAAGCGGTGTTGAAAAACATAAAGAGCATGAAAACGTATGAAGAATATGAAGATCTTCAAAAGGTGTGAAAAATATGAAGAGCTTCAAATGGTGTCCAAAATGAGATGACCATGAAACGGTCTGAAAAATAGGAGGAGCAGGAAGTGGTTTGAAAAACATGAAGAGCCTGAAAAGGTGTGAAATATATGAAGAGCTTCAAAAGGTGTCAGAAATATGAGGAGCATGAAACGGTGTGAAAAAGAGGAGGAGCATAAAGTGGTGTTGAAAAACATGAAGAGCCTGAAAAGGTGTTAAGAATATGAAGAGCTTCAAAAGGTGCCAAAAATATGAGGAGCATGAAATGGTCTGAAAAATAGGAGGAGCATGAAACGGTGTTGAAAAACATGAAGAGCCTGAAAAGGTGTGAAAAATATGAAGAGCTTCAAAATGTGTCAAAAATATGAAGAGCATGAACGGTCTGAAAAATAGGAGGAGCTTGAAGCGGTGTACAAAAACCTGAAGAGCCTGAAAAGGTGTCAAAAATATGACGAGCGTGAAACGGTCTGAAAAATAGGAAGAACATGAAGCGGTGTTCAAAAACATGAAGAGCCTGAAAAGGTGTGAAAAATATGAAGACCTTCAAAAGGTGTCAAAAATATGAGGAGCATGAAACGGTCTGAAAAATAGGAGGAGCATGAAGCGGTGTTGAAAAACATGAAGAGACTGAAAACGTGTGAATAATATGAAGAGCTTCTAAAGGTTTGAAAAATATGAATAGATTCAAAAGGTGTGAAAAATATGAAGAGCTTCAGAAGGTTCAAAAATGAGAGGAGCATGAAACGGTTTGAAAAATAGGAGGAGCATGAAACGATCTGAAAAATAGGAGGAGCATGAAACGGTGTTGAAAACATAAAGAGCATGAAAAGCTGTGAAAAATACGAAGAGCTTCAAAAGGTGTCAAAAATATGAGGCGCATGAAACGGTCTGAAAAATAGGAGGAGCATGAAGTGGTGTTGAAAAAAAAGAAGAGACTGAAAAGGTGTGAAATATATGAAGAGCTTAAAAAGTTGTCAAAAATATGAGGAGAATGAAATGGTCTGAAAAATAGGAGGAGCATGAAGCGGTGTTGAAAAACATGAAGAGCCTGAAAAGGTGTGAAAAATATGAAGAGCTTCTCAAGGTGTCAAAAATATGAGGAGCATGAAACGGTCTGAAAAATAGGACGAGCATGAAGTGGTGTTCAAAAACATGAAGAGGCTGAAAAGGTGTGAAAAATATGAAGAGCTTCAAAAGGTGTCAAAAATATGAGGAGCATGAAACGGTCTGAAAAATAGGAGGATCATGAAGCGGTGTTCCAAAACATGAAGAGCCTGAAAAGGTGTGAAAAATATGAAGAGCTTCAAAGAGTGTCAAAAATATGAGGAGCATGAAACGGTCTGAAAAATAGGAGGAGCATGAAGCGATGTTCAAAAACATGAAGAGCCTGAAAAGGTGTGAGAAATATGAAGAGCTTCAAAAGGTGTGAAATATATGAGGAGCATGAAACGGGTTGAAAAATAGGAGAAGCATGAAGTGGTGTGAAAAAACAGCAAGAGCCTGAAAAGGTGTGAAAAATATGAAGAGCTTCAAAAGGTGTGAAATACATGAGGACCAAGAAACGGTCTGAAAAATAGGAAGAGGATGAAGCGGTGTTCCAAAATATGAAGAGCCTGAAAAGGTGTGAAAAATATGAAGAGCTTCAAAAGGTGTGAAAAATATGAGGAGCATGATACGGTCTGAAAAATAGGAGGAGCATGAAGCGTTGTCCTAAAACCTGAAGAGCCTGAAAAGGTGTGAAATATATGAAGAGCTTCAAAAGATGTCAAAAATTAGATGAGCATGAAACGGTCTGAAAAATAGGAGGAGAATGAAACGGATATCAAAAACATGAAGAGCCTGAAAAGGTGTGAAAAATATGAAGAGCTTCACAAGGTGTGAAATACATGAGGAGCATGAAACGGTCTGAAAAATAGGAGGAGCATGAAGCGGTGTTCAACAACATGAAGAGCCTGAAAAGGTGTGAAAAATACGCAGAGCTTCAAAAGGTGTGAAATACATGAGGACCATGTAACGGTCTGAAAAATAAAAGGAGCATGAAGCGGTGTTGAAAAACATGAAGAGCCTGAAAAGGTGTGAAAAATATGAAGAGCTTCAATAGTTGTGAAAAATAGGAGGAGCATGAAGCATTGTTCAGGAACATTAAAAGCGTGAAAATGCGTGAAAAATCTGAAGAGCTTCAAAAGGTGTGAAAAATATGAGGAGCATGAAATGGTCTGAAAAATAAGAGGAGCATGAATTGGTGTTGAAAAACATGAAGAGCCTGAGAAGGTGTGAAAAATATGAAGAGCTTCAAAAGGTGTCAAAAATATGAGGAGCATGAAACGGTCTGAAAAATAGGAGGAGCATGAAGCGGTCTTCAAAAACATGAAGAGCCTGAAAAGGTGTGAAAATTATGAAAAGCTTCAAAAGCTGTGAAATACATGAGGAGCATGTAAAGTTCTGAAAAATAGAAGGAGCATGAGGCGGTGTTGAAAAATATGAAGAGCCTGAAAAGCTGTGAAAAATATGAAGAGCTTCAAAAGGTGCCAAAAATATGAGGAGCATGAAACGGTCTGAAAAATAGGAGGAGCATGAAACGGTGTTAAAAAACATAAAGAGCCTGAAATTGTGTCAAAAATATGAAGAGCTTCAAAAGGTGTGAAAAATAGGAGGAGCTTGAAGCGGTGTTCAAAATCATGAAAAGCCTGAAAAGGTGTGAAAAATATGAAGAGCTTCAAAAGATGTGACAAATATGAGGAGCATGAAGCGGTGTTCAAAAACATGAAAAGCCTGAGAAGGTGTGAAAAATATGAAGAGCTTCAAAAGGTGTCAAAAAAGAGATGAGCATGAAACGGTCTGAAAAATAGGAGGAGCATGAAACGGTGTTCAGAAACATGAAGAGGCTGAAATTGTGTCAAAAAAATGAAGAGTTTCAAAAGGTGTGAAATACATGAGGAGCATGAAACGGTCTGAAAAATAGGAGGAGCATGAAGCGGTGTTCAAAAACCTGAAGAGCCTGAAAAGGTGTGAAAAATATGAAGAGGTTCAAAAGGTGTGAAAAATAGGAGGAGCATGAAGCGGTGTTCAAAAACATGAAAAGCCTGAAAAGGTGTGAAAAATATGAAGAGCTTCAAAAGGTGTCAAAAATATGAGGAGCATGAAACGGTCTGAAAAATAGGAGGAGCATGAAAGGGTGTTCAAAAATATGAAGAGCCTGAAAAGGTGTGAAAAATATGAAGAGCTTCAAAACGTATCAAAAATATGAGAAGCATTAAACGGTCTGAACAATAGGAGGAGTAAGAAGCGGTGTTGAAAAACATAAAGAGCATGAAAACGTATGAAGAATATGAAGAGCTTCAAAAGGTGTGAAAAATATGAAGAGCTTCAAAAGGTGTCCAAAATGAGATGACCATGAAACGGTCTGAAAAATAGGAGGAGCAGGAAGTGGTTTGAAAAACATGAAGAGCCTGAAAAGGTGTGAAATATATGAAGAGCTTCAAAAGGTGTCAGAAATATGAGGAGCATGAAACGGTCTGAAAAAGAGGAGGAGCATAAAGTGGTGTTGAAAAACATGAAGAGCCTGAAAAGGTGTGAAGAATATGAAGAGCTTCAAAAGGTGCCAAAAATATGAGGAGCATGAAACGGTCTGAAAAATAGGAGGAGCATGAAATGGTGTTGAAAAACATGAAGAGGCTGAAAAGGTGTGAAAAATATGAAGAGCTTCAAAATGTGTCAAAAATATGAAGAGCATGAAACGGTCTGAAAAATAGGAAGAACATGAAGCGGTGTTCAAAAACATGAAGAGCCTGAAAAGGTGTGAAAAATATGAAGACCTTCAAAAGATGTCAAAAATATGAGGAGCATGAAACGGTCTGAAAACTACGAGGAGCATGAAACGGTGTTCAAAATATAAAGGCCTGAAAAGGTGTGAATTATATGAAGAGCCTCAAAATGTGTCAAAAATATGAGGAGCATGAAACTGTCTGAAAAATAGGAGGAGCATGAAGCGGTGTTGAAAAACATGAAGAGACTGAAAACGTGTGAATAATATGAAGAGCTTCTAAAGGTTTGAAAAATATGAATAGATTCAAAAGGTGTGAAAAATATGAAGAGCTTCAGAAGGTGTCAAAAATGAGATGAGCATGAAACGGTTTGAAAAATAGGAGGAGCATGAAACGATCTGAAAAATAGGAGGAGCATGAAACGGTGTTGAAAACATAAAGAGTATGAAAAGGTGTGAAAAATACGAAGAGCTTCAAAAGGTGTCAAAAATATGAGGCGCATGAAACGGTCTGAAAAATAGGAGGAGCATGAAGCAGTGTTGAAAAACATGAAGAGCCTTAAAAGGTGTGAAAAATATGAAGAGCTTCAAAAGGTGTCAAAAATATGAGGAGCATGAGACGGTCTGAAAAATAGGAGGAGCATGACGGGTTTCAAAAACATGAAGAGCCTGAAAAGGTGTGAAAAATATGAGAGCTTCAAAAGGTGTGAAATACATGAGAAGCATGAAACGGTCTGAAAAATAGGAGGAACATAAAACGTTGTTCAAAAACATGAAGGGCCTGAAAAGGTGTGAAATATATGAAGATCCTCAAAAAGTGTCAAAAATATGAGGAGCATGAAACGGTCTGAAAAATAGGAGGAGCATGAAGTGGTGTTGAAAAACATTTAGAGACTGAAAACGTGTGAAAAATAAGAAGAGTTTCAAAAGGTGTGAAAAATATGAAGAGATTCAAAGGTGTCAAAAATATGAGGAGCATGAAACGGTCTGAAAAATAGGAGGAGCATGAAACGGTGTTCAAAAACATGAAGAGCCTTAAAAGGTGTGAAAAATATGAAGAGCTTCAATAGGTGTGAAAAATATGAGGAGCATCAAACGGTCTGAAAAATGGGAGGAGCATGAAGCCGTGTTGAAAAACATGAAGAGCCTGAAAAGAGGTAAAAATATGAAGAGCTTCAAAAGTTGTGAAATACAAGAGGAGCCTGAAACGGTCTGAAAAAAAGGAGGAGCATAAAGCGGTGTTGAAAAACATGAAGAACCTGAAAATTTGTGAAAAATATGAAGAACTTCAAAAGGTGCCAAAAATATGAGGAGCATGAAACGGCTGAAATAAAGGAGGAGCATGAAACGGTCTGAAAAATAGGAGGATAATGAAGCGGTGTTGAAAATCATGAAAAGCCTGAAAAGGTGTGAAAAATATGAAGAGTTTCTAAAGGTGTCAAAAATATGAGGAGCATGAAACGGTCTGAAAAATAGGAAGACCATGAAACGGTGTTCAAAAACATGAAGAGCCTGAAAGGTGGGAAAATTATGAAGAGATTCAAAAGGTGTGAAATACATGAGGAGCATGAAACGGTCTGAAAAGTAGTAGGAGCATGAAGAAATGTTCAGTAACATGAACAGCCTGAAAAGGTATGAAAAATATGGAGAGCTTCAAAAGGTGTCAAAAATATGAGGAGTATGAAACGGTTTGAAAAATAGGAGGAGCTTGAAACGGTGTTCAAAAACATGAAGAGCATGAAAAGGTGTGAAAAATATGAAGAGATTCAAAAGCTGTGAAATACATATGGAGCATAAAACGGTCTCAAAATAGGAGGAGCATGAAGCGGTGTTTGAAAACATGAAGAGCCTGAAAAGGTGTGAAAAATATGAAGAGCCTCAAAACGTGTCAAAAAGAGGAAGAGCATTAAACGGTCTGAAAAAATAGGAGGAGCTTGAAGCGGTTGTGAAAAACATGAAGAGCCTGAAAACGTGTGAAAAATATGAAGAGCTTCAAAAGGTGTGAAAACTATGAAGAGCTTCAAAATGTGTCAAAAATGAGATGAGCATGAAACGGTCTGAAAAATAGGAGGATCATGCAGTGGTGTTGAAAAACATGAAGAGCCTGAAAACGTGTGGAAAATATGAAGAGCTTCAAAAGGTGTGAAAATTATGAAGAGCTTAAAAATGTGTCAAAAATGAGATGAGCATGAAACGGTCAGAAAAATAGGAGGATCATGCAGTGGTGTTGAAATACATGAAGAGCCTGAAAACGTGTGAAAAATATGAAGAGCTTCAAAAGGTGTGAAAACTATGAAGAGCTTCAAAATGTGTCAAAAATGAGATGAGCATGAAACGGTCTGAAAAATAGGAGGATCATGCAGTGGTGTTGAAAAACATGAAGAGCCTGAAAACGTGTGGAAAATATGAAGAGCTTCAAAAGGTGTGAAAACTATGAAGAGCTTAAAAATGTGTCAAAATGAGATGATAATGAAACGGTCTGAAAAATAGGAGGATCATGCAGTGGTGTTGAAAAACATGAAGAGCCTGAAAACGTGTGAAAAATATGAAGAGCTTCAAAAGGTGTGAAAACTATGAATAGCTTCAAAATGTGTCAAAAATGAGATGAGCATGAAACGGTCTGATTAATAGGAGGATCATGCAGTGGTGTTGAAAAACAGGAAGAGCCTGAAAAGGTGTGAATAATATGTAGAGCTTCAAAAGGTGTGAAAATATGAACAGCTTCAAAAGCTGTCAAAATAAGATAATCATGAAACGGTCTGAAAATTAGGAGGAGCATGTAGTGGTTTTGAAATATATGAAGAGCCTGAAAAGGTGTGAAATATATGAAGAGCTTCAAAAGGTGTCAAAAATATGAGGAGCATGAAATAGTCTGAAAAATAGGAGGAGCATGAAACGGTGTTGAAAAGCATGAAGAGCCTGAAAATGTGTGAAAAATATGGAGAGCTTCAAAAGGTGTCAAAAATATAGCAGCATGAAACAGTCTGAAAATACGAGGAGCATGAAACGGTGTTGAAAAGCATGAAGAGCCTGAATAGGTGTGAAAAATATGAAGAGCTTCAAAGGGGAAAAAATATGAGGAGCATGAAACGGTCTGAACAATAGGAGGAGCATGAAACGGTGTTGAAAAACATGAAGTGCCTGAAAATTTGTGAATAATATGAAGAGCTTCTAAAGGTGTCAAATATATGAAGAGCATGAAACGTTTTGAAAAATATGAGTAGCATGAAGCGGTGTTCAAAAACGTGAAGAGCCTGAGAAGGTGTGAAAAATATGAAGAGCTTCAATGATGTCAAAAATATGAGGAGCATGGAACGGGCTGAAAAATAGGTGGAGCATGAAACGGTGTTGAAAAACATCAAGAGCCTGACAAGGTGTGAATATTATGAAGAGCTTCAAATGGTGTGAAAAATATGAGGAGCATGAAACGGTCTGCAAAATAGGAGGAGAATGAAAAGGTGTTCAAAAACATGAAGAGCCTGGAAAGGTGTGAAAAATATGAAGACCTTCAAAATGTGTGAAAAATATGAGGAGCATGAAACGGTCTGAAATATAGCAGGAGCATGCAACGGTGTAGAAAAACATGAAAAGAATGAAAAGGTGTCAAAAATATGAAGAGTTTCAAAAGGAGTAAAAAATGTGAGGAGCAAGAAAAGGTCTGACAAATAGGAGGAGCATGAAACGGTGTTGAAAACATGAAGAGCATGAAAAGGTGTGAAATATAGGAGGAGCATGAAGCGGTGTTCAGAAACATGAAGAGCCTTAAACGCTGTAAATATATCAAGAGCTTCTAAAGGTGTCAAAAATAAGAGGAGCATGAAACAGTCTCAAAATAGGAGAAGCATGACACGGTGTTGAAAAGCATGAAGAGCCTGAAAATATGTGAAAAATATGGAGAGCTTCAAAAGTTGTCAGAAATATGAGGAGCATGAAACGGTCTGAAAAATAGGAGGAGCATGAAACGGTGCTGAAAAACATGAAGAGCCTTAAAACTTGTGAAAAATATGAAGAGCTTCAAAAGGTGTGAAAAATATGAAGAGCTTCAAAAGGTGTCAAAAATATGAGGAGCATGAAACGGTCTGAAAAAAAGGAGGAGGATGAAGCGATGTTGAAAAACATGAAGAGTCTGAAAAGGTGTGAAATATATGAAGAGCTTCAAAAGGTGTCAGAAATATGAGGAGCATGAAACGGTCTGAAAAATAGGAGGAGCATGAAACGATGTTGAAAATCCTGAAGAACAGGAAAAGGTGAGAAATATATGAAGAGCTTCAAAAGGTGTGAAAAATATGAGGAGCAAGAAACGGTCTGAAAAATAGGAGGAGCATGAAACGTTGTTCAAAACCCTGAAGAGCCTGAAAAGGTGTGAAAAATATGAAGAGCTTCAAAAGGTGTAAAAAATATGAGGAACATGAAACTGTCTGAAAAATAGGAGGAGCATGAAGCGGTGTTGAAAAACATGAAGAGCCTGAAAATGTTTGAAAAATATGAAGAGCTTCAAAAGGTGTCAAAAATATGAGGAGCATGAAATGGTCTGAAAAATAGGAGGAATATGAAACGGTCTCAAAAATAGGAGGAGCAGGAAACGGTGTTGAAAATCATGAACAGTCTGAAAAGGTGTGAAAAATAGGAGGAGCTTCAAAATGTTTCACATATATGAGGAGCATGAAACGGTCTGAAAAATAGGAGGAGAATGAAGCAGTGTTCAAAAACATGAAGAGCCTGAATATGTGTGAATAATATGAAGAGCTTCAAAAGCTGTGAAAAATATGAAGAAATTCAAAAGGTGTAAAAAATGAGAAGAGCATGAAACGGTGTGAAAAATAGGAGGAGCATGAAGCGGTGTTGAAAATCATGAAGAGCCTGAAAAGTTGTGAATAATATGAAGAGCTTCAAAAGGTGTGAAAAATATGAAGAGGTTCAAAAGGTGTCGAAAATGAGATGAGCATGAAACGGTCTGAAAAACAGGAGGAGCATGAAGCGGTGTTGAAAACATGAAGAGCCTGAAAAGTTGTGAATAATATGAAGAGCTTCAAAAGGTGTCAAAAATATGAGAAACATGAAACGGTCTGGAAAATAGGAGGAGCATGAAACGGTGTGGAAAAACATAAAGAGCGTGAAAAGGTGTGAAAATAGGAAGATCTTCAAAAGGTGTGAAAAATATGAGGAGCATGAAACGGTCTTAAAAATAAGAGGAGCATGAAGCGGTGTTGAAAAACATGAAGAGCCTGAAAACGTGTGAAAATTATGAAGAGCTTCAAAAGGTGTGAAAATTATGAAGAGCTTCAAAATGTGTCAAAAATGAGATGAGCATGAAACGGTCTGAAAAAAAGGAGGAGCATGAAGTGGTGGTGAAAAACATGAAGAGCCTGAAAAGAAGTGACAAATATAAAGAGCTTCAAAAGGTGTCAGTAATATGAGGAGCATGAAACGGTCTGCAAAAATGGAGGAGCATGAAGTGGTGTTGATAAACTTGAAGAGCCTGAAAAGGTGTGAAAAATATGAAAAGGTTAAAAAGGTGTCAAAAATGAGATGAGCATGAAACGGTCTGAAAAATAGGAGGAGCATGAAGTGGTGTTGAAAAAATGAAGAGCCTGAAAAGGTGTGAAAAATATTAAGAGCATCAATAGGTGTCAAAAATATGAGGAGCATGAAACGGTCTGCAAAAAAGGAGGAGCATGAAGTGGTGTTGAAAAACATGAAGAGCCTGAAAAGGTGTGAAAAATATGAAGAGCTTCAAAAAATGTGAAAAATATGAAGAGCTTCAAAAGATGTGAAAAATATGAAGAGCTTCAAAAGGTGTGAAATATATGAGGAGCATGAAACGGTCTGAAAAATAGCAGGATCATGAAGCGGTGTTGAAAAACATGAAGAGCCTGAAAAGGTGTGAAATATACGAAGAGCTTCAAAAGGTGTCAAATATATGCGGAGCATGAAACGGTCTGAAAAATAGGAGGAGGATGAAGCGGTGTTGAAAAACATGAAGAGCCTGAAAAGATGTTAGAAATATGAAGAGCTTCAAAAGGTGTCAAAAATGAGATGAGCATGACACGATCTGAAAAATAGGAGGAGCATGAAGTGGTGTTGAAAAAAATGAAGAGCCTGAATAGGTGTGAAATATATGAAGAGCTTCAAAAGGTGTCTAAAATATGAGGAGAACGAGACGGTCTGAAAAATAGGAGGAGCATGAAGCGGTGTTGAAAAACATGAAGAGCCTGAAAAGCTGTTATAAATATGAAGAGCTTCAAAAGGTGTCAAAAATATGAGGAGCATGATAAGGTTTGAAAAAAAAGAGGAGCATGAAACGGTGTTCAAAAACATGAAGAGCCAGAAGAGATGTGAAAAATATGAAGAGCCTCAAAACGTGTCAAAAATATGAGGAACATGAATCTGTCTGAAAAATAGGAGGAGCTAGAAGTTGTGTTGAAAAACATGAAGAGCGTGAAAACATGTGAAAAATATGAAGAGCTTCAAAAGGTGTCATATATATGAGGAGCATGAAACGGTCTGAAAAATAGGAGGAGTATGAAGCGATGTTGAAAAACATGAAGAGTCTGAAAGTTGTGAAATATATGAAGAGCTTCAAAAGGTGTGAAATATAGGAGGAGCATGAAGCGGTGTTCAGAAACATGAAGAGCCTTAAAATGTGTGAAATATATGAAGAGCTTTTAAAGGTGTCAAAAATAAGAGGAGCATGAAACAGTTTGAAAATAGGAGGAGCATGAAACGGTGTTGAAAAACATGAAGGGCCTAAAAACTTGTGAAAAATATGAAGAGCTTCAAAAGGTGTGAAAAATATGAAGAGTTCAAATGGTGTCAAAATATGAGGAGCATGAAACTGTCTGAAAAATAGGAGGAGGATGAAGCGATGTTGAAAAACATGAAGAGTCTAAAAAGGTGTCAAATATATGAAGAGCTTCAAAAGGTGTGAGAAATATGAGGAGCATGAAACGGTCTGAAAAATAGGAGGAGCATGAAACGCTGTTGAAAAACCTGAAGAACAGGAAAAGGTGAGAAATATATGAAGAGCTTCAAAAGGTGTGAAAATTATAGGAGCATGAAGCGGGGTTCAAAAACATGAAGAGCTTGAAAAGGTGTGAAATATATGAAGATCTTCAAAAGGTGTGAAAAATAGGAGGAGCATGAAGCGGTGTTCAAAAACATGAAGAGCCTGAAAAGGTGTGAAATATATGAAGAGCTTCAAAAGGTGTCAAAAATATGAGGAGCATGAAATAGTCTGAAAAATAGGAGGAGCATGAAACGGTGTTGAAAAGCATGAAGAGCCTGAAAATGTGTGAAAAATATGGAGAGCTTCAAAAGGTGTCAAAAATATAGCAGCATGAAACAGTCTGAAAATACGAGGAGCATGAAACGGTGTTGAAAAGCATGAAGAGCCTGAATAGGTGTGAAAAATATGAAGAGCTTCAAAGGGGAAAAAATATGAGGAGCATGAAACGGTCTGAACAATAGGAGGAGCATGAAACGGTGTTGAAAAACATGAAGTGCCTGAAAATTTGTGAATAATATGAAGAGCTTCTAAAGGTGTCAAATATATGAAGAGCATGAAACGTTTTGAAAAATATGAGTAGCATGAAGCGGTGTTCAAAAACGTGAAGAGCCTGAGAAGGTGTGAAAAATATGAAGAGCTTCAATGATGTCAAAAATATGAGGAGCATGGAACGGGCTGAAAAATAGGTGGAGCATGAAACGGTGTTGAAAAACATCAAGAGCCTGACAAGGTGTGAATATTATGAAGAGCTTCAAATGGTGTGAAAAATATGAGGAGCATGAAACGGTCTGCAAAATAGGAGGAGAATGAAAAGGTGTTCAAAAACATGAAGAGCCTGGAAAGGTGTGAAAAATATGAAGACCTTCAAAATGTGTGAAAAATATGAGGAGCATGAAACGGTCTGAAATATAGCAGGAGCATGCAACGGTGTAGAAAAACATGAAAAGAATGAAAAGGTGTCAAAAATATGAAGAGTTTCAAAAGGAGTAAAAAATGTGAGGAGCAAGAAAAGGTCTGACAAATAGGAGGAGCATGAAACGGTGTTGAAAACATGAAGAGCATGAAAAGGTGTGAAATATAGGAGGAGCATGAAGCGGTGTTCAGAAACATGAAGAGCCTTAAACGGTGTGAAATATATCAAGAGCTTCTAAAGGTGTCAAAAATAAGAGGAGCATGAAACAGTCTCAAAATAGGAGGAGCATGACACGGTGTTGAAAAGCATGAAGAGCCTGAAAATATGTGAAAATTATGGAGAGCTTCAAAAGTTGTCAGAAATATGAGGAGCATGAAACGGTCTGAAAAATAGGAGGAGCATGAAACGGTGCTGAAAAACATGAAGAGCCTTAAAACTTGTGAAAAATATGAAGAGCTTCAAAAGGTGTGAAAAATATGAAGAGCTTCAAAAGGTGTCAAAAATATGAGGAGCATGAAACGGTCTGAAAAAAAGGAGGAGGATGAAGCGATGTTGAAAAACATGAAGAGTCTGAAAAGGTGTGAAATATATGAAGAGCTTCAAAAGGTGTCAGAAATATGAGGAGCATGAAACGGTCTGAAAAATAGGAGGAGCATGAAACGATGTTGAAAATCCTGAAGAACAGGAAAAGGTGAGAAATATATGAAGAGCTTCAAAAGGTGTGAAAAATATGAGGAGCAAGAAACGGTCTGAAAAATAGGAGGAGCATGAAACGTTGTTCAAAACCCTGAAGAGCCTGAAAAGGTGTGAAAAATATGAAGAGCTTCAAAAGGTGTAAAAAATATGAGGAACATGAAACTGTCTGAAAAATAGGAGGAGCATGAAGCTGTGTTGAAAAACATGAAGAGCCTGAAAATGTTTGAAAAATATGAAGAGCTTCAAAAGGTGTCAAAAATATGAGGAGCATGAAATGGTCTGAAAAATAGGAGGAATATGAAACGGTCTCAAAAATAGGAGGAGCAGGAAACGGTGTTGAAAATCATGAACAGTCTGAAAAGGTGTGAAAAATAGGAGGAGCTTCAAAATGTTTCACATATATGAGGAGCATGAAACGGTCTGAAAAATAGGAGGAGAATGAAGCAGTGTTCAAAAACATGAAGAGCCTGAATATGTGTGAATAATATGAAGAGCTTCAAAAGCTGTGAAAAATATGAAGAAATTCAAAAGGTGTAAAAAATGAGAAGAGCATGAAACGGTGTGAAAAATAGGAGGAGCATGAAGCGGTGTTGAAAATCATGAAGAGCCTGAAAAGTTGTGAATAATATGAAGAGCTTCAAAAGGTGTGAAAAATATGAAGAGGTTCAAAAGGTGTCGAAAATGAGATGAGCATGAAACGGTCTGAAAAACAGGAGGAGCATGAAGCGGTGTTGAAAACATGAAGAGCCTGAAAAGTTGTGAATAATATGAAGAGCTTCAAAAGGTGTCAAAAATATGAGAAACATGAAACGGTCTGGAAAATAGGAGGAGCATGAAACGGTGTGGAAAAACATAAAGAGCGTGAAAAGGTGTGAAAATAGGAAGATCTTCAAAAGGTGTGAAAAATATGAGGAGCATGAAACGGTCTTAAAAATAAGAGGAGCATGAAGCGGTGTTGAAAAACATGAAGAGCCTGAAAACGTGTGAAAATTATGAAGAGCTTCAAAAGGTGTGAAAATTATGAAGAGCTTCAAAATGTGTCAAAAATGAGATGAGCATGAAACGGTCTGAAAAAAAGGAGGAGCATGAAGTGGTGGTGAAAAACATGAAGAGCCTGAAAAGAAGTGACAAATATAAAGAGCTTCAAAAGGTGTCAGTAATATGAGGAGCATGAAACGGTCTGCAAAAATGGAGGAGCATGAAGTGGTGTTGATAAACTTGAAGAGCCTGAAAAGGTGTGAAAAATATGAAAAGCTTAAAAAGGTGTCAAAAATGAGATGAGCATGAAACGGTCTGAAAAATAGGAGGAGCATGAAGTGGTGTTGAAAAAATGAAGAGCCTGAAAAGGTGTGAAAAATATTAAGAGCATCAATAGGTGTCAAAAATATGAGGAGCATGAAACGGTCTGCAAAAAAGGAGGAGCATGAAGTGGTGTTGAAAAACATGAAGAGCCTGAAAAGGTGTGAAAAATATGAAGAGCTTCAAAAAATGTGAAAAATATGAAGAGCTTCAAAAGATGTGAAAAATATGAAGAGCTTCAAAAGGTGTGAAATATATGAGGAGCATGAAACGGTCTGAAAAATAGCAGGATCATGAAGCGGTGTTGAAAAACATGAAGAGCCTGAAAAGGTGTGAAATATACGAAGAGCTTCAAAAGGTGTCAAATATATGCGGAGCATGAAACGGTCTGAAAAATAGGAGGAGGATGAAGCGGTGTTGAAAAACATGAAGAGCCTGAAAAGATGTTAGAAATATGAAGAGCTTCAAAAGGTGTCAAAAATGAGATGAGCATGACACGATCTGAAAAATAGGAGGAGCATGAAGTGGTGTTGAAAAAAATGAAGAGCCTGAATAGGTGTGAAATATATGAAGAGCTTCAAAAGGTGTCTAAAATATGAGGAGAACGAGACGGTCTGAAAAATAGGAGGAGCATGAAGCGGTGTTGAAAAACATGAAGAGCCTGAAAAGATGTTATAAATATGAAGAGCTTCAAAAGGTGTCAAAAATATGAGGAGCATGATAAGGTTTGAAAAAAAAGAGGAGCATGAAACGGTGTTCAAAAACATGAAGAGCCAGAAGAGATGTGAAAAATATGAAGAGCCTCAAAACGTGTCAAAAATATGAGGAACATGAATCTGTCTGAAAAATAGGAGGAGCTAGAAGTTGTGTTGAAAAACATGAAGAGCGTGAAAACATGTGAAAAATATGAAGAGCTTCAAAAGGTGTCATATATATGAGGAGCATGAAACGGTCTGAAAAATAGGAGGAGTATGAAGCGATGTTGAAAAACATGAAGAGTCTGAAAGTTGTGAAATATATGAAGAGCTTCAAAAGGTGTGAAATATAGGAGGAGCATGAAGCGGTGTTCAGAAACATGAAGAGCCTTAAAATGTGTGAAATATATGAAGAGCTTCTAAAGGTGTCAAAAATAAGAGGAGCATGAAACAGTTTGAAAATACGAGGAGCATGAAACGGTGTTGAAAAACATGAAGAGCCTAAAAACTTGTGAAAAATATGAAGAGCTTCAAAAGGTGTGAAAAATATGAAGAGTTCAAATGGTGTCAAAATATGAGGAGCATGAAACTGTCTGAAAAATAGGAGGAGGATGAAGCGATGTTGAAAAACATGAAGAGTCTAAAAAGGTGTCAAATATATGAAGAGCTTCAAAAGGTGTGAGAAATATGAGGAGCATGAAACGGTCTGAAAAATAGGAGGAGCATGAAACGCTGTTGAAAAACCTGAAGAACAGGAAAAGGTGAGAAATATATGAAGAGCTTCAAAAGGTGTGAAAATTATAGGAGCATGAAGCGGGGTTCAAAATCATGAAGAGCTTGAAAAGGTGTGAAATATATGAAGATCTTCAAAAGGTGTGAAAAATAGGAGGAGCATGAAGCGGTGTTCAAAAACATGAAGAGTCTGAAAAGGTGTGAAATATATGAAGAGCTTCAAAAGGTGTCAAAAATATGAGGAGCATGAAATAGTCTGAAAAATAGGAGGAGCATGAAATGGTGTTGAAAAGCATGAAGAGCCTGAAAATGTGTGAAAAATATGGAGAGCTTCAAAAGGTGTCAAAAATATAGCAGCATGAAACAGTCTGAAAATACGAGGAGCATGAAACGGTGTTGAAAAGCATGAAGAGCCTGAATAGGTGTGAAAAATATGAAGAGCTTCAAAGGGGAAAAAATATGAGGAGCATGAAACGGTCTGAACAATAGGAGGTGCATGAAACGGTGTTGAAAAACATGAAGTGCCTGAAAATTTGTGAATAATATGAAGAGCTTCTAAAGGTGTCAAATATATGAAGAGCATGAAACGTTTTGAAAAATATGAGTAGCATGAAGCGGTGTTCAAAAACGTGAAGAGCCTGAGAAGGTGTGAAAAATATGAAGAGCTTCAATGATGTCAAAAATATGAGGAGCATGGAACGGGCTGAAAAATAGGTGGAGCATGAAACGGTGTTGAAAAACATCAAGAGCCTGACAAGGTGTGAATATTATGAAGAGCTTCAAATGGTGTGAAAAATATGAGGAGCATGAAACGGTCTGCAAAATAGGAGGAGCATGAAACGGTCTGAACAATAGGAGGAGCATGAAGCGGTGTTCAAAAACATGAAGAGCTTGAAAAGGTGTGAAAAATATGAAGAGCTTCAGAAGCTGTCAAATATATGACGAACATGAATCGGTCTGAATGATCGGAGGAGCATGAAACGGTGTTGAAAAACATGAAGATCCTGAAAAGGGGTGAAAAATAGGAGGAGCTTCAAAATGTTTCACATATATGAGGAGCAAGAAACGGTCTGAAAAATAGGAGGAGAATGAAGCAGTGTTCAAAAACATGAAGAGACTGAATATGTGTGAATATTATGAAGAGCTTCAAAAGCTGTGAAAAATATGAAGAAATTCAAAAGGTGTAAAAAATGAGAAGAGCATGAAACGGTGTGAAAAATAGGAGGAGCATGAAGCGGTGTTGAAAATCATGAAGAGCCTGAAAAGTTGTGAATAATATGAAGAGCTTCAAAAGGTGTGAAAAATATGAAGAGGTTCAAAATGTGTCGAAAATGAGATGAGCATGAAACGGTCTGAAAAATAGGAGGAGCATGAAGCGGTGTTGAAAAACATGAAGAGCCTGAAAAGTTGTGAATAATATGAAGAGCTTCAAAAGGTGTCAAAAATATGAGAAACATGAAACGGTCTGGAAAATAGGAGGAGCATGAAACGGTGTGGAAAAACATAAAGAGCCTGAAAAGGTGTGAAAAACAGGAAGATCTTCAAAAGGTGTGAAAAATATGAGGAGCATGAAACGGTCTTAAAAATAAGAGGAGCATGAAGCGGTGTTGAAAAACATGAAGAGCCTGAAAACGTGTGAAAAATATGAAGAGCTTCAAAAGGTGTGAAAATTATGAAGAGCTTCAAAATGTGTCAAAAATGAGATGAGCATGAAACGGTCTGAAAAAAAGGAGGAGCATGAAGTGGTGTTGATAAACTTGAAGATCCTGAAAAGGTGTGAAAAATATGAAAAGCTTAAAAAGGTGTCAAATATTAGATGAGCATGAAACGGTCTGAAAAATAGGAGGAGCATGAAGTGGTGTTGAAAAAATGAAGAGCCTGAAAAGGTGTGAAAAATATTAAGAGCATCAATAGGTGTCAAAAATATGAGGAGCATGAAACGGTCTGCAAAAAAGGAGGAGCATGAAGTGGTGTTGATAAACTTGAAGAGCCTGAGAAGGTGTGAAAAATATGAAAAGCTTCAAAAGGTGTCAAAAATATGAGGAGCATGAAACGGTCTGAAAAATAGGAGGAGCATGAAGCGGTGTTGAAAAACATGAAGAGCCTGAAAAGGTGTGAAAAATATGAAGAGCTTCAAAAGGTGTCAGAAATATGAGGAGCATGAAACGATCTGAAAAATAGGAGGAGCATGAAGCGGTGTTGAAAAACATGAAGAGCCTGAAAAGGTGTGAAAAATATGAAGAGCTTCAAAAAATGTGAAAAATATGAAGAGCTTCAAAAGATGTGAAAAATATGAAGAGCTTCAAAAGGTGTGAAATATATGAGGAGCATGAAACGGTCTGAAAAATAGCAGGATCATGAAGCGGTGTTGAAAAACATGAAGAATCTGAAAACGTGTGAAAATATGAAGAGCTTCAAAAACATGAAAAAGATGAAGAGCTTCAAAAGGTGTGAAATATATGAAGAGCTTCAAAAGGTGTCAAAAATATGAGGAGAATGAAACGGTCTGCAAAATAGGAGGAGCATGAAATGGTGTTCAAAAACATGAAGAGCCTGAAATCGTGTGAAAAATATGAAGAGCTTCAAAAGGTGTGAAATACATGAGGAGCATGAAACTCTCTGAAAAATAGTAGGAGCATGAAATGGTGTTCAAAAATAAGAACAGCCTGAAAAGGTGTGAAAAATATGAAGAGCTTCAAAAGGTGTTAAAAATATGAGGAGCATGATATGGTCGGAAAAATAGTAGGAGCATGAAGCGTTGTCCTAAAATCTGAAGAGCCTGAAAAGGTGTGAAATACATGAAGAGCTTCAAAAGGTCTCAAAAATATGAGGAGTATGAAACGATCTGAAAAATAGGAGGAGCATGAAGCGTTGTCCTAAAACCTGAAGAGCCTGAAAAGGTGTGAAATATATGAAGAGCTTCAAAAGATGTCAAAAATTAGATGAGCATGAAACGGTCTGAAAAATAGGAGGAGCATGAAGTGGTGCGAAAAACATGAAGAGCCTGTAAAGGTGTGAAATATATGAAGAGGTTGAAAAGGTGTGAAAAATATGAAAAACTTCAAAAGGTGTCAAAAATATGAAGAGCATGAAACGGTCTGAAATATAGGAGGAGCATGAAACGGATTTCAAAAACATGAAGAGCCTGAAAAGGTGTGAAAAATATGAAGAGCTTCACAAGATGTGAAATACATGAGTAGCATGAAACGGTCTGAAAAATAGGAGGAGCATGAAGCGGTGTTCAACAACATGAAGAGCCTGAAAAGGTGTGAAAAATACGCAGAGCTTCAAAAGGTGTGAAATACATGAGGACCATGTAACGGTCTGAAAAATAAAAGGAGCATGAAGCGGTGTTGAAAAACATGAAGAGCCTGAAAAGGTGTGAAAAATATGAAGAGCTTCAATAGTTGTGAAAAATAGGAGGAGCATGAAGCATTGTTCAGGAACATTAAAAGCGTGAAAATGCGTGAAAAATCTGAAGAGCTTCAAAAGGTGTGAAAAATATGAGGAGCATGAAATGGTCTGAAAAATAGGAGGAGCATGAATTGGTGTTGAAAAACATGAAGAGCCTGAGAAGGTGTGAAAAATATGAAGAGCTTCAAAAGGTGTCAAAAATATGAGGAGCATGAAACGGTCTGAAAAATAGGAGGAGCATGAAGCGGTCTTCAAAAACATGAAGAGCCTGAAAAGGTGTGAAAATATGAAAAGCTTCAAAAGCTGTGAAATACATGAGGAGCATGTAAAGTTCTGAAAAATAGAAGGAGCATGAGGCGGTGTTGAAAAATATGAAGAGCCTGAAAAGGTGTGAAAAATATGAAGAGCTTCAAAAGATGTGACAAATATGAGGAGCATGAAGCGGTGTTCAAAAACATGAAAAGCCTGAGAAGGTGTGAAAAATATGAAGAGCTTCAAAAGGTGTCAAAAAAGAGATGAGCATGAAACGGTCTGAAAAATAGGAGGAGCATGAAACGGTGTTCAGAAACATGAAGAGGCTGAAACTGTGTCAAAAAAATGAAGAGTTTCAAAAGGTGTGAAATACATGAGGAGCATGAAACGGTCTGAAAAATAGGAGGAGCATGAAGCGGTGTTCAAAAACCTGAAGAGCCTGAAAAGGTGTGAAAAATATGAAGAGGTTCAAAAGGTGTGAAAAATAGGAGGAGCATGAAGCGGTGTTCAAAAACATGAAAAGCCTGAAAAGGTGTGAAAAATATGAAGAGCTTCAAAAGGTGTCAAAAATATGAGGAGCATGAAACAGTCTGAAAAATAGGAGGAGAATGAAAGGGTGTTCAAAAATATGAAGAGCCTGAAAAGGTGTGAAAAATATGAAGAGCTTCAAAACGTATCAAAAATATGAGAAGCATTAAACGGTCTGAACAATAGGAGGAGTAAGAAGCGGTGTTGAAAAACATAAAGAGCATGAAAACGTATGAAGAATATGAAGATCTTCAAAAGGTGTGAAAAATATGAAGAGCTACAAATGGTGTCCAAAATGAGATGACCATGAAACGGTCTGAAAAATAGGAGGAGCAGGAAGTGGTTTGAAAAACATGAAGAGCCTGAAAAGGTGTGAAATATATGAAGAGCTTCAAAAGGTGTCAGAAATATGAGGAGCATGAAACGGTCTGAAAAAGAGGAGGAGCATAAAGTGGTGTTGAAAAACATGAAGAGCCTGAAAAGGGGTTAAGAATATGAAGAGCTTCAAAAGGTGCCAAAAATATGAGGAGCATGAAACGGTCTGAAAAATAGGAGGAGCATGAAACGGTGTTGAAAAACATGAAGAGCCTGAAAAGGTGTGAAAAATATGAAGAGCTTCAAAATGTGTCAAAAATATGAAGAGCATGAACGGTCTGAAAAATAGGAGGAGCTTGAAGCGGTGTACAAAAACCTGAAGAGCCTGAAAAGGTGTCAAAAATATGACGAGCGTGAAACGGTCTGAAAAATAGGAAGAACATGAAGCGGTGTTCAAAAACATGAAGAGCCTGAAAAGGTGTGAAAAATATGAAGACCTTCAAAAGGTGTCAAAAATATGAGGAGCATGAAACGGTCTGAAAAATACGAGGAGCATGAAACGGTGTTCAAAATATGAAGGGCCTGAAAAGGTGTGAATTATATGAAGAGCCTCAAAACGTGTCAAAAATATGAGGAGCATGAAACTGTCTGAAAAATAGGAGGAGCATGAAGCGGTGTTGAAAAACATGAAGAGACTGAAAACGTGTGAATAATATGAAGAGCTTCTAAAGGTTTGAAAAATATGAATAGATTCAAAAGGTGAGAAAAATATGAAGAGCTTCAGAAGGTTCGAAAATGAGAGGAGCATGAAACGGTTTGAAAAATAGAAGGAGCATGAAACTATCTGAAAAATAGGAGGAGCATGAAACGGTGTTGAAAACATAAAGAGCATGAAAAGCTGTGAAAAATACGAAGAGCTTCAAAAGGTGTCAAAAATATGAGGCGCATGAAACGGTCTGAAAAATAGGAGGAGCATGAAGTGGTGTTGAAAAAAAAGAAGAGACTGAAAAGGTGTGAAATATATGAAGAGCTTAAAAAGTTGTCAAAAATATGAGGAGAATGAAATGGTCTGAAAAATAGGAGGAGCATGAAGCGGTGTTGAAAAACATGAAGAGCCTGAAAAGGTGTGAAAAATATGAAGCGCTTCTCAAGGTGTCAAAAATATGAGGAGCATGAAACGGTCTGAAAAATAGGACGAGCATGAAGTGGTGTTCAAAAACATGAAGAGGCTGAAAAGGTGTGAAAAATATGAAGAGCTTCAAAAGGTGTCAAAAATATGAGGAGCATGAAACGGTCTGAAAAATAGGAGGATCATGAAGCGGTGTTCCAAAACATGAAGAGCCTGAAAAGGTGTGAAAAATATGAAGAGCTTCAAAGAGTGTCAAAAATATGAGGAGCATGAAACGGTCTGAAAAATAGGAGGAGAATGAAGCGATGTTCAAAAACATGAAGAGCCTGAAAAGGTGTGAGAAATATGAAGAGCTTCAAAAGGTGTGAAATATATGAGGAGCATGAAACGGGTTGAAAAATAGGAGAAGCATGAAGTGGTGTGAAAAAACAGCAAGAGCCTGAAAAGGTGTGAAAAATATGAAGAGCTTCAAAAGGTGTGAAATACATGAGGACCAAGAAACGGTCTGAAAAATAGGAAGAGGATGAAGCGGTGTTCCAAAATATGAAGAGCCTGAAAAGGTGTGAAAAATATGAAGAGCTTCAAAAGGTGTGAAAAATATGAGGAGCATGATACGGTCTGAAAAATAGGAGGAGCATGAAGCGTTGTCCTAAAACCTGAAGAGCCTGAAAAGGTGTGAAATATATGAAGAGCTTCAAAAGATGTCAAAAATTAGATGAGCATGAAACGGTCTGAAAAATAGGAGGAGAATGAAACGGATTTCAAAAACATGAAGAGCCTGAAAAGGTGTGAAAAATATGAAGAGCTTCACAAGGTGTGAAATACATGAGGAGCATGAAACGGTCTGAAAAATAGGAGGAGCATGAAGCGGTGTTCAACAACATGAAGAGCCTGAAAAGGTGTGAAAAATACGCAGAGCTTCAAAAGGTGTGAAATACATGAGGACCATGTAACGTTCTGAAAAATAAAAGGAGCATGAAGTGGTGTTGAAAAACATGAAGAGCCTGAAAAGGTGTGAAAAATATGAAGAGCTTCAATAGTTGTGAAAAATAGGAGGAGCATGAAGCATTGTTCAGGAACATTAAAAGCGTGAAAATGCGTGAAAAATCTGAAGAGCTTCAAAAGGTGTGAAAAATATGAGGAGCATGAAATGATCTGAAAAATAGGAGGAGCATGATTTGGTGTTGAAAAACATGAAGAGCCTGAAAAGGTGTGAAAAATATGAAGAGCTTCAAAAGGTGTCAAAAATATGAGGAGCATGAAACGGTCTGAAAAATAGGAGGAGCATGAAGCGGTCTTCAAAAACATGAAGAGCCTGAAAAGGTGTGAAAATTATGAAAAGCTTCAAAAGCTGTGAAATACATGAGGAGCATGTAAAGTTCTGAAAAATAGAAGGAGAATGAGGCGGTGTTGAAAAATATGAAGAGCCTGAAAAGCTGTGAAAAATATGAAGAGCTTCAAAAGGTGCCAAAAATATGAGGAGCATGAAACGGTCTGAAAAATAGGAGGAGCATGAAACGGTGTTAAAAAACATAAAGAGCCTGAAATTGTGTCAAAAATATGAAGAGCTTCAAAAGGTGTGAAAAATAGGAGGAGCTTGAAGCGGTGTTCAAAATCATGAAAAGCCTGAAAAGGTGTGAAAAATATGAAGAGCTTCAAAAGATGTGACAAATATGAGGAGCATGAAGCGGTGTTCAAAAACATGAAAAGCCTGAGAAGGTGTGAAAAATATGAAGAGCTTCAAAAGGTGTCAAAAAAGAGATGAGCATGAAACGGTCTGAAAAATAGGAGGAGCATGAAACGGTGTTCAGAAACATGAAGAGGCTGAAATTGTGTCAAAAAAATGAAGAGTTTCAAAAGGTGTGAAATACATGAGGAGCATGAAACGGTCTGAAAAATAGGAGGAGCATGAAGCGGTGTTCAAAAACCTGAAGAGCCTGAAAAGGTGTGAAAAATATGAAGAGGTTCAAAAGGTGTGAAAAATAGGAGGAGCATGAAGCGGTGTTCAAAAACATGAAAAGCCTGAAAAGGTGTGAAAAATATGAAGAGCTTCAAAAGGTGTCAAAAATATGAGGAGCATGAAACGGTCTGAAAAATAGGAGGAGCATGAAAGGGTGTTCAAAAATATGAAGAGCCTGAAAAGGTGTGAAAAATATGAAGAGCTTCAAAACGTATCAAAAATATGAGAAGCATTAAACGGTCTGAACAATAGGAGGAGTAAGAAGCGGTGTTGAAAAACATAAAGAGCATGAAAACGTATGAAGAATATGAAGAGCTTCAAAAGGTGTGAAAAATATGAAGAGCTTCAAAAGGTGTCCAAAATGAGATGACCATGAAACGGTCTGAAAAATAGGAGGAGCAGGAAGTGGTTTGAAAAACATGAAGAGCCTGAAAAGGTGTGAAATATATGAAGAGCTTCAAAAGGTGTCAGAAATATGAGGAGCAAGAAACGGTCTGAAAAAGAGGAGGAGCATAAAGTGGTGTTGAAAAACATGAAGAGCCTGAAAAGGTGTGAAGAATATGAAGAGCTTCAAAAGGTGCCAAAAATATGAGGAGCATGAAACGGTCTGAAAAATAGGAGGAGCATTAAATGGTGTTGAAAAACATGAAGAGGCTGAAAAGGTGTGAAAAATATGAAGAGCTTCAAAATGTGTCAAAAATATGAAGAGCATGAAACGGTCTGAAAAATAGGAAGAACATGAAGCGGTGTTCAAAAACATGAAGAGCCTGAAAAGGTGTGAAAAATATGAAGACCTTCAAAAGATGTCAAAAATATGAGGAGCATGAAACGGTCTGAAAACTACGAGGAGCATGAAACGGTGTTCAAAATATAAAGGCCTGAAAAGGTGTGAATTATATGAAGAGCCTCAAAATGTGTCAAAAATATGAGGAGCATGAAACTGTCTGAAAAATAGGAGGAGCATGAAGCGGTGTTGAAAAACATGAAGAGACTGAAAACGTGTGAATAATATGAAGAGCTTCTAAAGGTTTGAAAAATATGAATAGATTCAAAAGGTGTGAAAAATATGAAGAGCTTCAGAAGGTGTCAAAAATGAGATGAGCATGAAACGGTTTGAAAAATAGGAGGAGCATGAAACGATCTGAAAAATAGGAGGAGCATGAAACGGTGTTGAAAACATAAAGAGTATGAAAAGGTGTGAAAAATACGAAGAGCTTCAAAAGGTGTCAAAAATATGAGGCGCATGAAACGGTCTGAAAAATAGGAGGAGCATGAAGCAGTGTTGAAAAACATGAAGAGCCTTAAAAGGTGTGAAAAATATGAAGAGCTTCAAAAGGTGTCAAAAATATGAGGAGCATGAGACGGTCTGAAAAATAGGAGGAGCATGACGGGTTTCAAAAACATGAAGAGCCTGAAAAGGTGTGAAAAATATGAGAGCTTCAAAAGGTGTGAAATACATGAGAAGCATGAAACGGTCTGAAAAATAGGAGGAACATAAAACGGTGTTCAAAAACATGAAGGGCCTGAAAAAGTGTGAAATATATGAAGATCCTCAAAAAGTGTCAAAAATATGAGGAGCATGAAACGGTCTGAAAAATAGGAGGAGCATGAAGTGGTGTTGAAAAACATTTAGAGACTGAAAACGTGTGAAAAATAAGAAGAGTTTCAAAAGGTGTGAAAAATATGAAGAGATTCAAAGGTGTCAAAAATATGAGGAGCATGAAACGGTCTGAAAAATAGGAGGAGCATGAAACGGTGTTCAAAAACATGAAGAGCCTTAAAAGGTGTGAAAAATATGAAGAGCTTCAATAGGTGTGAAAAATATGAGGAGCATCAAACGGTCTGAAAAATGGGAGGAGCATGAAGCCGTGTTGAAAAACATGAAGAGCCTGAAAAGAGGTAAAAATATGAAGAGCTTCAAAAGTTGTGAAATACAAGAGGAGCCTGAAACGGTCTGAAAAAAAGGAGGAGCATAAAGCGGTGTTGAAAAACATGAAGAACCTGAAAATTTGTGAAAAATATGAAGAACTTCAAAAGGTGCCAAAAATATGAGGAGCATGAAACGGCTGAAATAAAGGAGGAGCATGAAACGGTCTGAAAAATAGGAGGATAATGAAGCGGTGTTGAAAATCATGAAAAGCCTGAAAAGGTGTGAAAAATATGAAGAGCTTCAAAAGGTGTGAAAATTATGAAGAGCTTCAAAAGGGTGAAAAATATGAGGAGCATGAAACGGTCTGAAAAATAGGAGAAGCATGAAGCGGTGTTGAAAAACATGAACAGGCTGAAAAGGTGTGAAAAATATGAAGAGCTTCAAAAGGTGTGAAAAATATGAGGTGCATAAAACGGTCTGAAAAATAGGAGGAGCATGATGCTTTGTTGAAAAACTTGAAGAGCCTGAAAAGGTGGGAAATATATGAAGAGCTTCAAAAGGTGTCAAAAATATGAGGAGCATGAAACGGTCTGAAAAATAGGAGGAGCATGAAGCGGTGTTGAAAAACATGAAGAGCCTGAAAAGGTGTGAAAAATATGAAGAGCTTTAAAAGGTGTCAAAAATATGAGGAGCATGAAACGGTCTGAAAAATAGGACGAGCCTGAAGTGGTGTTGAAACACATGAAGAGCCTGAAAAGGTGTGAAAAATATGAAGAGCTTCAAAAGGTGTGAAATACATGAGGAGCATGAAACTCTCTGAAAAATAGTAGGAGCATGAAGTGGTGTTCAAAAATATGAACAGCTTGAAAAGTTGTGAAAAATATGAAGAGCTTCAAAAGGTGTGAAAAATATGAGGAGCATGATATGGTCGGAAAAATAGTAGGAGCATGAAGCGTTGTCCAAAAAACCTGAAGAGCCTGAAAAGGTGTGAAATACATGAAGAGCTTCAAAAGGTCTCAAAAATATGAGGAGTATTAAACGGTCTGAAAAATAGAAGGAGCATGAATCGGTGTTGAAAAACATGAAGAGCCTGAAAAGGTGTGAAAAATATGAAGAGTTTCTAAAGGTGTCAAAAATATGAGGAGCATGAAGCGGTCTGAAAAATAGGAGGAGCATGAAGCGGTGTTCAAAAACATAAAGAGCCTGAAAATGTGTGAAAAATATGAAGAGCTTCAAAAGGTGTCAAAAATATGAGGAGCATGAAACGGTCTTAAAAATACGAGGACCATGAAGTGGTGTTGAAAAACATGAAGAGCCTGAGAAGGTGTGAAAAATATGAAGAGCTTCAAAAGGTGTCAAAAATATGAGGAGCATCAAACGGTCTGAAAAATAGGAGGAGCCTGAAGTGGTGTTGACAACCATGAAGAGCCTGAAAACGTGTGAAAAATATGAACAGATTCAAAAGGTGTCAAAAATATGAAGAGCTTCAAAAGGTGTCAAAAATGAGATGAGCATGAAACGGTCTGAAAAATAGGAGCAGCATGAAGTGGTGTTGAAAAAAATGAAGAGCCTGAACAGTTGTGAAATATATGAAGAGCTTCAAAAGGTGTCAAAAATATGAGGAGAATGAAACGGTCTGAAAAATAGAAGGAGCATGAATCGGTGTTGAAAAACATGAAGAGCCTGAAAAGGTGTGAAAAATATGAAGAGTTTCTAAAGGTGTCAAAATTATGAGGAGCATGAAGCGGTCTGAAAAATAGGAGGAGCATGAAGCGGTGTTCAAAAACATGAAGAGCCTGAAAATGTGTGAAAAATATGAAGAGCTTCAAAAGGTGTCAAAAATATGAGGAGCATGAAACGGTCTGAAAAATAGGAGGAGCATGAAAAGGTGATCAAAATCATGAAGAGCCTGTAAAGGTGTGAAAAATATGAAGAGCTTCAAAAGGTGTGAAAAATATGAGGAGCATGATATGGTTTGAAAATAGGATTAGAATGAAGCGGTGTTCAAAAACATGAAGAGCCTGAAAAGGTGTGAAAAATATGAAGAGCTTCAAAAGATGTCAAAAATATGACGAGCCTCAAATGGTCTGAAAAATAGGAGGAGCATGAAGTGGTCGTCAAAAACATGAAGAGCCTGAAAAGGTGTGAAAAATATGAAGAGCTTCAAAAGGTGTGAAATACATGAGGAGCATGAAACGGTCTGAAAATTAGGAGAAGCATGAAGTGGTGTGGAAAAACATGAAGAGCCTGAAAAGGTGTGAAAAATATGAAGAGCTTCAAAATGTGTCAAAAATATGAAGAGCATGAAACGGTTTGAAAAATAGGAGGAGAATGAAGCGGCATTCAAAAACATGAAGAGCCTGAAAAGTTGTGAAAAATATGAAGAGCTTCAAAAGGTGTGAAAAACATGAGGAGCTTGAAAATCTCTGAAAAATAGGAGGAGTATGAAGTGGTCTTCAAAAACATGAAGAGCCTGAAAAGATGTGGAAAATACAAAGAGCTTCAAAAGGTGTGAAAAATATGAGGAGCATGATACTATCTGAAAAATAGGAGGAGTATGAAGCGGTGTTCAAAAACATGAAGAGCCTGAAAAGTTGTGAAAAATATGAAGAGTTTCTAAAGGTGTCAAAAATATGAGGAGCATGAAACGGTCTGAAAAATAGGAAGACCATGAAACGGTGTTCAAAAACATGAAGAGCCTGAAAGGTGGGAAAATTATGAAGAGATTCAAAAGGTGTGAAATACATGAGGAGCATGAAACGGTCTGAAAAGTAGTAGGAGCATGAAGAAATGTTCAGTAACATGAACAGCCTGAAAAGGTATGAAAAATATGGAGAGCTTCAAAAGGTGTCAAAAATATGAGGAGTATGAAACGGTTTGAAAAATAGGAGGAGCTTGAAACGGTGTTCAAAAACATGAAGAGCATGAAAAGGTGTGAAAAATATGAAGAGATTCAAAAGCTGTGAAATACATATGGAGCATAAAACGGTCTCAAAATAGGAGGAGCATGAAGCGGTGTTTGAAAACATGAAGAGCCTGAAAAGGTGTGAAAAATATGAAGAGCCTCAAAACGTGTCAAAAAGAGGAAGAGCATTAAACGGTCTGAAAAAATAGGAGGAGCTTGAAGCGGTTGTGAAAAACATGAAGAGCCTGAAAACGTGTGAAAAATATGAAGAGCTTCAAAAGGTGTGAAAACTATGAAGAGCTTCAAAATGTGTCAAAAATGAGATGAGCATGAAACGGTCTGAAAAATAGGAGGATCATGCAGTGGTGTTGAAAAACATGAAGAGCCTGAAAACGTGTGGAAAATATGAAGAGCTTCAAAAGGTGTGAAAACTATGAAGAGCTTAAAAATGTGTCAAAAATGAGATGAGCATGAAACGGTCAGAAAAATAGGAGGATCATGCAGTGGTGTTGAAATACATGAAGAGCCTGAAAACGTGTGAAAAATATGAAGAGCTTCAAAAGGTGTGAAAACTATGAAGAGCTTCAAAATGTGTCAAAAATGAGATGAGCATGAAACGGTCTGAAAAATAGGAGGATCATGCAGTGGTGTTGAAAAACATGAAGAGCCTGAAAACGTGTGGAAAATATGAAGAGCTTCAAAAGGTGTGAAAACTATGAAGAGCTTAAAAATGTGTCAAAAATGAGATGATAATGAAACGGTCTGAAAAATAGGAGGATCATGCAGTGGTGTTGAAAAACATGAAGAGCCTGAAAACGTGTGAAAAATATGAAGAGCTTCAAAAGGTGTGAAAACTATGAATAGCTTCAAAATGTGTCAAAAATGAGATGAGCATGAAACGGTCTGATTAATAGGAGGATCATGCAGTGGTGTTGAAAAACATGAAGAGCCTGAAAAGGTGTGAATAATATGTAGAGCTTCAAAAGGTGTGAAAATACGAACAGCTTCAAAAGCTGTCAAAATAAGATAATCATGAAACGGTCTGAAAATTAGGAGGAGCATGTAGTGGTTTTGAAATATATGAAGAGCCTGAAAAGGTGTGAAATATATGAAGAGCTTCAAAAGGAGTGAAAATATGAAGAGCCTCAAAAGCTGTCAAAATGAGATGAGAATGAAACGGTCTGAAAATTAGGAGGAGCATGAAACGGTGTTCAAACAAATGAAGAGCCTGAAAAGGTGTGCAAAATAAGAAGAGCTTCAAAAGTTGTGAAATACATGAGGAGCATGAAACTGTGTGTAAAATAGGAGGAGCATGAAGTGGTGCTCAAAAACATGAAGAGCCTGAAAAGGTGTGAAAAATATGAAAAGCTTCAAAATGTGTCAAAAATGAGATGAGCATGAAACTGTACGAAAAACAGGAGGATCATGAAACGGTGTTGAAAAACATGAAGAGCCTGAAAACGTGTGAAAAATATGAAGAGCTTCAAAAGGTGTGAAAAATATGAGGAGCATTAAACGGTCTGAAAAATAGGCGAAGCATGAAATGGTGTTCAAATACATGAAGAGACTGAAAAGGTGTGAAAAACATGAAGAGCTACAAATGCTGTGAAATATATGAGGAGCATGAAACGGCCTGAAAATACGAGGAGCATGAAACGGTCTGAAAAATAGGAGGAGCATGAAGCGGTGTTGAAAAACATGAAGAGCCTGAAAAGGTGTGAAAAATATGAAGAGCTTCAAAAGGTTTCAAATATATGAGTAGCATCACACGGTCTGAAAAATAGGAGGAGCATGAAGCAGTGCCCAAAAACATGAAGAGCCTGAAAAGGTGTGAAAAATATGAAGAACTACAAAAGGTGTCAAAAACATGAGGAGAATGAAATGGTCTCAAAAAAAGGAGGAACATGAAACGGTCTGAAAAATCGGAGGAGCATGAAATGGTGTTGAAAAACATGAGGAGCGTGAAAAGGTGTGAAAAATATGAGGAGCATGAAACGGTCTGAAAAATAGGAGGAGCATGAAGCTCTGTTTAAAAACATGAAGAGCCTGAAAAGGTGTGAAAAATATGAAGAGCTTCCAAAAGTGTCAAAAATATGAGGAGCATGAAACGGTCTGAAAAATATGAATAGCATGAAACGGTCTGAAATATAGGAGGAGCATGGAATGGTGTTGAAAAACATGAAGAGCCTGAAAATGTGTGAAAAATAGGAGGAACTTCAAACGGTGTGAAATACATGAGGAGCATGAAACGGTCTGAAAAATAGGAGGAGCATGAAGCTCTGTTTAAAAACATGAAGAGCCTGAAAAGGAGTGAAAAATATGAAGAGGTTCAAAATGTGTGAAAAATATGAGGAGCATGAAACGGTCTGAAAAATAGGAGGAGCATGAAGCGGTGCCCAAAAACATGAAGAGCCGGAAAAGGTGAGAAAAATATGAAGAGCTTCAAAATGTGTGAAAAATATGAGGAGCATGAAACGGTCTGAAAAATAGGAGGAGCATGAAGCGGTGCCCAAAAACTTGAAGAGCCGGAAAACGTGTGAAAAATATGAAGAGCTTCAAAAGGTGTCAAAAATATGAGGAGCATGAAACGGTCTGAAACATAGGAGGAGCATGAAGCGGTGTTGAAAATCATGAAGAGCCTGAAAACGTGTGAAAAATATGAAGAGCTTCAAAAGGTGTGAAAACTATGAAGAGCTTCAAAATGTGTCAAAATGAGATGAGCATGAAACGGTCTGATAAATAGGAGGATCATGCAGTGGTGTTGAAAAACATGAAGAACCTGAAAAGGTGTGAATAATATGTAGAGCTTCAAAAGTTGTGAAAATACGAAGAGCTTCAAAAGCTGTCAAAATAAGATGATCATGAAACGGTCTGAAAATTAGCAGGAGCATGTAGTGGTTTTGAAATATATGAAGAGCCTGAAAAGGTGTGAAATATATGAAGAGCTTCAAAAGGAGTGAAAATATGAAGAGCTTCAAAAGCTGTCAAAATGAGATGAGAATGAAACGGTCTGAAAATTAGGAGGAGCATGAAACGGTGTTAAACAAATGAAGAGCCTGAAAAGGTGTGAAAAATAAGAAGAGCTTCAAAAGTTGTGAAATACATGAGGAGCATGAAACTGTGTGTAAAATAGGAGGAGCATGAAGTGGTGCTCAAAAACATGAAGAGCCTGAAAAGGTGTGAAAAATATGAAGAGCTTCAAAAGGTGTGAAATACATGAGAGGAATGAAACTGTCTGAAAAATAGGAGGAGCATGAAGCGGTTGTGAAAAACATGAAGAGCCTGAAAACGTGTGAAAAATATGAAGAGCTTCAAAAGGTGTGAAAACTATGAAGAGCTTCAAAATGTGTCAAAAATGAGATGAGCATGAAACGGTCTGAAAAATAGGAGGATCATGCAGTGGTGTTGAAAAACATGAAGAGCCTGAAAACGTGTGAAAAATATGAAGAGCTTCAAAAGGTGTGAAAACTATGAAGAGCTTCAAAATGTGTCAAAAATGAGATGAGCATGAAACAGTCTGAAAAATAGGAGGATCATGCAGTGGTGTTGAAAAACATGAAGAGCCTGAAAACGTGTGGAAAATATGAAGAGCTTCAAAAGGTGTGAAAACTATGAAGAGCTTCAAAATGTGTCAAAAATGAGATGAGCATGAAACGGTCTGAAAAATAGGAGGATCATGCAGTGGTGTTGAAAAACATGAAGAGCCTGAAAACGTGTGAAAAATATGAAGAGCTTCAAAAGGTGTGAAAACTATGAAGAGCTTCAAAATGTGTCAAAAATGAGATGAGCATGAAACGGTCTGATAAATAGGAGGATCATGCAGTGGTGTTGAAAAACATGAAGAGCCTGAAAAGGTGTGAATAATATGTAGAGCTTCAAAAGGTGTGAAAATACGAACAGCTTCAAAAGCTGTCAAAATAAGATGATCATGAAACGGTCTGAAAATTAGGAGGAGCATGTAGTGGTTTTGAAATATATGAAGAGCCTGAAAAGGTGTGAAATATATGAAGAGCTTCAAAAGGAGTGAAAATATGAAGAGCTTCAAAAGCTGTCAAAATGAGATGAGAATGAAATGGTCTGAAAATTAGGAGGAGCATGAAACGGTGTTCAAACAAATGAAGAACCTGAAAAGGTGTGAAAAATAAGAAGAGCTTCAAAAGTTGTGAAATACATGAGGAGCATGAAACTGTGTTTAAAATAGGAGGAGCATGAAGTGGTGTTCAAAAACATGAAGAGCCTGAAAAGGTGTGAAAAATAAGAAGAGCTTCAAAAGGTGTGAAAAACATGAGAGGAATGAAACTGTCTGAAAAATAGGAGGAGCATGAAGCGGTTGTGAAAAACATGAAGAGCCTGAAAAGTTGTGAAAAATATAAAGAGCTTCTAAAGGTGTCAACAATATGAGGACAATGAAACGCTCTGGAAAATAGGAGTAGCAGGAAGTGGTGTTGAAAAAGATGAAGAGCCTGTAAAGGTGTGAAAAATTTGAAGAGCTTCAAAAGGTGTCAAAATTATGAGGAGCATGTAACGGTCTGAAAAATAGGAGGAGCATGAAGTGGTGTTGAAAAACATGAAGAGCCTGAAATGATGTGAAATATATGAAGAGTTTCAAAAGGTGTGAAAAATATGAGGAGGTTCAAAAAGGTGTCAAAATTATGAGGAGCATGTAACGGTCTGAAAAATAGGAGGAGCATGAAGTGGTGTTGAAAAACATGAAGAGCCTGAAATGATGTGAAATATATGAAGAGTTTCAAAAGGTGTGAAAAATATGAGGAGGTTCAAAAAGGGTCAAAAATATGAGGAGCATGAAACGGTCTGAAAAATACGAGGAGCATGAAACGGTGTTCAAAAACATGAAGTGCCTGAAAAGGTGTGAAAAATATGAAGAGCTTCAAAAGGTGTCAAATATATGAGGAGCATGAAACGGTCTGAAAAATAGCAGGAGCATGAAGCGGTGTTGAAAAACATGAAGAGCATGAAAAGGTGTGAAAAATATGAAGAGCTTCAAAAGGTGTGAAAAATATGAGGAGCATAAAACGGTCTGAAAAAGAGGAGTAGCATGAAGCGGTGTTCAACAAAATGAAGAGCCTGAAAAGGTGTGAAAAATATGAAGAGCTTCAAAAGTTGTCAAATATATGAGGAGCATCAAACGGTCTGAAAAATGGGAGGCGCATGAAACAGTGATCAAAAATATGAAGAGCCTGAAAAGGTGTGAAAAATATGAAGGGCTTCAAGAAGTGTGAAATACATGAGGAGCATGAAACGGGCTGAAAAATAGGAGAAGCATGAAGTGGTGTCGAAAAACATGAAGAGCCTGAAAAGGTGTGAAAAATATGAAGAGCTTCAAAAGGTTTGAAAAATATGAAGAGCTTGAAAAGTTGTCAAAAATATGAGGAGCATGAAACGGTCGGAAATATAGGAGGAGCATGAAGCGGTGTTCAAAAACATGAAGAGCCTAAAAAGTTGTGAAAAATATGAATAGCTTCAAAAGGTGTCAAAAATATGAGGAGCATGAAACGGTCGGAAATATAGGAGGAACATGAAGCGGTGTTCAAAAACATGAAGAGCCTGAAAACGTGTGAAATATGTGAGGAGCTTCAAAAGGTGTGAAAAATATGAAGAGCTTCAAAGGTGTCAAAAATATGAGGAGCATGAAACGGTCTGAAAAATAGGAGGAGCATGAAATGGTTTTCAAAAACATGAAGAGCCTGAAAAAGTGTGAAAAATTGGAAGAGCTTCAAAAGGTGTGAAATACATGAGAAGCATGAAACGGTCTGAAAAATAGGAGGAGCATGAAAAGGTGTTCAAAAACATGAGAGCCTGAAAAGGTGTGACATATATGAAGAGCTTCAAAAGGTGTGAAATATATTAGGAGCATGAAACGGTCTGAAAAATAGGAGGAGCATGAAGCGGTGTTGAGAAACATGAAGAGTCTGAAAACGTGTGAAAAATATGAAGATCATCAAAAGGTATGAAAAATATGAAGAGCTTCAAAAGGTGTCAAAAATAAATGAGCATGAAACGGTCTGAAAAATAGGAGGAGCATGAAGCGGTGCCCAAAAACATGAAGAGCCGGAAAAGGTGAGAAAAATATGAAGAGCTTCAAAATGTGTGAAAAATATGAGGAGCATGAAACGGTCTGAAAAATAGGAGGAGCATGAAGCGGTGCCCAAAAACTTGAAGAGCCGGAAAACGTGTGAAAAATATGAAGAGCTTCAAAAGGTGTCAAAAATATGAGGAGCATGAAACGGTCTGAAACATAGGAGGAGCATGAAGCGGTGTTGAAAATCATGAAGAGCCTGAAAACGTGTGAAAAATATGAAGAGCTTCAAAAGGTGTGAAAACTATGAAGAGCTTCAAAATGTGTCAAAATGAGATGAGCATGGAACGGTCTGATAAATAGGAGGATCATGCAGTGGTGTTGAAAAACATGAAGAACCTGAAAAGGTGTGAATAATATGTAGAGCTTCAAAAGTTGTGAAAATACGAAGAGCTTCAAAAGCTGTCAAAATAAGATGATCATGAAACGGTCTGAAAATTAGCAGGAGCATGTAGTGGTTTTGAAATATATGAAGAGCCTGAAAAGGTGTGAAATATATGAAGAGCTTCAAAAGGAGTGAAAATATGAAGAGCTTCAAAAGCTGTCAAAATGAGATGAGAATGAAACGGTCTGAAAATTAGGAGGAGCATGAAACGGTGTTAAACAAATGAAGAGCCTGAAAAGGTGTGAAAAATAAGAAGAGCTTCAAAAGTTGTGAAATACATGAGGAGCATGAAACTGTGTGTAAAATAGGAGGAGCATGAAGTGGTGCTCAAAAACATGAAGAGCCTGAAAAGGTGTGAAAAATATGAAGAGCTTCAAAAGGTGTGAAAAACATGAGAGGAATGAAACTGTCTGAAAAATAGGAGGAGCATGAAGCGGTTGTGAAAAACATGAAGAGCCTGAAAACGTGTGAAAAATATGAAGAGCTTCAAAAGGTGTGAAAACTATGAAGAGCTTCAAAATGTGTCAAAAATGAGATGAGCATGAAACGGTCTGAAAAATAGGAGGATCATGCAGTGGTGTTGAAAAACATGAAGAGCCTGAAAACGTGTGAAAAATATGAAGAGCTTCAAAAGGTGTGAAAACTATGAAGAGCTTCAAAATGTGTCAAAAATGAGATGAGCATGAAACAGTCTGAAAAATAGGAGGATCATGCAGTGGTGTTGAAAAACATGAAGAGCCTGAAAACGTGTGAAAAATATGAAGAGCTTCAAAAGGTGTGAAAACTATGAAGAGCTTCAAAATGTGTCAAAAATGAGATGAGCATGAAACGGTCTGAAAAATAGGAGGATCATGCAGTGGTGTTGAAAAACATGAAGAGCCTGAAAACGTGTGAAAAATATGAAGAGCTTCAAAAGGTGTGAAAACTATGAAGAGCTTCAAAATGTGTCAAAAATGAGATGAGCATGAAACGGTCTGATAAATAGGAGGATCATGCAGTGGTGTTGAAAAACATGAAGAGCCTGAAAAGGTGTGAATAATATGTAGAGCTTCAAAAGGTGTGAAAATACGAACAGCTTCAAAAGCTGTCAAAATAAGATGATCATGAAACGGTCTGAAAATTAGGAGGAGCATGTAGTGGTTTTGAAATATATGAAGAGCCTGAAAAGGTGTGAAATATATGAAGAGCTTCAAAAGGAGTGAAAATATGAAGAGCTTCAAAAGCTGTCAAAATGAGATGAGAATGAAATGGTCTGAAAATTAGGAGGAGCATGAAACGGTGTTCAAACAAATGAAGAACCTGAAAAGGTGTGAAAAATAAGAAGAGCTTCAAAAGTTGTGAAATACATGAGGAGCATGAAACTGTGTTTAAAATAGGAGGAGCATGAAGTGGTGTTCAAAAACATGAAGAGCCTGAAAAGGTGTGAAAAATAAGAAGAGCTTCAAAAGGTGTGAAAAACATGAGAGGAATGAAACTGTCTGAAAAATAGGAGGAGCATGAAGCGGTTGTGAAAAACATGAAGAGCCTGAAAAGTTGTGAAAAATATAAAGAGCTTCTAAAGGTGTCAACAATATGAGGACAATGAAACGCTCTGGAAAATAGGAGTAGCAGGAAGTGGTGTTGAAAAAGATGAAGAGCCTGTAAAGGTGTGAAAAATTTGAAGAGCTTCAAAAGGTGTCAAAATTATGAGGAGCATGTAACGGTCTGAAAAATAGGAGGAGCATGAAGTGGTGTTGAAAAACATGAAGAGCCTGAAATGATGTGAAATATATGAAGAGTTTCAAAAGGTGTGAAAAATATGAGGAGGTTCAAAAAGGTGTCAAAATTATGAGGAGCATGTAACGGTCTGAAAAATAGGAGGAGCATGAAGTGGTGTTGAAAAACATGAAGAGCCTGAAATGATGTGAAATATATGAAGAGTTTCAAAAGGTGTGAAAAATATGAGGAGGTTCAAAAAGGGTCAAAAATATGAGGAGCATGAAACGGTCTGAAAAATACGAGGAGCATGAAACGGTGTTCAAAAACATGAAGTGCCTGAAAAGGTGTGAAAAATATGAAGAGCTTCAAAAGGTGTCAAATATATGAGGAGCATGAAACGGTCTGAAAAATAGCAGGAGCATGAAG
The DNA here is from genome assembly GCF_033118175.1 of Dama dama. Taxonomy (NCBI): domain Eukaryota; kingdom Metazoa; phylum Chordata; class Mammalia; order Artiodactyla; family Cervidae; genus Dama; species Dama dama. The sequence continues at coordinate 826,794 of NW_026870978.1, forward strand.
CGGTGTTGAAAAACATGAAGAGCATGAAAAGGTGTGAAAAATATGAAGAGCTTCAAAAGGTGTGAAAAATATGAGGAGCATAAAACGGTCTGAAAAAGAGGAGTAGCATGAAGCGGTGTTCAACAAAATGAAGAGCCTGAAAAGGTGTGAAAAATATGAAGAGCTTCAAAAGTTGTCAAATATATGAGGAGCATCAAACGGTCTGAAAAATGGGAGGCGCATGAAACAGTGATCAAAAATATGAAGAGCCTGAAAAGGTGTGAAAAATATGAAGGGCTTCAAGAAGTGTGAAATACATGAGGAGCATGAAACGGGCTGAAAAATAGGAGAAGCATGAAGTGGTGTCGAAAAACATGAAGAGCCTGAAAAGGTGTGAAAAATATGAAGAGCTTCAAAAGGTTTGAAAAATATGAAGAGCTTGAAAAGTTGTCAAAAATATGAGGAGCATGAAACGGTCGGAAATATAGGAGGAGCATGAAGCGGTGTTCAAAAACATGAAGAGCCTAAAAAGTTGTGAAAAATATGAATAGCTTCAAAAGGTGTCAAAAATATGAGGAGCATGAAACGGTCGGAAATATAGGAGGAACATGAAGCGGTGTTCAAAAACATGAAGAGCCTGAAAACGTGTGAAATATATGAGGAGCTTCAAAAGGTGTGAAAAATATGAAGAGCTTCAAAGGTGTCAAAAATATGAGGAGCATGAAACGGTCTGAAAAATAGGAGGAGCATGAAATGGTTTTCAAAAACATGAAGAGCCTGAAAAAGTGTGAAAAATTGGAAGAGCTTCAAAAGGTGTGAAATACATGAGAAGCATGAAACGGTCTGAAAAATAGGAGGAGCATGAAAAGGTGTTCAAAAACATGAGAGCCTGAAAAGGTGTGACATATATGAAGAGCTTCAAAAGGTGTGAAATATATTAGGAGCATGAAACGGTCTGAAAAATAGGAGGAGCATGAAGCGGTGTTGAGAAACATGAAGAGTCTGAAAACGTGTGAAAAATATGAAGATCATCAAAAGGTATGAAAAATATGAAGAGCTTCAAAAGGTGTCAAAAATAAATGAGCATGAAACGGTCTGAAAAATAGGAGGAGCATGAAGTTGTGTTCAAAAAAATGAAGAGCCTGAAAAGGTGTGAAAAATATGAAGAGCTTCAAAAGGTGTGAAATATATGAGGAGCATGAAACGGTCTGAAAAAAAAAAGGAGCATGAAGCGGTCTTCAAAAACATGAAGAGCCTGAAAAGGTGTGAAAAATATGAAGAACTTTAAAAGGTGTGAAAAATACGGGGAGCATGAAACGGTCTGAAAAATAGGAGGATCATGCAGCGGTGTTGAAAAACATGAACAGCCTGAAAAGATGTGAAAAATATGAAGAGCTTCAAAAGGTGTCAAAAATGAGGTGAGCATGAAACCGTCTGAAAAATGAGGGGCATGAAGTCGTGTTCAAAAACATGAAGAGCCTGAAAAGGTGTGAAATACATGAAGAGCTTCAAAAGGTGTCAAAAATATGAGGAGGATGAAACGGTCTAAAAAATAGGAGGATCGTGAAGCGGTGTTGAATAACATGAAGAGCCTGAAAAGGTGTGAAAAATGTGAAGAGCTTTAAAAGGTGTCAAATATATGAGAAGCATGAATAGGTGAAAAATAGGAGGAGCATGAAACGGTGTTCAAAAACATGAAGAGCCTGACAAGTTGTGAAAAATATGAAGAGCTTCAAAACGTGTCAAAATTATGAGGAGCATGAAAAGATCTGAAAAATAGGAGGAGCAAGAAGCGGTTTTGAAAAACATGAAGAGCCTGAAAACGTGTGAAAAATATGAAGAGCTTCAAAAGGTGTGAAAAATATTAAGAGCTTCAAAGGGTGTCAAAAATGAGATGAGCATGAAACGGTCTGAAAAATAGAGGAGCATGAAGTGGTGTTGAAAAACATGAAGAGCCTGAAAAGATGTGAAAAATATGAACAGCTTCAGAAGTTGTCAAAAATATGAGGAGCATGAAACGGTCTGCAAAATAAGAGGATCATGAAGCGGTGTTGAAAAACATGAACAGCTTCCTTATCCATTCATCTGCTGATGGGCATCTAGGTTGCTTCCATGTCCTGGCTGTTATAAACAGTGCTGCGATGAACATTGGGGTGCACGTGTCTCTTTCAGATCTGGTTTCCTCAGTGTGTATGCCCAGAAGTGGGATTGCTGGGTCATATGGCAGTTCTATTTCCAATTTTTTAAGAAATCTCCACACTGTTTTCCATAGCGGCTGTACTAGTTTGCATTCCCACCAACAGTGTAAGAGGGTTCCCTTTTCTCCACACCCTCTCCAGCATTTATTGCTTGTAGACTTTTGGATAGCAGCCAACCTGACTGGCGTGTAATGGTACCTCATTGTGGTTTTGATTTGCATTTCTCTAATAATGAGTGATGTTGAGCATCTTTTCATGTGTTTGTTAGCCATGTGTAAGTCTTCTTTGGAGAAATGTCTGTTTAGTTCTTTGGCCCATTTTTTGATTGGGTCATTTATTTTTCTGGAATTGAGCTGCAGGAGTTGCTTGTATATTTTTGAGATTAATCTTTTGTCTCTTTCTTCATTTGCTATAATTTTCTCCCAATCTGAGGGCTGTCTTTTCACCTTACTTATAGTTTCCTTTGTAGTGCAAAAGCTTTTAAGTTTCATTAGGTCCCATTTGTTTAGTTTTGCTTTTACTTCCAATATTCTGGGAGGTGGGTCATAGAGGATCTTGCTTTGATTTATGTCGGAGAGTGTTTTAGCTATGTTCTCCTCTAGAAGTTTTATAGTTTCTGGTCTTACATTTAGATCTTTAATCCATGAACGGATAAGGAAGCTGTGGTACATATACACCATGGAATATTACTCAGCCATTAAAACGAATTCATTTGAACCAGTCCTAATGAGATGGATGAAGCTGGAGCCCATTATACAGAGTGAAGTAAGCCAGAAAATTAAGAACATTACAGCATACTGACACATGTATATGGAATTTAGAAAGGTGATAATGATAAACCTATATGCAGAACAGAAAAAGAGACACAGAAATACAGAACAGAATTTTGAACTTTGTGGGAGAATGTGAGGGTGGGATATTTCAAAAGAACAGCATGTATACTATCTACGGTGAAACAGATCACCAGCCCAGGTGGGATGCACGAGACAAGTGCTCCGGCCTGGTGCATGGGAAGACCCAGAGGAATCGGGTGGAGAGGGAGGTGGGAGGGGGGATCGGGATTGGGAATACATGTAAATCCACGGCTGATTCATATCAATGTATGACAAAACCCACTGGAAAAAAAATAAAAATAAGAAAAAAAAAAAGAAAAACATGAACAGCCTGAAAAGGTGTGAAAAATATGAAGAGCTTCAAAAGGTGTGAAATACATGAGGAGCATGAAACGGTCTGAAAAATAGGAGGAGCATCAAGCGGTGTTCAAAAACATGAAGAGCTTGAAAAGGTGTGAAAAATATGAAAAGCTTCAAAAGGTGTCAAAAATGAGGTGAGCACGAAACGGTCTGAAAATTAGGAGGGGCATGAAGCGGTGTTGAAAACTTTAAGAGCCTGAAAAGGTGTGAGAAATATGAAGAGCTTCAAAAATGTGAGAAATATGAAGAGCTTCAAAAGGTGTGAAAAATATGAAGAGCTTCAAAAGGTGTCAAAAAAGAGATGAGCATGAAACGGACTGAAAAATAGGAGGAGCACGAAGCGGTGTTGAAAATCATGAAGAGCCTGAAAAAGTGTGAAAAATACGAAGAGCTTCAAAAGGTGTGAAAAATATGAAGAGCTTCAAAAGGTGTCAAAAATATGAGGAGCATCAAACGGTTTGAAAAATAGGAGGAACATGAAGTGGTGTTGAAAAACATGAAGAGCCTGAAAAGGTGTGAAAAATATGAAGAGCTTCAAAGGTGTGAAATACATGATGAGCATGAAACGGTGTGACAAATAGGAGGATCATGAAGCGGTGTTGAAAAACATGAAGAACCTGAAAAGGTGTGAAAAATATGAAGAGCTTCAAAAGGTGTCAAAAATAGGAGGAGCATGAAACGTTCTGAAAAATAGGAGGAGCATGAAACGGTGTTCAAAAACATGAAGAGCCTGAAAAGGGGTGAAAAATATGAAGAGTTTCAAAAGGTGTCAAAAATATGAGCAGCATGAATCGGTGTTCAAAAACATGAAGAGCCTGAAAAAGTGTGAAATATGAATTGCTTCAAAAGGTGTCAAAAATATGAGGAGCATGAAACGGTCTGAAAAATAGAAGGAGCATGATGCGGTGTTCAAAAACATGAAGCCTGAAAAGGTGTGAAAAATATGAAGAGTTTCAAAAGGTGTCAAAAATATGAAGAGCATGAAACGGTCTGAAAAATAGGAGGAACAAGAAGCGTTGTTGAAAAACATGAAGAGCCTGAAAAGGTGTGAAAAATATGAAGAGCTTCAAAAGGTGTGAAAATATGAAGAGCTTCAAAAGGTGTGAAAATATTAGGAGCATGATACGGTCTGAAAAATAGGAGGAGCATGAAGCGGTGTTGAAAAACATGAAGAGCCTGAAAAGGTGTGAAAAATATGAACAGCTTCAGAAGGTGTCAAAATATGAGGAGCATGAAACAGTCTGAAAAATAGGAGGAGCAGGAAGCGGTGTTCAAAACGATGAAGAGCCTGAAAAGGTGTGAAAAATATGAAGAGCTTCAAAAGGTGTGAAAAATATGAGGAGCATGAAAAGGTCTGAAAAAAAAAGAGGAGCATGAAGTGATATTGAAAAACATGAGGAGCCTGAAAAGGTGTGAAAAATATGAAGAGCTTCAAAATGTGTGAAATACATGAGGAGCATGAAACGGTCTGAAAAATAGGAGGACCATGAAGCCATGTTGAAAAACATGAAGAGCCTGAAAAGGTGTGAAAAATATGAAGAACTTCAAAAGTGTAAAAAATATGAGGAGCATGAAACGGTCTGAAAAATAGGAGGAGCATGAACCGGTGTTCAAAAACATGAAGAGCCTGAAAATGTGTGAAAAATATGAAGAGCTTCAAAACGTGTCAAAAAAGTGATGAGCATGAAACGGGCTGAAAAATAGGACGAGCATGAAGTGGTGTTCAAAAACATGAAGAGCCTGAAAAGGTGTGAAAAATATGAAGAACTTCAAAATGTGTGAAAAATATGAGAAGCATGAAACGGTCTGAACGATAGGAGGAGCATGAAGTGGTGTTGAAAAACCTGAAGTGCCTGAAAAGGTGTGAAATATATGAAGAGCTTCAAAAGGTGTGAAATATATGAGTAGCTTCAAAAGGTGTCAAAATATGAGGAGCCTGAAACGGTCTGAAAAATAGGAGGAGCATGAAGTGGTGTTGAAAAATATGAAGAGCCTGAAAAGGTGTGAAAAATATGAAGAGCTTCAAAAGGTGTGAAATATATGAGGAGCTTCAAAAGGTGTCAAAAATAAGAAGAGCCTGATACCGTCTGAAAAATAGAGAAGCATGAAGTGGTGTTGAAAATCATGAAGAGCCTATAAAGATGTGAAAAATATGAAGAGCTTCAAAAGGTGTCAAAAATATGAGGAACATGAAAAGGTCTGAAAAATAGAGGAGCATGAAGTCGTGTTGAAAATCATGAAGAGCCTATAAAGATGTGAAAAATATGAAGAGCTTCAAAAGGTGTCAAAAATATGAGGAACAAGAAAAGGTCTGAAAAGTAGGAGGACCATGAAGCTGTGTTAAAAAATATGAGAGTCTGAAAAGGTGTGAAAAATATGAAGAGCTTCAAAAGGTGTGAAATACATGAGGAGCATGAAACGGTCTGACAAATAGGAGGAGCATGAAGCGGTGTTCAAAAACATAAAGAGCCTGAAAAGATGTGAAAAATATGAAGAGCTTCAAAAGGTGTGAAATACATGAGGAGCATGAAACGGTCTGACAAATAGGAGGATCATGAAGCGGTGTTGAAAAACACGAAGAACCTGAAAATGTGTGAAGAATATGAAGAGCTTCAAAAGGTGTCAAAAATAGGAGGAGCATGAAACGTTCTGAAAAATAGGAGGAGCATGAAACGGTGTTCAAAAACATGAAGAGCCTGAAAAGGGGTGAAAAATATGAAGAGTTTCAAAAGGTGTCAAAAATATGAGCAGCATGAATCGGTGTTCAAAAACATGAAGAGTCTGAAAAAGTGTGAAATATGAAGAGCTTCATAAGGTGTCAACAATATGAGGAGCATGAAACGGTCTGAAAAATAGAAGGAGCATGATGCGGTGTTCAAAAACATGAAGCCTGAAAAGGTGTGAAAAATATGAAGAGTTTCAAAAGGTGTCAAAAATATGAAGAGCATGAAACGGTCTGAAAAATAGGAGGAACAAGAAGCGGTGTTGAAAAACATGAAGAGCCTGAAAACGTTTCAAAAACATGAAGAGCTTCAAAACATGTGAAAAATATGAAGAGCTTCAAAAGGTGTCAAAAATGAGATGAGCATGAAACGGTCTGAAAAATTGGAGGAGGATGAAGTGGTTTTGAAAAACATGAAGAGCCTGAAAATGTGTAAAATATATGAAGAGCTTCAAAAGGTGTCAAAAATATGAGGAGCATGAAACGGTCTGAAATAGAGGAGGAGCCTGAAACGTTGTTGAAAAACATGAGGAGCCTGAACAGGTCTGAAAAATATGAACAGCTTTAAAAGGTGTGAAAAATATGAGGAGCTTCAAAAGGTGTGAAAAATAAGAGGAGAATGAAAGGTCTGAAAAATAGGAGAAGCATGAAGTGGTGTGGAAAAACATGAAGAACCTGAAAAGGTGTGAACAATATGAACAGCTTCAAAAGATGTGAAATACATAAGGAGCATGAAACGATCTGAAAAATTGAATGAGCGTGAAGCTGTGTTGAAAAACATGAAGAGCCTGAAAAGGTGTGAAAAATATGAAGAGCTTCAAAAGGTGTGAAAATATGAAGAGCTTCAAAAGGTGTGAAAATATTAGGAGCATGATACGGTCTGAAAAATAGGAGGAGCATGAAGCGGTGTTGAAAAACATGAAGAGCCTGAAAAGGTGTGAAAAATATGAAGAGCTTCAGAAGGTGTCAAAATATGAGGAGCATGAAACAGTCTGAAAAATAGGAGGAGCAGGAAGCGGTGTTCAAAACCATGAAGAGCCTGAAAAGGGGTGAAAAATATGAAGAACTTCAAAAGGTGTGAAAAATATGAGGAGCATGAAAAGGTCTGAAAAAAAAAGAGGAGCATGAAGTGATATTGAAAAACATGAGGAGCCTGAAAAGGTGTGAAAAATATGAAGAGCTTCAAAATGTGTGAAATACATGAGGAGCATGAAACGGTCTGAAAAATAGGAGGACCATGAAGCCATGTTGCAAAACATGAAGAGCCTGAAAAGGTGTGAAAAATATGAAGAACTTCAAAAGTGTGAAAAATATGAGGAGCATGAAACGGTCTGAAAAATAGGAGGAGCATGAACCGGTGTTCAAAAACATGAAGAGCCTGAAAACGTGTGAAAAATATGAAGAGCTTCAATAGGTGTCAAAATATGAGGACCATGAAAAGATCTGAAAATAGGAGGAGCATGAAGCGCTGTGGAAAAACATGAAGAGCCTGAAAATGTGTGAAAAATATGAAGAGCTTCAAAAGGTGTCAAAAAAGTGATGAGCATGAAACGGGCTGAAAAATAGGACGAGCATGAAGTGGTGTTCAAAAACATGAAGAGCCTGAAAAGGTGTGAAAAATATGAAGAACTTCAAAATGTGTGAAAAATATGAGAAGCATGAAACGGTCTGAACGATAGGAGGAGCATGAAGTGGTGTTGAAAAACCTGAAGTGCCTGAAAAGGTGTGAAATATATGAAGAGCTTCAAAAGGTGTGAAAAATATGAGTAGCTTCAAAAGGTGTCAAAATATGAGGAGCCTGAAACGGTCTGAAATATAGGAGGAGCATGAAGTGGTGTTGAAAAATATGAAGAGCCTGAAAAGGTGTGAAAAATATGAAGAGCTTCAAAAGGTGTGAAATATATGAGGAGCTTCAAAAGGTGTCAAAAATAAGAAGAGCCTGATACCGTCTGAAAAATAGAGAAGCATGAAGTGGTGTTGAAAATCATGAAGAGCCTATAAAGATGTGAAAAATATGAAGAGCTTCAAAAGGTGTCAAAAATATGAGGAACATGAAAAGGTCTGAAAAATAGAGGAGCATGAAGTCGTGTTGAAAATCATGAAGAGCCTATAAAGATGTGAAAAATATGAAGAGCTTCAAAAGGTGTCAAAAATATGAGGAACAAGAAAAGGTCTGAAAAGTAGGAGGAGCATGAAGCTGTGTTAAAAAATATGAGAGCCTGAAAAGGTGTGAAAAATATGAAGAGCTTCAAAAGGTGTGAAATACATGAGGAGCATGAAACGGTCTGACAAATAGGAGGACCATGAAGCCATGTTGAAAAACATGAAGAGCCTGAAAAGGTGTGAAAAATATGAAGAACTTCAAAAGTGTGAAAAATATGAGGAGCATGAAACGGTCTGAAAAATAGGAGGAGCATGAACTGGTGTTCAAAAACATGAAGAGCCTGAAAACGTGTGAAAAATATGAAGAGCTTCAATAGGTGTCAAAATATGAGGAGCATGAAACGATCTGAAAAATAGGAGGAGCATGAAGCGCTGTGGAAAAACATGAAGAGCATGAAAATGTGTGAAAAATATGAAGAGCTTCAAAAGGTGGCAAAAAAGTGATGAGCATGAAACGGGCTGAAAAATAGGACGAGCATGAAGTGGTGTTCAAAAACATGAAGAGCCTGAAAAGGTGTGAAAAATATGAAGAACTTCAAAATGTGTGAAAAATATGAGAAGCATGAAACGGTCTGAACGATAGGAGGAGCATGAAGTGGTGTTGAAAAACCTGAAGTGCCGGAAAAGGTGTGAAATATATGAAGAGCTTCAAAAGGTGTGAAAAATATGAGTAGCTTCAAAAGGTGTTAAAATATGAGGAGCCTGAAACGGTCTGAAAAATAGGAGGAGCATGAAGTGGTGTTGAAAAATATGAAGAGCCTGAAAAGGTGTGAAAAATATGAAGAGCTTCAAAAGGTGTGAAATATATGAGGAGCTTCAAAAGGTGTCAAAAATAAGAAGAGCCTGATACCGTCTGAAAAATAGAGAAGCATGAAGTGGTGTTGAAAATCATGAAGAGCCTATAAAGATGTGAAAAATATGAAGAGCTTGAAAAGGTGTCAAAAATATGAGGAACATGAAAAGGTCTGAAAAATAGAGGAGCATGAAGTCGTGTTGAAAATCATGAAGAGCCTATAAAGATGTGAAAAATACGAAGAACTTCAAAAGGTGTGAAAAATATGAAGAGCTTCAAAAGGTGTGAAACACATGAGAAGCATGAAACGGTCTGAAAAATAGGAGGAACATGAAGCGGTGTTCAAAAACTTGAAGAGCCTGAAGAGGTGTGAAATATATGAAGAGATTCAAAAGGTGTCAAAAATATGAGGAGCATGAAACGGTCTGAAAAATAGGAGAAGTATGAAGCGGTGTTGAAAAACATGAAGAGCCTTAAAAATGTGTGAAAAATATGAAGAGCTTCAAAAGGTGTCAAAAATATGAGGAGCATGAAACGGTCTGAAAAACAGGAGGAGCATAAAACAGTGTTGAAAAACTTGAAGAGCCTGAAAAGGATTGGAAAATATGAAGAGGTTCAAAAAGTGCCAAATATATGAGGAGCATGAAACGGTCTGAAATATTGGAGGAACATGAAACGGTGCTCAAAAACATGAAGAGCCTGAAAAGGTTTGAAAAATATGAAGAGCTTCAAAAGGTGTCAAAAATATGAGCAGCATGAAACGGTCTGAAAAACAGGAGGAGCATGAAGTGGTGTTCAAAAAAATGAAGCCGGAAATGGTGTGAAAAATATGAAGAGATTCAAAAGGTGTGAAAAATATGAGGAGCATGAAACGGTCTGAAAAATAGGAGGAGCATTAAACAGTGTTGAAAAATATGGAGAGCCTGAAAAGGTGTGAAAAATATGAAGAGCTTCAAAACGTGTGAAAAATATGAAGAGCTTCAAAAGGTGTGAAAAATATGAGGAGCATGAAACGGTCTGAAAAATAGGAGGAGCATTAAACAGTGTTGAAAAATATGGAGAGCCTGAAAAGGTGTGAAAAATATGAAGAGCTTCAAAACGTGTGAAAAATATGAAGAGCTTCAAAAGGTGTGAAAAATATGAGGAGCATGAAACGGTCTGAAAAATAGGAGGAGCATTAAACAGTGTTGAAAAATATGGAGAGCCTGAAAAGGTGTGAAAAATATGAAGAGCTTCAAAACGTGTGAAAAATATGAAGAGCTTCAAAAGGTGTGAAAAATATGAGGAGCATGAAACGGTCTGAAAAATAGGAGGAGCATTAAACAGTGTTGAAAAATATGGAGAGCCTGAAAAGGTGTGAAAAATATGAAGAGCTTCAAAACGTGTGAAAAATATGAAGAGCTTCAAAAGGTGTGAAAAATATGAGGAGCATGAAACGGTCTGAAAAATAGGAGGAGCATTAAACAGTGTTGAAAAATATGGAGAGCCTGAAAAGGTGTGAAAAATATGAAGAGCTTCAAAAGGTGTCAAAAATATGAAGAGCCTCAAAAGGTGTCAAAAATATGAGGAGCATGAAACGGTCTGAAAAATAGGAGGAGCATGAAGCGGTGTTGAAAAACATGAAGAGCCTTAAAAATGTGTGAAAAATATGAAGAGCTTCAAAAGGTGTCAAATATATGAGGAGCACGAAACGGTCTGAAAAATAGGAGGAGCATGAAGCGGTGTTCAAAAACATGAAGAGCCTGAAAAGGTGTGAAAAATATGAAGAGCTTCAAAGGGTGTCAAAAATATGAGGAGCATGAAACGTTCTGAGAAATAGGAGGAGAATGAAGCGATGTTCAGAACCAAGAAGAGACTGAACAGGTGAGAAAAATATCAAGAGCTTCAAAAGGTGTGAACATATGAAGAGCTTCAAAAGGTGTGAAAATATTAGGAGCATGAAACGGCCTGAAATATCGGAGGAGCATGAAGCGGTGTTCAAAAACATGAGGAGCCTGAAAACGTGTGAAAAATATGAAGAGCTTCAAAAGGTGTGAAAATATTAGGAGCATGATACGGTCTGAAAAATACGAGGAGGCTGAAGCCGTGTTCAAAAACTTGAAGAGCCTGAAAAGGTGTGAAAAACATGAAGAGCTTCAAAAGGTGTCAAAAATATGAGGAGCATGAAACGGTCTGAAAAATAGGAGGAGCATGAAGCGGTGTTGAAAAACATGAAGAGGCTGAAAAGGTGTGAAAAATATGAGGAGCTTCAAAAAGTGTCAAAAATATGACGAGCATGAAACGGTCTGAAAAAAAAAAAAAGGAGCATAAGGTTGTGTTGAAAAACATGAAGAGCCTGAAAATGTGTAAAGTATATGAAGAGCTTCAAAAGGTGTCAAAATATGAGGAGCATGAAACCGTCTGAAAAATAGGAAGAGCATGAAACGGTGTTGAAAAACATGAAGAGCGTGAAAAGTTTTGAAAAATATAAAGAGCTTCAAAAGCTGTCCAAAACATGAGGAGCATGAAACGGTCTGAAAAATAGGAGGAGCATGAGAGGTGTTGAAATACATGAAGAGCCTGAAAAGGTGTGAAATATATGAAGAGCTTCCAAAGGTGTGAAAAATATGAGGAGCATGAAAAGGTCTGAAAAAAAAAGACGAGCATGAAGTGTTATTGAAAAACATGAAGAGCCTGAAAATGTGTGAAATATATGAAGAGCTTCAAGAGGTGTCAAAAATATGACGAGCATGAAACGGTCTGAAAAATAGGAGGAGAATGAAGCGGTGATCAAAAATATGAAGAGCCTGAAATAGTGTGAAAAATATGAAGAGTTTCAAAAGTTGTCAAATATATGAGGACCTAAAAATGGTCTGAAAAAAAGGAGGAGCATGAACTGGTGTTAAAAAAAAATGAAGAGCCTGAAAAGCTGTGAGAAATATGAAGAGCTGCAAAAGGTGTGAAAAATATGAAGAGCTTCAAAAGGTCTCAAAAATATGAGGAGAAAGAAACGGTCTGAAAAATAGGAGGAGCAAGAAGTGGTGTTGAAAACATGAAGAGCCTGAAAAGGTGTAAAAAATATGAAGAGCTTCAAAAGGTGTCAAAAATATGAGGACATGAAACGGTTGAAAAATAGAAGGAGCATGAAACCGTGTTCAAAACCATGAAGAGCCTGAAAAGGTGTGAAAAATATGAAGAGCCTGAAAAAGTGTGAAAAAGATGAAGAGCCTCAAAAGGTGTCAAAAATATGAGGAGCATGAAACGGTGTTGAAAAACATGAAGAGCCTGAAAAGGTGTGACAAACATGAAGAGCCTGAAAAGGTGTGAAAAACATGAAGAGCCTGAAAATGTGTGAAAAAGATGAAGAGCCTCAAAAGGTGTGAAATATATGAAGAGCTTCAATAGGTGTCAAAAATATGAGGAGCATGAAACGGTCTGAAAAATAGGAGGAGCATGAAGCGGTGTTGAAAATCATGAAGAGCCTGAAAAGTTGTGAAAAACACGAAGAGCCTGAAAAGGTGTGAAAAACATGAAGAGCCTCAAAAGGTGTGAAATATGTGAAGAACTTCAAAAGGTATAAAAATATGAGGAGCATGAAACGATCTGAAAAATAGGTGGAGCAAGAAGTGGTGTTGAAAAACATGAAGCGCATGAAAATGTGTGAAAAATATGAAGAGCATCGAAAGGTGTCAAAAATATGAGGAGCATGAAAATGTCTGAAAAATAGGAAGAGCATGAGTGGTGTTGAAATACATGAAGAGGCTGAAAAGGTGTGAAATATATGAAAAGCTTCAAAACGTGTCATAAATATGAGGAGTATGAAACAGTCTGAAAAATAGGAGGAGAATGAAGCGGTGTTCAAAACCATGAAGAGCCTGAAAAGGTGTGAAATATATGAAGAGCTTCAAGGGTGTCAAAAATATGAGGAGCATGATACAGTCTGAAAAATAGAAGGAGCATGAAATGGTGTTGAAAAACATGAAGAGCCTGAAAAGGTGTGAAAAACATGAAGAGCCTGAAAAGGTGTGAAAAAGATGAAGAGCCTCAAAAGGTGTGAAATATATGAAGAGCTTCAATAGGTGTCAAAAATATGAGGAGCATGAAACGGTCTGAAAAATAGGAGGAGCATGAAGCGGTGTTGAAAATCATGAAGAGCCTGAAAAGTTGTGAAAAACACGAAGAGCCTGAAAAGGTGTGAAAAACATGAAGAGCCTCAAAAGGTGTGAAATATATGAAGAGCTTCAAAAGGTATAAAAATATGAGGAGCATGAAACGATCTGAAAAATAGGTGGAGCAAGAAGTGGTGTTGAAAAACATGAAGCGCATGAAAATGTGTGAAAAATATAAAGAGCTTCGAAAGGTGTCAAAATTATGAGGAGCATGAAAACGTCTGAAAAATAGGAGGAGCATGAAGCGGTGTGAAAAACTTGAAAGAGCCTGAAAAGGTGTGAAATATATGAAGAGCTTCAAAAGGCGTCAAAAATAGGAGGAGCATGAAGCGTTGTTGAAAAACATGAAGAGCCTGAAAAGGTGTGAAATATATGAAGAGCTTCAATAGGTGTCAAAAATATGAGGAGCGTGAAACGTTCTGAAAAATTGGAGGAGCATGAAGCGGTGTTGAAAAACATGAAGAGCCTGAAAAGTTGTGAAAATCATGAAGAGCCTGAAAAGGTGTGAAAAACATGAAGAGCCTCAACAGGTGTGAAATATATGAAGAGCTTCAAACGGTATCAAAAATATGAGGAGCATGAAACGGTCTGAAAAATAGGAGGAGCATGAAGCGGTGTTGAAAAACATGAAGATCCTGAAAAGAAGTGAAATATATGACGAGCTTCAAAAGGTGTCAAAAATATGAGGAGCATGAAGCGTTGTTGAAAAACATGAAGAGCCTGAAAAGGTGTGAAATATATGAAGAGCTTCAAAAGGTGTCAAAAATATGAGGAGCATGAAACGGTGTTGAAAAACATGAAGAGCCTGAAAAGGTGTGACAAACATGAAGAGCCTGAAAAGGTGTGAAATATATGAAGAGGTTCAAAAGGTGTGAAAAATTTGAAGAGCTTCAAAAGTTGTCAAAAATATGAGGAGCAAGAAACGATCTGAAAAATAGGTGGAGAAGGAAGTGGTATTGAAAAACATGAAGAGACTGAAAAGGTGTGAAAATATGAAGACCATCAAAAGGTGTCAAAAATAGGAGTAGCATGAAACGATGTTCAAAAACATGAAGAGCCTGAATAGGAGTGAAAAATATGAAGAGCTTCAAAAGGTGTAAAAAATATGAGGAGCATGAAACGGTCTGAAAAATAGGAGGAGCATGAAACGGTGTTGAAAAACATGAAGAGCCTGAAAAGGTGTGAAAAAATATTAAGAGCTTCAAAAGGTGTCAAAAATATGAGGAGCATGAAACGGTCTGAAAAATAGGAAGAGCATGAGTGGTGTTGAAATACATGAAGAGGCTGAAAAGGTGTGAAATATACGAAAAGCTTCAAAACGTGTCATAAATATGAGGAGTATGAAACAGTCTGAAAAATAGGAGGAGCATGAAGCGGTGTTCAAAACCATGAAGAGCCTGAAAAGGTGTGAAATATATGAAGAGCTTCAAGGGTGTCAAAAATATGAGGAGCATGATACAGTCTGAAAAATAGAAGGAGCATGAAACGGTGTTGAAAAACATGAAGAGCCTGAAAAGGTGTGAGAAACATGAAGAGCCTGAAAATGTGTGAAAAAGATGAAGAGCCTCAAAAGGTGTGAAATATATGAAGAGCTTCAATAGGTGTCAAAAATATGAGGAGCATGAAACGGTCTGAAAAATAGGAGGAGCATGAAGCGGTGTTGAAAATCATGAAGAGCCTGAAAAGTTGTGAAAAACACGAAGAGCCTGAAAAGGTGTGAAAAACATGAAGAGCCTCAAAAGGTGTGAAATATGTGAAGAGCTTCAAAAGGTATAAAAATATGAGGAGCATGAAACGATCTGAAAAATAGGTGGAGCAAGAAGTGGTGTTGAAAAACATGAAGCGCATGAAAATGTGTGAAAAATATGAAGAGCTTCGAAAGGTGTAAAAAATATGAGGAGCATGAAAACATCTGAAAAATAGGAGGAGCATGAAGCGGTGTGAAAAACTTGAAAGAGCCTGAAAAGGTGTGAAATATATGAAGAGCTTCAAAAGGCGTCAAAAATAGGAGGAGCATGAAACGCTCTGAAAAATAGGAGGAGCATGAGGCGGTGTTGAAAAAAATGAAGAGGCTGAAAAGGTGTGAAAAATATGAAGAGCTTCAAAAGGTGTCAGAAATATGAGGAGCATGAAATTGTCTGAAAAATAGGAGGAGCATGAAAAGGTGTTCAAGAACATGAAGAGCCTGAAAAGGTGTGAAAAACATGAAGAGACTGAAAAGGTGTGAAAAACATGAAGAGACTGAAAAGGTGTGAAATATATGAAAAGCTTCATAATGTGTCAAAAATATGAGGAGCATGAAGCGGTGTTGAAAAACATGAAGATCCTGAAAAGAAGTGAAATATATGACGAGCTTCAAAAGGTGTCAAAAATATGAGGAGCATGAAGCGTTGTTGAAAAACATGAAGAGCCTGAAAAGGTGTGAAATATATGAAGAGCTTCAAAAGGTGTCAAAAATATGAGGAGCATGAAACGGTCTGAAAAATCGGAGGAGCATGAGTGGTGTTGAAATACATGAAGAGGCTGAAAAGGTGTGAAATATATGAAGAGTTTCAAAACGTGTCATAAATATGAGGAGTACGAAACAGTCTGAAAAATACGAGGAGCATGAAGCGGTGTTCAAAACCATGAAGAGCCTGAAAAGGTGTTAAAAATATGAAGAGCTTCAAAACTAGTCAATAATATAATGAGAATGAAACGGTCTGAAAAATAGGAGGAGCATGAAGCGGTGTTGAAAAACATGAAAAGCCTGAAAAGGTGTGAAAAATAAGAAGAGCTTCAAAAGGTGTCAAAAATATGAGGAGCATGAAACGGTCTGAAAAACAGGAGGAGCATGACGCGGTGTTGAAAAACATGAGGAGCCTGAAAAGGTGTGAAATATATGAAGAGCTTCAAAAGGTGTCAAAAATATGAGGAGCATGAAAAGGTCTGAAAAATAGGAGGAGCATGAAGCGGTTTTGCAAAACATGAAGAGCCTGAAAAGGTGTGAAATACATTAAGAGCTTCAAAATTGTCAAAAATATGAGGAGCATGAAACGGTCTGAAAAATTGGAGGAGCATGAAGCGGTGTTGCAAAACATGAAGAGCCTGAAAAGGTGTGAAAAACATGAAGAGCCTGAAAATGTGTGAAATATATGAAGAGCTTCAAATGGTGTCAAAAATATGAGGAGCATGAAATGGCGTTCAAAAACATGAAGAACCTGAAATGGTGTGAAAAATATGAAGAACTTAAAAACGTGTCAAAAATAGGAGGAGTTTCAAAGGGTCCGAAAAATAGGAAGAGCATGAAGGGGTGTTGCAAAACATGAAGAGCCTGAAAAGGTGTGAAATATATGAAGAGCTTCAAAAGGTGTCAAAAATATAAGAAGCATTAAACGGTCTTAAAAATAGGAGGAGCATGAAACGGTGTTGAAAAACATGAAGAGCCTGAAAATGTGTGAAAAATATGAAGAGCTTCAAAAGGTGTCAAAAATAGAAGGAGCATGAAGCGGAGTTGAAACATGAAGAGCTTCAAAATGTGTCAAAAATATGAGGAGCAAGATACGGTCCCAAAAATAGGAGGAGCATGAAGCGGTGTTGAAAAACATGAAGAGCCTGGAAAGCTGTGAAATATATGAAGTGATTCAAAATTGTCACAAATAGGAGGAACATGAAACGGTCTGAAAAATAGGAGGAGCATGAAGTGGAGTTGAAAAAAATGAATAGCCTGAAAAGGTGTGAAAAATATTAGGAACATGAAACAGTCTGAAAATAGGAGGAGCATCAAATGGTGCTGAAAAACATGGAGAGCCTGAAAAGGTTTGAAAAATATGAAGAGCTTCAAAAGGTGTCAAAAAAATGAGGAGCATGAAATGGTCTGAAAAATAGGAGGAGCATGTAATGGTGTTGAAAACCACGAAGAGCCTGAAGAGGAGTGAAATACATGAAGAGCTTCAAAAGGTGTCATAAATATGAGAAGCATGAAATGGTGTTCAAAAACATGAAGAGCCTGAAAATGTGTGAAAAATATGAGGAGCATGAAACGGTCTTAAAAATATGTGGAGCATGAAGCGGTGTTCAAAAACATGAAGAGCCTGACAAGGTGTGAAAAATATGAAGAGGTTCAAAAAGTGTCAAAAATATGAGGAGCATGAAACTGTTCTGAAAAATAGGTGCAGCATAAAGCGGTGTTGAAAAACATGAAGGGTCTGAAAATGTGTGAAACATATGAAGAGCTTCAAAAGGTGAAAAAATATGAGGAGCATGAAACGGTCTGAAAAATAGGAGGCGCATGAAGTAGTGTTCTAAAACATGAAGTGCCCGAAAAGGTGTTAAAAATATGAAGAGCTTCAAAAGGTGTCAAATATATGAGGAGCATGAAACTGTCTGAAAAATAAGAGGAGTATGAAACGGTGTTCAAAGTCATTAAGAGCCTGAAAAGGTGTCAAAAATATGAGGAGCAGGAAACAGTCTGAAAATAGGAGGAGCATGAAACGGTGTTGAAAAACATGAAGAGCATGAAAAGGTGTGAAAAATATGAAGAGCTTCAAAAAGTGGCAAAGATATGAGGAGCATGAAACGGTATGAAAAATAGGAGGAGCATGAAACGGTGTTCAAAAACATGAAGAGCCTGAAAAGCTGTGAAAAATATGAGGAGCATGAAACGGTCTGAAAAATAGGAGGAAAATGAAACGGTGTTAAAAATCATTAAGAGGCTGAAAAGCTGTGAAAAATATGAGGAGCATGAAACGGTCTGAAAAATAGGAGGAAAATGAAGTGGTGTTGAAAAACATGAAGAGCCTGAAAAGCTGTGAAAAATATGAGGAGCATGAAACGGTCTGAAAAATAGGAGGAAAATGAAACGGTGTTCAAAATCATTAAGAGGTTGAAAAGCTGTGAAAAATATAAGGAGCATGAAACGGTCTGAAAAATAGGAGGAAAATGAAACGGTGTTCAAAATCTTTAAGAGGCTGAAAAGCTGTGAAAAATATGAGGAACATGAAACGGCCTGAAAAATAGGAGGAGCATGAAGCGTTCTGAAAAAAAAGGAGGAGCATGAAACGGTGTTGAAAAACACGAAGAGCCTAAAAAGGAGTGAAATATATGAAGAGCTTCAAAAGAAGTCAAAAATATAAGGAGCATGAAACGGTCTGAAAAATAGGAGGAGCATGAAGCGGTGTTGAAAAACATGAAGAGCCTGAAAAGGTGTGAAATATATGAAGAGGTGCAAAAGGAGTCAAAAATAGGAGGAGCATGAAACAGTTTGAAAAATAGGAAGAGCATGAAGTGGTGTTGAAAAACATGAAGTGCCCGAAAAGGTGTTAAAAATATGAAGAGCTTCAAAAGGTGTCAAATATATGAGGAGCATGAAACTGTCTGAAAAATAAGAGGAGTATGAAACGGTGTTCAAAATCATTAAGAGCCTGAAAAGGTGTCAAAAATATGAGGAGCATGAAACAGTCTGAAAATAGGAGGAGCATGAAACGGTGTTGAAAAACATGAAGAGCATGAAAGGTGTGAAAAATATGAAGAGCTTCAAAAGGTGTCAAATAGGAGTAGCATGAAACGGTGTTCAAAAACATGAAGAGCCTGAAAAGGTGTGAAAAATATGAGGAGCATGAAACGGTCTTAAAAATATGTGGAGCATGAAGCGGTGTTCAAAAACATGAAGAGCCTGACAAGGTGTGAAAAATATGAAGAGGTTGAAAAAGTGTCAAAAATATGAGGAGCATGAAACTGTTCTGAAAAATAGGTGCAGCATAAAGCGGTGTTGAAAAACATGAAGGGTCTGAAAATGTGTGAAACATATGAAGAGCTTCAAAAGGTGAAAAAATATGAGGAGCATGAAACGGTCTGAAAAATAGGAGCAAAATGAAGTGGTGTTGAAAAACATGAAGAGCCTGAAAAGGTGTGAAAAATAGGAAGAGCTCAAAAGGTGTAAAAATATGAAGAGCTTCAAACGGCGTCAGAAATATGAGGAGTAAGAAACGGTCTGAACAATAGGAGGAGCATGAAACGGTGTTGAAAAACATGAAGAGCCTGAAAAGGTGTGAAAAATATGAAGAGGTTCAAAAGGTGTCAAAAATATGAGGAGCATGAAACGGTATGAAAAATACAAGGAGCATGATGCGGTGTTCAGAATCATGAAGAGCCTGAAAATGTGTGAAATATATGAAGAGCTTCAAACGGTGTCCAAAATATGAGGAGCATGAAACGGTTTCAAAAACAGGAGGAGCATAGAGTGATGTTGAAAAACATGAAGAGCCTGAAAATGTGTTAAAATTATGAAGAGCTTCAAAAGGTGTCAAAAATATGAGGAGCATGAAACGGTCTGTAAAATAGGAGGATCATGAAGCGGTGTTGAAAAACATGAAAAGCCTGAAAACTTGTGCAAAATATGAAGAGCTTCAAAAAGTGTGAAAAATATGAAGAGCTTCAAATCGTGTCAAAAATGAGAGGAGCATGAAACGGTCTTAAAAATAGGAGGAGCATGAAGTGGTGTTGAAAAACATGAAGAGTCTGAAAAGGTGTGAAATATATGAAGAGCTTCAAAAGGAGTCAGTAATATGAAGAGCATGAAACGGTCTGAAAAATAGGAGGAGCATGAAGCGTTGTTGAAAAACATGAAAAGCCTGAAAAGGTGTGAAAAATATGAGGAGCTTCAAAAGGTGTGAAAATTAAGAGTAGCTTGAAACGTTGTGAAAATAGGAGGAGCATGAAGCAGTGTTGAAAAACATGAAGAGCCCGAAAACGTGTGAAAAATAGGAAGAGCTCAAAAGGTGTAAAAATATGAAGAGCTTCAAACGGTGTCAGAAATATGAGGAGTATGAAACGGTCTGAAAAATAGGAGGAACATGAAGCGGTGTTGAAAAACATGAAAAGCCTGAAAAGGTGTGAAAAATATGAGGAGCTTCAAAAGGTGTGAAAATTAAGAGTAGCTTGAAACGTTGTGAAAATAGGAGGAGCATGAAGCAATGTTGAAAAACATGAAGAGCCCGAAAACGTGTGAAAAATAGGAAGAGGTCAAAAGGTGTAAAAATATGAAGAGCTTCAAACGGTGTCAGAAATATGAGGAGTATGAAACGGTCTGAACAATAGGAGGAACTTGAAACGGTGTTGAAAAACATGAAGAGCCTGAAAAGGTGTGAAAAATATGAAGAGGTTCAAAATGTGTCAAAAATATGTGGAGCATTAAACGGTATGAAAAATACCAGGAGCATGATGCGGTGTTCAGAATCATGAAGAGCCTGAAAATGTGTGAAATATATGAAGAGCTTGAAACGGTGTCCAAAATATGAGGAGCATGAAACGGTCTGAAAAATACAAGGAGCATAATGCGGTGATCAGAGTCATGAAGAGCCTGAAAATGTGTGAAATATATGAATAGCTTCAAACGGTGTCCAAATAATGAGGAGCATGAAACGGTTTGAAAAACAGGAGGAGCATAGAGCGATGTTGAAAAACATGAAGAGCCTGAAAATGTGTTAAAAATATGAAGAGCTTCAAAAGGTGTCAAAATTATGAGGAGCATGAAACGGTCTGAAAAATAGGAGGAGCATGAAGCGGTGTTGAAAAATATGAAGAGCCTGAAAAGGTGTGAAAAATATGAAGAGCTTCAAAAGGTGTCAAAAATATGAGGAGCATGAAACGGTCAGAAAAATATGAGGAGCATGACACGGTGTTCAAAAACATGAAGAGCCTGAAAAGGTGTGAAATTTATGAAGAGTTTCAAAAGGTGTCAAAAATATGAAGAGCATGAAACGGTCTGAAAAATAGGAGGAGCATGCAGCGGTGTCGAAAAACATGAGAAGCCTGAAAAGGTGTTCAAAAACATGAAGTGCCTGGAAA
Source organism: Dama dama (assembly GCF_033118175.1). Lineage (NCBI taxonomy): Eukaryota > Metazoa > Chordata > Mammalia > Artiodactyla > Cervidae > Dama > Dama dama. The sequence continues at coordinate 847,817 of NW_026870978.1, forward strand.
GATGTGAAAAATATGAAGAGCTTCAAAACGTGTCAAAAATATGAGGAGCATGAAACGGTCTGAAGAATAGGAGGAACATGAAGCTGTGTTGAAAAACATGAAAAGCCTGAAAAGGTGTGAAAAATATGAGGAGCTTCAAAAGGTGTGAAAATTAAGAGTAGCATGAAACGGTGTGAAAATAGGAGGAGCATGAAGCAGTGTTGAAAAACATGAAGAGCCCGAAAAGGTGTGAAAAATAGGAAGAGCTCAAAAGGTGTAAAAATATGAAGAGCTTCAAACGGTGTCAGAAATATGAGGAGTATGAAACGGTCTGAACAATAGGAGGAGCATGAAACGGTGTTGCAAAACACGAAGAGCCTGAAAAGGTGTGAAAAATATGAAGAGGTTCAAAAGGTGTCAAAAATATGAGGAGCATGAAACGGTATGAAAAATACAAGGAGCATGATGCGGTGTTCAGAATCATGAAGAGCCTGAAAATGTGTGAAATATATGAAGAGCTTCAAACGGTGTCCAAAATATGAGGAGCATGAAACGGTTTGAAAAAAGGAGGAGCATAGAGCGATGTTGAAAAACATGAAGAGCCTGAAAATGTGTTAAAATTATGAAGAGCTTCAAAAGGTGTCAAAAATATGAGGAGCATGAAACGGTCTGTAAAAAAGGAGGATCATGAAGCAGTGTTGAAAAACATGAAAAGCCTGAAAACATGTGCAAAATATGAAGAGCTTCAAAAAGTGTGAAAAATATGAAGAGCTTCAAATCGTGTCAAAAATGAGAGGAGCATGAAACGGTCTTAAAAATAGGAGGAGCATGAAGTGGTGTTGAAAAACATGAAGAGTCTGAAAAAGTGTGAAATATATGAAGAGCTTCAAAAGGAGTCAATAAAATGTAGAGCATGAAACGGTCTGAAAAATAGGAGGAGCATGAAGCGTTGTTGAAAAACATGAAGAGCATGAAAAGGTGTGAAAAATATGAAGAGTTTCAAAATATGTCAATAATATGCGGAACATGAAACGGTCTGAAAATAGGAGGACCATGAAGTGGTGTGGAAAAAGATGAAGAGTCTGAAGAGGTGTGAAATATATAAAGAGCTTCAAAAGGTGTCAAAAATATGAGGAGCATGAAACGGTCTGAAAAATAGGAGCAGCATGAAGCGATGCTGAAAAACAAGAAGAGCCTGAAAAGGTGTGAAAAATATGAAGAGCTTCAAAAGGTGTCAAACATATGAGGAGCATGAAACGGTCTGCAAATAGGAGGAGTACGAAGCGTTGTTAAAAAACATGAAGAGGTTGAAATGTGTGAAAAATATGAAGAGCTTCAAAAGGTGTGAAAAATATGAAGAGGTTCAAAAGTGGTTAAATGTGAGGAGCATGAAATGGTCTGACAAATAGGAGGAGCATGAAGTGGTGTTGAAAAACATGAGGAGCCTGAAAAGGTGTGAAAAATATGAAGAGCTTCAAAAGGTGTCAAACATATGAGGAGCATGAAACGGTCTGCAAATAGGAGGAGTACGAAGCGTTGTTAAAAAACATGAAGAGGTTGAAATGTGTGAAAAATATGAAGAGCTTCAAAAGGTGTGAAAAATATGAAGAGGTTCAAAAGTGGTTAAATGTGAGGAGCATGAAATGGTCTGACAAATAGGAGGAGCATGAAGTGGTGTTGAAAAACATGAGGAGCCTGAAAAGGTGTGAAAAATATGAAGAGCTTCAAAAGGTGTCAAAAATGTGAGGAGCATGAAACAGTGTTCAAAAAGATGAAAAGCCTGAAAAACTGTGAAGAATATAAAGAGCTTCAAAAGGTGTGAAACAGATGAGGAGCATGAAATGGTCTGAAAAATAGGAGGAGCACGAAGCGGTGTTGAAAAACATGAACAGCCTGAAAAGGTGTGAAATATATGAAGGGCTTCAAGCGGTGTCAAAAATATGAGGAGCATAAAACAGTGTTCAAAAACATGAAAAGCCTGAAAAACTGTGAAGAATATAAAGAGCTTCAAAAGGTATGAAACAGATGAGGAGCATGAAACGGTGATGAAAAACATGAAGAGCATGAAAAGGTGTGAATATAGGAAGAGATTCAAAAGGTGTCAAAAATATGAGGAGCACGACACTGTCCGAAAAATTGTAGGAGAATGAAACGGTCTGAAAAATAGGAGGAGCATGAAATGGTGTTCAAAAACATGAAGAGCCTGAAAAGGTGTGAAATATATGAAGAACTTCAAAAGGTGTCAAAAATATGAGGAGCATGAAACAGTCAAAAAATAGGAGGAGCATGAGACGGTGTTGAAAAAATGAAGACCGTAAAGAGGTGTGAAAAATATGAAGAGCTTCAAAAGGTGTCAAAATTATGAGGAGCATGAAACGGTCTGAAAAATAGGAGGAGCATGAAGCGGTCTTGAAAAACATGAAGAGCCTGAAAAGGTGTGAAATATATGAAGACCATCAAAAGGTGTCAAAAATATGAGGAGCATGAAACGGTGTTAAAAACATGAAAAGCCTGAAAAGTTGAGATAAATATATAGAGCTTCAAAAGGTGTGAAAAATATGAGGAGCAATAAACGGTCTGAAAAATAGGAGGAGCCTGAAGCGGTGTTGAAATACATGAAGAGCCTGAAAAGGTGTGAAATACATGAAGAGCTTCAAAAGGTGTCAAAAATATAAGGAGCATGAAACAGTGTTCAAAAGCATGAAAGGCCTGATAACCTTAAGAATATAAAGAGCTTCAAAAGGTGTGAAACAGATGAGGAACATGAAATGGTCTGAAAAATAGGAGGAGCATGAAGTGGTGCTGAAAAACCTGAGGAGCTTGAAAAGGTGTGAAATATTTGAAGAGCTTCAAAATGTGTCAAAAATATGAGGAGCATGAATCGGTCTGAAATATAGGAGGAGCAGGAAGCGGTGTTCAAAAACATGAAGAGCTTGAAAAGGTGTGAAAAATATGAAGAGCTCCAAAAGTTGTCAATAATATGAGGAGCAAGAAACGGTCTGAAAAAGAGGAGGAGCATGAAGCGGTATTGAAAAACATGAACAGCCTGAAAAGGTGTGAAAAATATGAAGAGCTTCAAAAGGAGTCAAAAATATGAGCAGCATGAAACGGTCTGAAAAATAGAAGGAGCTGGAAGTGGTGTTGAAATACATGAAGAGCCTTAAAGGTGTGAAAAATATGAAGAAGTTAAAAGGTGTAAAAAATATTAGGAGCATGAAACAGTCTGAAAAATAGGAGGAGCATGAAGCGGTGTTGAAAAACATGAAGAGCCTGAAAAGGTGTGAAATACATGAAGAGCTTCAAAAGGTGTCAAAAATGTGAGGAGCATGAAACAGTTTTCAAAAAGACGAAAATCCTGAAAAACTGTGAAAAATATAAAGAGCTTCAAAAGGTGTGAAACAGATGAGGAGCATGAAATGGTCTGAAAAATAGGAGTAGCATGAAGTGGTGTTGAAAAACATGAAGAGCCTGAAAATGTGTGAAAAATATGAAGAGCTTCAAAAGATGTCAAACCTATGAGGAACATGAAACGGTCTGAAAATTAGGAGGAGCATGAAGTGGTGTTGAAAAACATGAAGAGACTGAAAAGGTGTGAAAAATATGAAGAGCTTCAAAAGGTGTCAAAAATATGAGGAGCATGAAACATTCTGAAAAATAGGAGGAGCATGAAGCGGTGTTTAAAAACATGAAGAGTCTGAAAATGTGTGAAAAATATGAAGAGCTTCAAAATGTGTATAATATATGAGGAGCATGAAACTGTCTGAATAATGGGAGGAGCATGAAACGGTGTTCAAAATGTTGAAGAGCCTGAAAAGCTGTGAATAATATGAAGAGCTTCAAAGGTGTCAAAAATATGAGGAGCATGAAATGGTCTGAAAAATAGGAGGAGCATTAAGCGGTGTACAAACCATGAAGAGCCTGAAAAGATGTGAAAAACATGAAGAACTTCAAAAGGTGTCAAAAATATGAGGAACATGAAATGGACTGAAAAATAGGAGGAGCATGAAGCGGTGTTGAAAAACATGAAGAGCCTGAAAAGGTGTGAAAAATATAAAGAGTTTCAAAAGGTGTGAAAAATATGAAGAGCTTCAAAAGGTGTCAAAAATGAGAGGAGAAAGAAACGGTCAGAAAAATAGGACGAGTATGAAGTGGTGTTGAAAAACATGAAGAGCCTGAAAAGGTGTGAAATACATGAAGAGCTTCAAAAGGTGTCAAAAATGTGAGGAGCATGAAACAGTTTTCAAAAAGACGAAAATCCTGAAAAACTGTGAAAAATATAAAGAGCTTCAAAAGGTGTGAAACAGATGAGGAGCATGAAATGGTCTGAAAAATAGGAGTAGCATGAAGTGGTGTTGAAAAACATGAAGAGCCTGAAAATGTGTGAAAAATATGAAGAGCTTCAAAAGATGTCAAACCTATGAGGAACATGAAACGGTCTGAAAATTAGGAGGAGCATGAAGTGGTGTTGAAAAACATGAAGAGACTGAAAAGGTGTGAAAAATATGAAGAGCTTCAAAAGGTGTCAAAAATATGAGGAGCATGAAACATTCTGAAAAATAGGAGGAGCATGAAGCGGTGTTTAAAAACATGAAGAGTCTGAAAATGTGTGAAAAATATGAAGAGCTTCAAAATGTGTATAATATATGAGGAGCATGAAACTGTCTGAATAATGGGAGGAGCATGAAACGGTGTTCAAAATGTTGAAGAGCCTGAAAAGCTGTGAATAATATGAAGAGCTTCAAAGGTGTCAAAAATATGAGGAGCATGAAATGGTCTGAAAAATAGGAGGAGCATTAAGCGGTGTACAAACCATGAAGAGCCTGAAAAGATGTGAAAAACATGAAGAACTTCAAAAGGTGTCAAAAATATGAGGAACATGAAATGGACTGAAAAATAGGAGGAGCATGAAGCGGTGTTGAAAAACATGAAGAGCCTGAAAAGTTGTGAAAAATATAAAGAGTTTCAAAAGGTGTGAAAAATATGAAGAGCTTCAAAAGGTGTCAAAAATGAGAGGAGAAAGAAACGGTCAGAAAAATAGGACGAGTATGAAGTGGTGTTGAAAAACATGAAGAGCCTGAAAAGGTGTGAAACATATGAAGAGCTTCAAATGGTGTGAAAAACATGAAGAGCTTCAAAAGGTGTGAAATATATGAGGAGCTTCAAAACGTGTGAAAAACATGAGGAGCATGGAACGGTCTGAAAAATTGGAGGAGCATGAAGCGGTGTTGAAAAACATGAAGAGCCTGAAAAGTTGTGAAAAACATTAAGAGCTTCAAAAGGTGTCAAAAATATGAAGAGTATGAAACAATCTGAAAAATAGGAGGAGCATGAAACGATGTTGAAAAACATGAAGAGCTTCAAAAGGTGTCAGAAATACGAGGAGCATGAAACACTCTGAAAAATAGGATTAGCCTGAAACGGTCTTCAAAAACCTGAAGAGACCGAAAACGTGTGAAAAATAAGAAGAGCTTCAATACGTGTCAAAAATATGAGGAGCATGAAACGGTCTGAAAAAAAGGAGAAGCATGAAACGGTGTTGAAAAACATGAAGAGCATTAAAAGTGTGAGAAATATAAAGAGCTTCAAAAGGTGTCAAAAATATGAGGAGCAAGAAACGGTACGAAAAATAGGAGGAGCATGAAACGTTGTTGAAAAACATGAAGAGCATGAAAATTGTGAATAACATAAAGAGCTTCAAAAGGTGTCAAAAATATGAGGAACTTGAAACGGTCTGAAAAATAGGACGAGCATGAAACGGTGTTGAAAAACATGAAGAGCATTAAAAGTGTGAAAAATAAAAAGAGCTTCAAAAGCTGTGAAAAATATGAGGAGCAAGAAACGGTCTGAAAAATAAGAGGAGGATGAAGCGGTGTTCAAAAACATGAAGAGCCTAAAAAGGTGTGAAAAATATGAAGAGATTCAAAGGTGTCAAAATTATGAGGAGCATGAAACAGTCTGAATAATAGGAGGAGCATGAAGCGGTTTTGAACATCATGAAGAGCCTGAAAAGGTGCGAAAAATATGAAGAGCTCCAAAAGGTGTCAATAATATGAGGAGCAAAAAACGGTCTGAAAAAGAGGAGGAGGATGAAGCGGTATTGAAAAACATGAACAGCCTGAAAAGGTGTGAAATATTTGAAGAGCTTCAAAATGTGTCAAAAATATGAGGAGCATGAATCGGTCTGAAATATAGCAGAAGCATGAAGCGGTGTTCAAAAACATGAAGAGCCTGAAAAGGTGTGATATATATGAAGAGCTTCAATAAGTGTGAAAAATATTAGTAGCATGAAAGGTCTGAAAAATAGGAGGAGCATGAAGCAGGGTTGAAAAACATGAAGAGGCTGAAAAGGTGTGAAAAATATTGAGAGCTTCAAAAGGTGTCAAAAATATGAGGAGCATGAAACGGTGTTCAAAAACATGAAAATCATGAAAAGGGGTGAAAAATATAAAGAGCTTCAAAAGCTGTGAAAAATATGAGGAGCATGAAACGGTCTGAAATATAGGAGGAGCATGAACCGGTGTTGAAAAAGATGAAGAGTCTGAGAAGGTGTGATATATATGGAGAGCTTCAAAAGGTGTCAAAAATATGAGGACCATGAAACAGTTTGAAAAATAGGAGGAGCATGACATGGTGTTGAAAAACTTGAAGAGCATGAAGAGGTGTGAAAAATATGAAGAGCTTCAAAAGGTGTCAAAAATATGAGGAGCATGAAACGGTCTGAAAAATAGGAGGAGCATGAAGCGGTGTTGAAAAACATGAAGAGCCTGAAAAGGTGTGAAATATATGAAGACCTTCAAAAGGTGTCAAAAATATGAGGAGCATGAAACGGTGTTAAAATCATGAAAAGCCTGAAAAGTTGCGATAAATGTATAGAGCTTCAAAAGGTGTGAAAAATATGAGGAGCAATAAACGGTCTGAAAAATAGGAGGAGAATGACGTGGTGTTGAAAAACATGAAGAGCCTGAAATGGTGTGAAAAATATGAAGAGCTTCAAAAGGTGTCAAAAATATGAGCAGCATGAAACGGTCTGAAAAATAGGAGGAGCATGAAACAGTGTTGAAGAACATGAAGAGTACGAAAAGGTGTGAAAAATACGAAAAGCAACAAAAGGTGTCAAAAATATTAGGAGCATGAAACGGTCTGAAAACTAGGAGGAGCATGAAGCGGTGTTGAAAAACATGAACAGCCTGAAAAGGTGTGAAATATATGAAGAGCTTCAAAAGGTGTCAAAAATATGAAGAGCATAAAACAGTGTGCAAAAACATGAAAAGCCTGAAAAAATGTGAAGAATTTAAAGAGCTTCAAAAGGTGCGAAACAGATGAGGAGCATGAAATGGTCGGAAATATAGGAGGAGCATGAAGCGGTGTTCAAAAACATGAAGAGCCTGAAAAGGTGTGATATATAAGAAGCGCTTCAAAAGGTGTGAAAAAAATTAGTCGCATGAACGGTCTGAAAAATAGGAGGAGCATGAAGCGGTGTTGAAAAACATGAAGAGCCTGAAAAGGTGTGAAATATATGAAGACCTTCAAAAGGTGTCAAAAATATGAGGAGCATGAAACGGTGTTAAAATCATGAAAAGCCTGAAAAGTTGCGATAAATGTATAGAGCTTCAAAAGGTGTGAAAAATATGAGGAGCAATAAACGGTCTGAAAAATAGGAGGAGAATGACGTGGTGTTGAAAAACATGAAGAGCCTGAAATGGTGTGAAAAATATGAAGAGCTTCAAAAGGTGTCAAAAATATGAGCAGCATGAAACGGTCTGAAAAATAGGAGGAGCATGAAACAGTGTTGAAGAACATGAAGAGTACGAAAAGGTGTGAAAAATACGAAAAGCAACAAAAGGTGTCAAAAATATTAGGAGCATGAAACGGTCTGAAAACTAGGAGGAGCATGAAGCGGTGTTGAAAAACATGAATAGCCTGAAAAGGTGTGAAATATATGAAGAGCTTCAAAAGGTGTCAAAAATATGAAGAGCATAAAACAGTGTGCAAAAACATGAAAAGCCTGAAAAAATGTGAAGAATTTAAAGAGCTTCAAAAGGTGCGAAACAGATGAGGAGCATGAAATGGTCGGAAATATAGGAGGAGCATGAAGCGGTGTTCAAAAACCTGAAGAGCCTGAAAAGGTGTGATATATAAGAAGCGCTTCAAAAGGTGTGAAAAAAATTAGTCGCATGAACGGTCTGAAAAATAGGAGGAGCATGAAATGGTGTTGAAAAACATGAAGAGCCTGAAAAGGTGTGAAACATATGAAGAGCTTCAAAAGGTGTCAAAAATGAGAGGAGAAAGAAACGGTCAGAAAAATAGGAGGAGTATGAAGTGGTGTTGAAAAACATGAAGAGCCAGAAAAGGTGTGAAACATATGAAGAGCTTCAAAAGGTGTGAAAAACATGAAGAGCTTCAAAAGGTGTGAAATATATGAGGAGCTTCAAAAGGTGTGAAAAACATGAGGAACATGGAACGGTCTGAAAAATAGGAGGAGCATGAAGCGGTGCTGAAAAACATGAAGAGCCTGAAAAGGTGTGAAATATATGAAGACCTTCAAAAGGTGTCAAAAATATGAGGAGCATGAAACGGTCTGAAAAATAGGAGGAACATGAAGCCGTGTTGAAAACATGAACAGCCTGAAAAGTTGTGAAAAATATGAAGAGCTTCAAAAGGTGTCAAAAATATGAGGAGCATGAAACGGTCTGAAAAATAGGGGGATCATGAAACGGTGTTGAAAAACATGAAGAGCCTGAAAAGGTGTGAAAAATATGAAGAGCTTCACAGGTGTCAAAAATATGAGGAGCATGAAACGGTCTGAAAAATAGGGGGATCATGAAACGGTCTGAAAAATAGGAGGAGCATGAAACGGTGTTGAAAAACATGAAGAGCCTGAAAAGGTGTGAAAAATATGAAGAGCTTCACAGGTGTCAAAAATATGAGGAGCATGAAACGGTCTGAAAAATAGGGGGATCATGAAACGGTGTTGAAAAACATGAAGAGCCTGAAAAGGTGTGAAATATATGAAGAGCTACCAAAGGTGTCAAAAATATGAGACGCATGAAACGGTCTGAAATATATGAGGACCATGAAACGGTCTGAAAAATAGGAGGAGCAAGAAACGATGTTGAAAAACATGAAGAGCTTCAAAAGGTGTCAAAATATGAGGAGCATGAAATCGTGTTCAAAAACATGAAGAGCCTGGAAAGGTGTGAAAAATATGAAGACCTTCAAAACGAGTCAAAATTATGAGGAGCCTAAAAGCGTCTGAAAGTTAGAGGAGCATGAAGCGGTGTTGAGAATCATGAAGATCATGAAAAGGTGTGAAAAATATGAAGAGCTTCAAAAGGTGTCAAAAATATGAGGAACTTGAAACGCTCTGAAAAATAGGAGGAGAATGAAAGGGTGTTCAAATCATGAAGAGCCTGAAAAGGTGTGAAAAATATGACGAGCTTCAAAAGGTATCAAAAATATGAGGAGCATGAAACGGTTTGAAAAATCGGAAGAGCATGATGCGGTGTTGAAAAACAATAAGAGCCTGAAAAGTTATGAAAAACAGGAAGAGCTTCAAAACCTGTCAAAATATGAGGATCATGAAACGGTCTGAAAAATCGGAGAAGCATGAAGCGGTGTTGAAAAACATGAAGAGCTTGAAAACCTGTGAAAAACATGAAGAGTTTCAAAAGGTGTGAAAAATACGAAGAGCTTCACAATGTGTCAAAAATGAAATGAGAATGAAACGGTCTAAAAATAGGAGTAGCATGAAGTGGTTTTGACAAACATAAAGAGCCTGAAAAGGTGTGAATAATAAGAAGAGCTTCAAAATGTGTCAAAAATATGAGGAGCATAAAAAGGTCTGAAAATAGGAGGAGCATGAAATGGTGTTCAAAAACATGAAGAGATTGAAAAGGTGTGAAAAATATGAAGAGCTTCAAAGGGTGTGAAATAAATGAGGAGAATAAACGGTCTGAAAAATAGGAGGAGCATGAAGCGGTGTGCAAAAACATGTAGAGCCTGACAAGCTGTGAAAAATATGAAGAGCTTCAAAAGGTGTCAAAAATGAGATGAGCATGAAATAATCTGAGAAATAGGAGGAGCATGAAGCGGTGTTGAAAAACATGAAGAGCCTGAAAAGCTGTGAAAAATATGAAGAGCTTCAAAATGTTTCAAAAATATGAGGAGCATGAAACGGTCTGAAAAATAGGAGGAGCTTGAAGCGGTGTGCCAAAACATGAAGAGCCTGAAAAGGTGTGAAAAATATGAAGAGCTTCAAAATGTTTCAATAATATGAGGAGCATGAAACGGTCTGAAAAATAAGAGGAGCATGAAGCGGTGTTCAAAAACATGAAGAGCCTGAAAAGGTGTGAAAAATATGAAGAGATTCAAAAGGTGTCAAAAATATGAGGAGCATGAAACAGTCTGAAAAATAGGAGGAGCATGAACCGGTGTTGAAAAAGATGAAGAGTCTGAAAACGTGTAATATATATGAAGAGCTTCAAAAGGTGTCAAAAATATGAGGAGTATGAAACGGTCTGAAAAAAAGGAGAAGCATGAAGCGGTGTTCAAAAACATGAAGAGCCTGAAAAGGTGTGAAAAATATGAAGAGCTTCAAGAGGTGTGAAATACGTGAGGTGCATGAAACGGTCTGAAAATTAGGAGGAGCATGAAGCGGTGTTGAAAAATTTGAAGAGCCTGAAAAGTTGTGAAAAATATGAAGAGCTTCAAAAGGCGTCAAAAATATGAGGAGCATAAAACGGTCTGAAAAATAGGAGGAGAATGAAGCGGTGTTGAAAAACATGAAGAGCCTGAAAACGTGTGAAAAATATGAAGTGCTTCAAAAGGTGTCAAAATTATGAGGAGCATGAACCGGTCTGAAAAATAGGAAGAGCATGAAGCGGTGTTCAAAAACATGAAGAGCCTGAAAAGGTGTGAAAAATATGAAGAGCTTCAAAATGTTTCAAAAATATGAGGAGCATGAAAAAGTCTGAAAAATAGGAGGAGCATGAAGCGGTGTGCAAAACATGAAGAGCCTGAAAAGGTGTAAAAAATATGAAGAGCTTCAAAGGGTGTGAAATACATGAGGAGCATTAAAAGATCTCAAATATAGGAGGAGCATGAAGCGTTGTTCAAAAAAATTAAGAGCCTGAAAATGTGTGAAAAATATGAAGAGCTTCAAAAGCTGTGAAAAATAGGAGGAGCATGAAGCGGTGTTCAAAAACATGAAGAGACTGAAAACGTGTGAAAAATATGAAGAGCTTCAAAAGTTGTCAAAATTATGAGGAGCATGAACCGGTCTGAAAAATAGGAGGAGCATGAAGCGGTGTTGAAAAACATGAAGAGCCTGAAAAGGTGTGAAAAATATGAAGAGCTTCAAATGCTGTCAAAAATATGAGGAGGTTGAAACGGTCTGAAAAACAGGAGGAGCATGAAGTGGTGGTGAAAAACATGAAGAGCCTGAAAAGGTGTGAAAAATATGAAGAGCTTCAAAGGTGTCAAAAACATGAGGATCATGAAAAGGTCTGAAAAATAGGAGGAGCATTAAGCGGTGTACAAAAACATGAAGAGCCTGAAAAGATGTGAAAAACATGAAGAGCTTCAAAAGGTGTCAAAAATATGAGGAACATGAAATGGACTGAAAAATAGGAGGAGCATGAAGCGGTGTTGAAAAACATGAAGAGCCTGAAAAAGTGTGAAAAATATGAAGAGCTTCAAAAGGTGTCAAAATATGAGGAGCATGAAACAGTCTGAAAAATAGGAGGAGCATGAAGCTGTGTCAAAAACATGAGAGCCTGAAAAGGTGTGAAAAATATGAAGAGCTTCAAAAGGTGTGAAATACATGAGGTCCATGAAACGGTCTGAAAAATAGGAGGAGCATGAAACTGTGTTCAAAAACATGAAGAGCCTGAAAAGGAGTGAAAATTATGAAGAGCTTCAAAATGTGTCAAAATATGAGGAGCATGAAACAGTCTGAAAAATAGGAAGAGCATGAAGCTGTGTTCAAAAACATGAAGAGCCTGAGAAGGTGTGAAAAATATGAAGAGCTTAAAAAGGTGTGAAATACATGAGGTGCATGAAATGGTCTGAAAAATACGAGGAACATGAAGTGGTTTTGAAAAACATGAAGAGCCTGAAAAGATATGAAATATATGAAGAGCTTCAAAAGGTGTCAACAATATGAGGAGCATAAACCGGTCTGAAAAATAGGAGGAGCATGAAGCGGTGTTGAAGAACATGAAGAGCCTGAAAAGGAGTGAAAAATATGAAGAGCTTCAAAAGGTGTCAAAAATATGAGGAGCATGAAACGTTCTGAAAAATATGATGAGCATGAAAAGGTTTTGCAAATCATGAAGAGCCTGAAAAAGTGTGAAAAATATGAAGAGCTTCAAAAGGTGTGAAAAATATGAAGAGCTTCAAAAGGTGTGAAATACATGAGGAGCATGAAACGGTCTGAAAAATACGAGGAGCATGAAGCGGTGTGCAAAAACATGAAGAGCCTGAAAAGGTGTGAATAATAAGAAGATCTTCAAAAGGTGTCAAAAATATGAGGAGCATAAAACGGTCTGAAAAATAGGAGGAGCATGAAACGGTGTGCAAAAATATGAAGAGCCTGAAAATTTGTGAAAAATATGAAAAGCCTCAAAAGGTGTCAAAAATATGAGGAGCATGAAACGGTCTGAAAAATAGGAGGAGCATGAAACGGTATTCAAAAACATGAAGAGCCTGAAAATTTGTGAAAAATATGAATAGCCTCAAAACGTGTCAAAAATATGAGGAGCATGAAACGGTCTGAAAAATAGGAGAAGCATGAAGTGTTCTTCAAAACCATGAAGAGCCTGAAAAGGTGTGAAAAATATGAAGACCTTCAAAAGGTATCAAATATATGAGGAGCATGAAACGGTCTGAAAAATAGAAGGAGCATGAAGCGGTGTTCAAAATCATGAAGAGCCTGAAAAGGTGTAAGAAATATGAAGAGCTTCAAAAGGTGTCAAAAATATGAGGAGTATGAAATGGTATGAAAAAGAGGAGCAGCATGAAACGGTGTTCAAAAACATGAAGAGCCTGAAAAGGTGTGAAAAATATGAAGAACTTCAAAAGGTGTCAAATATATGAGGAGCATGAAACGGTCTGAAAAATAGGAGGAGCACCAAGTGCTGTTGAAAAACATGAAGAGCATGAAAAGGTGTGAAAAGTATGATCGCTTCAAAAGGTCACAAAAATATGAGCAGCACGAAACGGTGTTCAAAAACATGAAGAGCCTGAAAAGGTGTGAAAAATATGAAGAGCTTCAAAAGGTGTCAAACATATGAGGAGCATGAAACGGTCTGAAAAACAGGAGGAGCATGAAGTGGTGTTGAAAAACATGAAGAGCCTAAAAAGGTGTGAAAAATATGAAGAGCTTCAAATGTGAGAAAAATATGAGGAGAATGAAATGGTCTGAAATTTAGGAGGAGCATGAAGCGATGTTGAAAAACATGAAGAGCCTGACAACGTGTGAAAAATATGAAGAGCTTCAAAAGGTGTGAAAAATATGAAGAGCTTCCAAAGGTGTCGAAAATAAGATGAGATGAAACGGTGTGAAAAATAGGAGGAGCATGAGGTGGTGTTGGAAAACATGAAGTGTTTGAAAAGGAGTGAAATATATGAACAGCTTCAAAAGGTGTGAAAAATATGAGCAGCTTCAAAAAGTGTCAATAATATGAGGAGATTGAAACGGTCTGAAAAACAGGAGGAGCATGAAACAATGTTGAAAAACATGAAGAGCCTGAAAAGGTGTGAAAAATATGAAGAGCTTCAAATGCTGTCAAAAATATGAGGAGGTTGAAACGGTCTGAAAAACAGGAGGAGCATGAAGTGGTGTTGAAAAACATGAAGAGCCTGAAAAGGTGTGAAAAATATGAAGAGCTTCAAAAGGTGTCAAAAATATGAGGAGCATGAAACGGTCTGAAAAACAGGAGGAGCATGAAACAATGTTGAAAAACATGAAGAGCCTGAAAAGGTGTGAAATATATGAAGAGCTTCAAAAGGTGTCAAAATAATGAGGAGCATGAAACGGTCTGAAAAATAGGAGGAGCATGAAACAGTGTTGAAAAACATGAAGAGCCTGAAAATTGTGAAAAATATGAAGAGCGTCAAAAGCTGCCAAAAATAGGAGGAGCATGAAACGGTCTGAAAAATAGGAGGAGCATGAAACAGTGTTGAAAAACATGAAGAGATTCAAAATGTGTCAGAAATATGAGGAGCATGAAACGGTCTGAAAAATAGGAGGAGCATGAAACGGTATTGAGAAACATGAAGAGCATGAAGAGGTGTGAAAAATATGAAGAGCTTCAAAAGGTGGCCAAAATTTGAGGAGCATGAAACGGTCTGATACATATGAGGAGCATGAAACGGTCTGCCATATAGGAGGAGCATGAAACGGTGTTGAAAAACATGAAGAGCCTGAAAATTGTGAAAAATATGAAGAGCGTCAAAAGCTGCCAAAAATAGGAGGAGCATGAAACGGTCTGAAAAATATGAAGGAGGATGTAACGGTGTTGAAAAACATGAAGAGCTTCAAAAGGTGTCAAAATTATGAGGAGCATGAAACGGTCTGAAAAATATGAAAGAGCATGAAACAGTTTGACAAATAGGAGGAGCATGAAACGTGGTGAAAAACATGAAGAGCTTCAAAAGGTGTCAAAAATAGGAGGAGCACGATACTGTCTGAAAAATAAGAGGAGCATGAAACAGTCTGAAAAATAGGAGGAGCATGATACTGTCTGAAAAATAAGAGGAGCAGGAAACTGTCTGAAAAATAGGAGGAGCATGAAACGGTCTGAAAAATAGGAGGAGCATGAAACAGTGGAGAAATATATGAAGAGCTTCAAAAGGTGTCAAAAATATGAGGAGCATGAAACGGTCTGAAAAATAGGAGGAGCATGAAGCTGTAATGAAAAACATGAAAAGCCTGAAAAGGTGTGAAAATATGAAGAGCTTCAAAAGGTGTCAAAAATATGAGGAGCATGAAACGGTCTGAAAAATAGGAGAAACATGAAGCGGTGTGAAAAACATGAAGAGCCTGAAAAGGTGTGAAAAATATGAAGAGCTTCAAAAAGTGTCAAAAATATGAGGAGCATGAAACGGTCTGAAAAATAGGAGGAGCCTGAAGCGATGTGAAAAAGATGAAGAGCCTGAAAAGCTGTGAAATATAAGAAGAGCTTCAAAAGGTGTCAACAATATGAGGAGCATGAAACGGTCTGAAAAATATGAAGGAGCATGAAACGGTTTGAAAAATAGGAGGAGCATGAAACGTGGTGAAAAACATGAAGAGCTTCAAAAGTTGTCAAAAACAGGAAGAGCACGATACTGTCTGAAAAATAAGAGGAGCATGAAACAGTCTGAAAAATAGGAGGAGCATGATACTGTCTGAAAAATAAGAGGAGCACAAAACGGTCTGAAAAATAGGGGGAGCACGAAACTGTTTGAAAAATAGGAGGAGCATGAAACGGTGTTGAAAAACATAAAGAGCATGAAAAGGTGTGAAGAATATGAAGAGCTTCAAAAGGTGTCAAAAATATGAGGAGAAAGAAACGGTCAGAAAAATAGGAGGAGCATGAAACGGTGTTGAAATCATGAAGAGCATGAAAAGGTGTGAGAAATATGAATAGCTTCAAAATGTGTCAAAAATATGAGGAGCATGAAACGGTCTGAAAAATAGGAGGAGCATGAAAAGGTGTTGAGAACATAAAGAGCCTGAAAAGGTGTGAATAATATGAAGAGCTTCAAAAGGTGTCAAAAATATGAGGAGGATGAAACGGTTTTAAATATAGGAGGAGCATGAAATGGTCTGAAAAATAGGAGGAGCATGAAACAATCTGAAAAATAGGAGAAGCATGAAATTGTGTTGAAAAACATGAAGGGCCTAAGAGGTGTGTAAAATATGAAGAGCTTCAAAAGGTTTCAATTATACGAGGAGCATGAAACGGTCTGAAAAATATGAGGAGCACGAAACTGTCTGAAAAATAGGAGGAGCATGAAACGGTCTCAAAAATAGGAGGAGCATGAAACAGTGGAGAAATATATGAAGAGCTTCAAAAGGTGTCAAAAATATGTGGAGCATGAAACGGTCTGAAAAATCGGAGGAGCATGAAACTATGTTGAAAAACATGAAGAGACTGAAAAGCTGTGAAAAATATGAAGAGCTTCAAAAAGTGTCCAAAATATGAGGTGCATGAAACTGTCTGATAATAGGAGGAGCATGAAACGGTCTGGTAAATAGGCGGAGCATTAAACGGTTTTGAAAAACATGAAGAGCTTCAAAAGGTGTCAAAAATTTGAGGAGGATGAAACGGTCTGAAAAATATGAGGAGCTTGAAACAGTCTGCAAAATAGTAGTAGCATGAAACGGTGTTCAAAAACATGAAGAGCTTCAAAAGTTGTCAAAAATATGAGGAGCATGAAACGGTCTGTAATATAGGAGGAGCATGAAACGGTGTTGAAAAACATGAAGAGCATGGAAAGGTGTGAAAAATATGAAGAGCTTCAAAAGGTGTCAAAAATATGAGGAGCATGAAACTGTCTGAAAAATATCATGAGCATGAAACGGTGTTGAAAACCTTGAAGAGCATGAAAAGGTGTGACAAATATGAAGAGCTTCAAAAGGTGTTAAGAACATGAGGACAACGATACGATCTGAAAAATATGAAGAGCATGAAAGGGTGTTGAAAAACATGAAGAGCATGAAAAGGTGTGAAAAATATGAAGAGCTTCAAAGAATGTCAAAAATGAGGAACATGAAACGGTCTGATAAATAGAGGAGCATGAAATGGTCTGAAAAATAGGAGGAGCATGAAACACTCTGAAAAATAGGAGGAGCATGAAACGCTCTGAAAAATAGGAGGAGCATGAAACGGTGTTGAAAAACGTGAAGAGCTTCAAAAGGTTTCAAAAATATGAGGAGCATGAAACGGTCTGAAATATATGAGGAGAATGAAACAGTCTGCAAAATAGGAGGAGCATGAAATGGTGTTGAAAAATATGAAGAGCTTCAAAAGGTTTCAAAAAATGAGAAGCATGAAACGGTCTGAAAAATAGGAGGAGCATGAAACGATGTTGAAAAACATTAAGAGCTTCAAAAGGTGTCAAAAATATGAGGAGCATGAAACGGTCTGAAAAATAGGAGGAGCATGAAACGGTCTGCAAAATAGGAGTAGCATGAAAAGGTGTGAAAAATATGAAGAGCTTCAAAAGGTGTCAAAAATATGAGGAGCATGAAAAGGTCTGAAAATGGGAGGAGCAGGAAACGGTGTTGAAAAACATGAAGAGCCTGAAAATGTGTAAAAAAAATGAAGAGCTTCAAAAGGTGTAAAGAATATGAGGAGCATGAAACGGTCTGAAATATAGAGGAGCATGAAACGGTGTGGAAAAACATGAAGAGCATGAAAAGTTGTGAAAAATACGAGGAGCATGAAAAGGTGTGAAAAATATAAGGAGCATGAAAAGGTGTGAAAAATACGAGGAGCATGAAAAGGTGTGAAAAATAAGAGGAGCATGAAAAGTTGTGAAAAACACGAGGAGCATGAATAGGTGTGAAAAACATGAAAAGCATGAAACAGTGTGAAAAATACAGGAGCATGAAAAGGTACGAAAAATACGAGGAGCATGGAAAGGTGTGAAAAATTTGAGGAGCATGAAACGGTCTGAAAAATATGAAGAACATGAAATGGTGTGAAAAACGAGCAGCATGAAAAGTTGTGGAAAACACGAAGTGCATGTAAATGTGTGAAAAATTCGAAGAGCATGAAAAGGTTTGCAAAATACGAAGAGCATGTAAAGTTGTGAAAAATACGAGGAGCATTAAAGGTGTGAAAATTACAAGGAGCATGAAAAGGTGTGAAAAATAGTAGGAGCATGAAAAGGTCTGAAAAATACGAGGACCATGAAAAGTTGTGAAAAATACGTAGAGCATTAAAAGGTGTGAGAAAAACAAGGAGCATGAAAAGCTCTGTAAAATACGAGGAGCATGAAAAGGTGTGAAAAATACAAGGAGCATATAAAGGTCTAAAAATATGAGGAGCGTGAAACGGTCTAAAAAATGTGAGGAGCATGAAACTGCATGAAAATAGAAAGAGCATGAAACGGTGTGAAAAACATGAAGACCTTTAAAACGTGTCAGAAATATGAGGACCATGAAAAGATGTGAAAAATATGAGGAGCTTGAAACGGTATGAAAAATAGGAGGAGCATGAAAATGTGTCAAAAATATGAAGAGCATGAAAAGTTGTGAAATATATGAGGAGCATGAAAAGGTGTGAAAAATACGAGGAGCACAAAAAGGTCTGAAAGTACGAGGACCATGAAAAGGTCTGAAAAATACGAGGAGCATGAAAAGGTCTATAAAATATGAGGATCATGTAAAGGTCAGAAAAATACGAGGAGCATGAAAAGGTGTGAAAAATATGAGGAGCATGAAAAGGTGTGAAATATATGAGGAGCATGAAAAATTGTAAAAAACACGAAGAGCATGAAAATGTGTGAAAAACACGAAGAGCATGAAAATGTATAAAAATTCGAGGAGCATGAAAAGGTTTGAAAAACACGAAGAGCATGAAAAGGTGGGAACAATACAAGGAGCATGAAAAGGTCTGTAAAATACGAGGAGCATGAAAAGATGTGAAAAATCCGAGGAGCACGAAAAGGTCTGAAATATACGAGGACCATGAAAAGTTCTAAAAAATACGACTGGCATGACAAGGTGGGAAAAATATGAAGAGCATGAAAAGGTGTGAAAAATATGAGGAGCATGAAAAGGTGTGAAAAATACGAAGAGCATGAAAAGGTGTGAAAAATACAAGGAGCATGAAAAGGTGTGAACAATAGTAGGAGCATGAAAAGGTCTGAAAAATACGAGGAGCATGAAAAGGTGTGAAAAAAACAGGAGCATGAAAAGGTCTAAAAAATTTGAGGAGGATGAAATGGTGTGAAAATATGAAGATCATGAAACAGTGTGAAAAATATGAAGACCTTTTAAACGTGTCAAATATATGAGGAGCATGAAAAGATGTGAAAAATATGAGGAGCATTAAAATATGTCAATTATATGAAGAGCATGAAAAGTTGTGAAATATATGAGGAGCATGAAAAGGTGTGAAAAACACGAGGAGTACGAAAAGGTCTGCAAATAAGAGGAGTACGAAAAGGTCTGAAAAATATGAGGAGCATGAAAAGGTGGGAAAAATATTAGGAGCATGAAAAGGTCTGAAAAATATGAGGAACATGAAAAGGTGTGAAAACTACAAAGAGCATGAAAAGGTGTGAAAATACGAGGTGCATGAAAACGTGTGAAAAATACTAGGAGCATGAAAATGTCTGAAAAATACGAGAAGCATGAAAAGATCTGAAAAATATGAGAAGCATGAAAAGGTGTGAAAAATATGAGGAGCATGAAAGGTGTGAAATTATGAAGAGCATGAAACGGTGTTAAAAATATGAAGAGCATGAAACGGTGTGAAAAACACGAGCAGCAAGAAAAAATGTGGAAAACACGAAGTGCATGATAATGTGTGAAAAATTCGAAGAGCATGAAAAGGTTTGAAAAATACGAAGAGCATGTAAAGGTGTGAAAAATACGGAGAATTAAAGGTGTGAAAAATACGAGGAGCATGAAAAGGTGTGAAAAATACGATGAGAAAGAAAATGTGCTAAAAATACGAGGAGCATGAAAAGGTGGGAAAAATAGTAGGAGCATGAAAAGGTCTGAAAAATACGAGGAACATGAAACGGTGTGAAAATATAAAGAGCATGAAACGGTGTGAAAAATATGAAGACCTTTAAAAGGTGTCAAAAATATGAGGAGTATGAAAAGATGTGAAAAACATGAGGATCATGAAATGGTATGAAAAATATGAGAAGCATGAAATATGTAAAAAATATGAAGAGCATGAAAAGTTGTGAAAAATATGAAGAGCATGAAATGGTTTGAAAAGTATAAAGAGCATGAAAAGTTGTGCAAAATACAAAGAGCATGAGTGGTGTGAAATATACGAAGACAATGAAAAGATGTGAAAAATTATGAAAAGCATGAAAAGTTGTGAAAAATACAAAGAGCATGAAAAGGTTTGAAAAATACAAAGTGCATGAAAAGGTGTGAAAAATACGAGGAGCATGAAACGGTGTGAAAAATACGAGGAGCATGAAAAGTTCTGAAAAACACGAGGAGCATGAAAAGGTCTGAAAAATACGAGGAGCATGAAAAGTTCTGAAAAACACGAGGAGCATGAAAAGGTCTGAAAAGTACGTGGAGCATGAAAAGTTGTGAACAATATGAAGAGCATGAAACGATGTTAAAAATATGAAGAGCATGAAACGGTGTGAAAAACATGAGCAGCATGAAACAATGTGGAAAACACGAAGTGCATGCAAATGTGTGAAAAATTCGAAGAGCATTAAAAGGTTTGAAAAACACGAAGAGCATGTAAAGGTGTGAAAAATACGAGGAGAATTAAAGGTGTGAAAAATACGAGGAGCATGAAAAGGTGTGAAAAATACGATGAGAAAGAAAATGTGCTAAAAATACAAGGAGCATGAAAAGGTGGGAAAAATAGTAGGAGCATTTAAAGGTGTGAAAAATACGAGTAAAATGAAACGGTGTGAAAATATAAAGAGCATGAAACGGTGTGAAAAACATGAAGACCTTTAAAAGGTGTCAAAAATATGAGGAGCATGAAAAGATGTGAAAAATATGAGGAGCATGAAATGGTATGAAAAATATGAGGAGCATGAAATATGTAAAAAATATGAAGAGCATGAAAAGTTGGGAAAAATATGAAGAGGATGAAAAGATGTGAAAAATATGAAGAGCATGAAATGGTTTGAAAAGTATGAAAAGCTTGAAAAGGTGTGAAAAATACAAAGAGCATGATGGGTGTGAAATATACGAAGACAATGAAAAGGTGTGAAAAATTATGAAAAGCATGAAAAGTTGTGAAAAATACAAAGAGCATGAAAAGGTTTGAAAAATACAAAGTGCATGAAAAGGTGTGAAAAATACGAGGAGCATGAAACGGTGTGAAAAATGCGAAAGCATGAAATGCTGTGAAAAATACGAGGAGCAGGGAAAGGTCTGAAAAATACGAGGAGCATGAAAAGGTGTGAAAAATACGAGGAGCATGAAAAGGTGTGAAAGATACGAGGAGCATGAAAAGGTGTGAACAATACTAGGAGCATGAAAATGCCTGAAAAATATGAGGAGCATGAAAAGGTTTGAAAAATACGAGCAACATGAAAAGGTGTGAAAAATATGAGGAGTATGAAACGGTGTGATTAATATGAGGAACATGAAAAGGTTTCAAAAATATGAGGAGCATGAAAAGGTGTGAAAAATACGAAGAGCATGAAAAGGTCTGAAAAATACAAGGAGCATGAATGGGTGTGAAAAATACGAGGAGCATGAAAAGGTGTGAAAAATATGAGGAGCATGAAAAGGTCTGAAAAATACGAGGAGAATGAAAAGCTGTGAAAAATACGAGGAGCATGAAAAGGTCTGAAAAATACGAGAAGCATGAAAAGTTCTGAAAAACACGAGGAGCATGAAAAGGTCTAAAAAATACTTGGAGCATGAAAAGATGTGAACAATATGAAGAGCACGAAAAAGTGTGAAAAATACAAAGAGCTTGAAAAGGTGTGAAAACACGAACAGGATGAAAAGGTCTCAAAAATATGAGGAGCCTGAAAAGGTGTGAATAATCCGAGAAGAACGAAAAGGTCTGAAATATACGAGGACCATGTAAAGGTCTGAAAAATACGAGAGGCATGAAAAGATCTGTAAAATACTAGGAGTATGAAAAGCTCTGAAAAATACGAGGAGCATGACAAGGTCTGAAAAAAAGGAGGAGCATGAAAAGGTCTGAAAAATACGAGGAGCATGAAAAGGTCTGGAAAACAGGAGGAGTATAAAAAGGTGTGAAAAATATGAAGAGCATGAAAAGTTCTCAAAAATATGAGGAGCCTGTAAAGGTGTGAAAAATACGAGGAGCCTGAAAAGGTGTGAAAAATATAAGAAGCATGAAAAGTTGTGAAAAATACGAGGAGTATGAAAAGGTGTGAAAAATATAAGGAGCATGAAGAGGTGTAAAAAATAGGAGGAGCATGAAAAGGTGTGAAAAATATAAGGAGCATAAAAAGGTCTGGAAAACACGAGGAGCATG
Organism: Dama dama; assembly: GCF_033118175.1. NCBI lineage: Eukaryota > Metazoa > Chordata > Mammalia > Artiodactyla > Cervidae > Dama > Dama dama. The sequence goes on from NW_026870978.1 coordinate 869,965, forward strand.
AAGTTGTGAAAAATACAAAGAGCATGAAAAGGTTTGAAAAATACAAAGTGCATGAAAAGGTGTGAAAAATATGTGGAGCATGAAACGGTGTGAAAAATGCGAAAGCATGAAATGCTGTGAAAAATACAAAGAGCATGAAAAGGTCTGAAAAATACGAGGAGCATGAAAAGGTGTCAAAAATACGAGGAGCAGGAAAAGGTCTGAAAAATACGAGGAGCATGAAAAGGTCTGGAAAACAGGAGGAGCATAAAAAGATGTGAAAAATACGAAGAGCATGAAAAGGTCTCAAAAATATAAGGAGCCTGATAAGGTGTGAAAAATATAAGGAGCATGAAAAGGTGTGAACAATACTAGGAGCATGAAAATGTCTGAAAAAAACGAGGAGCATGAAAAGTTATGAAAAATACGAGGAGCATGAAAAGGTGTGAAAAAAACAGGAGAATGAAAAGGTCTGAAAAAAAACGAGGAGCATGAAAAGGTGTGAAAAATACGATGAGAAAGAAAATGTGCGAAAAATACGAAGAGCATGAAAAGGTGTGAAAAATACGAGGAGCATGAAAATGTGTGAAAAAAACAGGAGCATGAAAAGGTCTGAAAAAAATACGAGGAGAATGAAAAGGTGTGAAAAACACGAGGAGCATGAAAAGGTGTGAAAAATACGAGGAGCATATAAAGGTCTGAAAAATATGAGGAGCATGAAAAAGTTTAAAAATTTGATGAGCATTAAATGGTGTGAAAATATGAAGATCATGAAACGGTGTGAAAAATATGAAGACCTTTTAAACGTGTCAAAAATATGAGGAGCATGAAAAGATGTGAAAAATATGAGAAGCATTAAAATATGTCAATAATATGAAGAGCATGAAAAGTTGTGAAATATATGATGAGCATGAAAAGGTGTGAAAAATATGAGGAGTACGAAAAGGTCTGCAAATATGAGGAGCACGAAAAGGTCTGAAAAATATGAGGAGCATGAAAAGGTGTGAAAACTACGAAGAGCATGAAAAGGTGTGAAAAATACGAGGTGCATGAAAACGTGTGAAAAATACTAGGAGCATGAAAATGTCTGAAAAATACGAGAAGCATGAAAAGATCTTAAAAATATGAGAAGCATGAAAAGGTGTGAAAAATATGAGGAGCATGATACGGTGTGAAAATATGAAGAGCATGAAACGGTGTTAAAAATATGAAGAGCATGAAACGGTGTGAAAAACACGAGCAGCAAGAAAATATGTGGAAAACACGAAGTGCATGAAAATGTGTGAAAAATTCGAAGAGCATGAAAAGGTTTGAAAAATACGAACAGCATGTAAAGGTGTGAAAAATATGAGGAGCATTAAAGGTGTGAAAAATACGAGGAGCATGAAAAGGTGTGAAAAATACGATGAGAAAGAAAATGTGCTAAAAATACAAGGAGCATGAACAGGTGGGAAAAATAGTAGGAGCATGAAAAGGTCTGAAAAATACGAGGAACATGAAACGATGTGAAAATATAAAGAGCATGAAACGTTGTGAAAAATATGAAGACTTCAAAAGGTGTCAAAAATATGAGGAGCATGAAAAGATGTGAAAAATATGAGGAGCATGAAATGGTATGAAAAATATGAGAAGCATGAAATATGTAAAAAATATGAAGAGCATGAAAAGTTGTGAAAAATATGAAGAGCATGAAATGGTTTTAAAAGTATGAAGAGCTTGAAAAGGTGTGAAAAATACAAAGAGCATGACTGGTGTGAAATATACGAAGACAATGAAAAGGTGTGAAAAATTATGAAAAGCATGAAAAGTTGTGAAAAATACAAAGAGCATGAAAAGGTTCGAAAAATACAAAGTGCATGAAAACATGTGAAAAATACGAGGAGCATGAAACGGTGTGAAATATGCGAAAGCATGAAATGCTGTGAAAAATACGAAGAGCATGAAAAGGTCTGAAAAATACAAGGAGCATTAATAGGTGTGAAAAATATGAGGAGCATGAAAAGGTGTGAACAATACTAGGAGCATGAAAATGTCTGAAAAAAACGAGGAGCATGAAAAGGTATGAAAAATACGAGGAGCATGAAAAGGTGTGAAAAATACGATGAGAAAGAAAATGTGCGAAAAATACGAAGAGCATGAAAAGGTGTGAAAAATACGAAGAGCATATAAAGGTCTGAAAAATATGAGGAGCATGAAAAAGTCTAAAAAAATTGATGAGCATGAAATGGTGTGAAAATATGAAGATCATGAAACGGTGTGAAAAATATGAAGACCTTTTAAACGTGTCAAAAATATGAGGAGCATGAAAAGATGTGAAAAATATGAGGAGCATTAAAATATGTCAATAATATGAAGAGCATGAAAAGTTGTGAAATATATGATGAGCATGAAAAGGTGTGAAAAATATGAGGAGTACGAAAAGGTCTGCAAATATGAGGAGCACGAAAAGGTCTGAAAAATATGAGGAGCATGAAAAGGTGTGAAAACTACGAAGAGCATGAAAAGGTGTGAAAAATACGAGGTGCATGAAAACGTGTGAAAAATACTAGGAGCATGAAAATGTCTGAAAAATATGAGAAGCATGAAAAGATCTTAAAAATATGAGAAGCATGAAAAGGTGTGAAAAATATGAGGAGCATGAAACGGTGTGAAAATATGAAGAGCATGAAACGGTGTTAAAAATATGAAGAGCATGAAACGGTTTGAAAAACACGAGCAGCAAGAAAAAATGTGGAAAACACGAAGTGCATGAAAATGTGTGAAAAATTCGAAGAGCATGAAAAGGTTTGAAAAATACGAACAGCATGTAAAGGTGTGAAAAATACGAGGAGCATTAAAGGTGTGAAAAATACGAGGAGCATGAAAAGGTGTGAAAAATACGATGAGAAAGAAAATGTGCTAAAAATACAAGGAGCATGAACAGGTGGGAAAAATAGTAGGAGCATGAAAAGGTCTGAAAAATACGAGGAACATGAAACGGTGTGAAAATATAAAGAGCATGAAACGGTGTGAAAAATATGAAGACTTCAAAAGGTGTCAAAAATATGAGGAGCATGAAAAGATGTGAAAAATATGAGGAGCATGAAATGGTATGAAAAATATGAGAAGCATGAAATATGTAAAAAATATGAAGAGCATGAAAAGTTGTGAAAAATATGAAGAGCATGAAATGGTTTTAAAAGTATGAAGAGCTTGAAAAGGTGTGAAAAATACAAAGAGCATGACTGGTGTGAAATATACGAAGACAATGAAAAGGTGTGAAAAATTATGAAAAGCATGAAAAGTTGTGAAAAATACAAAGAGCATGAAAAGGTTTGAAAAATACAAAGTGCATGACAAGGTGTGAAAAATACGAGGAGCATGAAGCGGTGTTAAAATGCGAAAGCATGAAATGCTGTGAAAAATATGAAGAGCACGAAAAGGTCTGAAAAATACAAGGAGCATGAATAGGTGTGAAAAATACGAGGAATATGAAAAGGTGTGAAAAAAACGAGGAGCATGAAAAGGTGTGAACAATACTAGGAGCATGAAAATGTCTGAAAAATATGAGGAGCATGAAAAGGTTTGAAAAATACGAGCAACATGAAAAGGTGTGAAAAATATGAGGAGTATGAAACGGTGTGATTAATATGAGGAACATGAAAAGGTTTCAAAAATATGAGGAGCATGAAAAGGTGTGAAAAATACGAAGAGCATGAAAAGGTCTGAAAAATACAAGGAGCATGAATGGGTGTGAAAAATACGAGGAGCATGAAAAGGTGTGAAAAATATGAGGAGCATGAAAAGGTGTGAAAATATGAAGAGCATGAAACGGTGTTAAAAATATGAAGAGCATGAAATGGTGTGAAAAACACGAGCAGCATGAAAAAATGTGGAAAACACGAAGTGCATGAAAATGTGTGAAAAATTCGAAGAGCATGAAAAGGATTGAAAATACGAAGAGCATATAAAGCTGTGAAAAATACGAGGAGCATTAAAGGTGTCACAAATACGAGGAGCATGAAAAGGTGTGAAAAATACGATGAGAAAGAAAATGTGCGAAAAATACGAGGAGCATGAAAAGGTGGGAAAAATAGTAGGAGCATGAAAAGGTCTGAAAAATACGAGGAGCATGAAACCGTGTGAAAATATCAAGAGCATGAAACGGTGTGAAAATTATGAAGAGCATGGAAAGGTGTGATAAATAGGAGGAGCATGAAACGGTCTGAAAAATAGGGAGAGCATGAAATGGTGTGAAAAACACGAGCAGCATGAAAAGTTGTGGATAAAACGAAGTGCATGAAAATGTGTGAAAAATTCGAAGAGCATGAAAAGGTGTGAAAAATGCGAGGAGCACAAAAAGGTCTGAAATATACGAGGACCATGAAAAGGTGTGAAAAATACTAAGAGCACGAAAAGGTTTGAAAAATATGAGGACCATGAAAGAGTGTAAAAAACACGAAGAGCATGAAACTGTGTGAAAAACACGAAGAGCATGAAAATGTGTGAAAAACACGAAGAGCATGAAATTGTATGAAAAATTCAAAGAGCATGAAAAGGGTTGAAAAATACGAAGAGCATGAAAAGGTGTGAAAAATACGAGGAGCATGAAAAGGTGTGAAAAACACGAGGAGCATGAATAGGTGTGAAAAACACGAAGAGCATGAAAATGTGTGAAAAAAACGAGGAGCATGAAAAGGTGTGAAAAATCCGAGGAGCATGAAAAGGTCTGGAAAACATGAGGAGCATGGAAAGGTTTGAAAAATCTGAGGAGCATGAAAAGGTGTGAAAAACACGAGGAGCATGAATAGGTGTGAAAAACACGAAGAGCATGAAAATGTGTGGAAAAATACGAGGAGCATGAAAAGGTGTGAAAAATCCGAGGAGTACGAAGAGTCTGAAATATACGAGGACCATGAAAAGGTCTGAAAAATACTAGAAGCATGAAAAGATCTGAAAAATTCTAGGAGAATGAAAAGGTGTGAAAAATATGAGGAGCATGAAAAGGTCTGAAAAATATGAGGACCATGAAAAGGTGTCAAAAATACGAGGAGCATGAAAAGGTCTGAAAAATACGAGGAGCATGAAAAGGTCTGGAAAACAGGAGGAGCATTAAAAAGTGTGAAAAATACGAAGAGCATGAAAAGGTCTCAAAAATATGAGGAGCCTGAAAAGGTGTGAAAAAATGAAGAGCATGAAACGGTGTGAAAATTATGAAGAGCATAGAAAGGTGTGATAAATATGAGGAGCAAGAAACGGTCTGAAAAATATGAAGAGCATGAAATGGTGTGAAAAACACTAGCAGCATGAAAAGTTGTGGATAAAACGAAGTGCATGAAAATGTGTGAAAAATTCGAAGAGGATGAAAAGGTGTGAAAAATCCGAGGAGCACGAAAAGGTCTGAAATATACGAGGACCATGAAAAGGTGTGAAAACTATGATGAGCATGAAAAGTTTTGAAAAATATGAGGACCATGAAAAAGTGTAAAAAATACGAAGAGCATGAAAATGTGTGAAAAACACGAAGACCATGAAAATGTATGAAAAATTCAAAAAGCATGAAAAGGTTTGAAAAATATGAAGAGCATGAAAAGGTGGGAAAAATACGAAGAGCATGAAAAGGTGTGAAAAATATGAAAAGCATGAAACTGTGTGAAAAATATGAAAAGCATGAAAACGTGTGAAAAATATGAAGAGCATGAAAAGGTGTGAAAAATATGAAGAGCATGAAACTGTGTGAAAAATATGAAGAGCATGAAACGGTGGGAAAAAAATGAAAAGCATGAAAACGTGTGAAAAATATGAAGAGCATGAAAAGGTGTGAAAAATCTGAAGAGCATGAAACGGTGTGAAAAATACGAAGAGCAAGAAAAGGTGTGAAATATGTGAAGAGCATGAAAAGGTGTGAAAAATTACGAAAAGCATGAAAAGGTGTGAAAAATTACCAAGAGCATGAAAATGTCTGAAAAATACAAAGAGCATGAAAATGTGTGAAAAATACAAAGAGCATGAAACGGTGTGAAAATATGAGGAGCATGAAAAGGTCTGAAAATATGAGGAGCATAGAACGGAGTGAAAAATATGAAGAGCAAGAAAAGGTGTGAAAATTATGAAGAGCATGAAACTGTATGAAAAATATGAAAAGCATGAAAAAGTGTGAAAAATATGAAGAGCATGAAAAGGTGTGAAAATATGAAGAGCATGAAACTGTGTGAAAAATATGAAGAACATGAAACGGTGTGAAAAAAACGAAGAGCATGAAAAGGTGTGAAATATACAAAGATCATGAAAAGGTGTGAAAAATACGAAGAGCATGAAATGGTTTGAAAAATATGAAGAGCATGAAATGGGGTGAAAATATGAGGATCAAAAAATGGTCTGAAAATATGAGGAGCATAGAACGGAGTGAAAAATATGAAGAGCATGAAAAGGTGTGAAAATTATGAAGAGCATGAAACTGTGTGGAAAAATATGAAAAGCATGAAAAAGTGTGAAAAATATGAAGAGCATGAAAAGGTGTGAATAATATGAAAAGCATGAAACTGTGTGAAAAATATGAAAAGCATGAAAACGTGTGAAAAATATGAAGAGCATGAAAAGGTGTGAAAAATAGGAGGAGCATGAAACGGTGTAAAAATATGAAGAGCATGAAACGTGTGAAAAATATGAGGAGCATGAAATGGTGTAAAAATGAAGACCATGAAAAGGTGTGAAAATATGAAGAGCATGAAACTGTGTGAAAAATATGAAGAACATGAAACGGTGTGAAAAAAACGAAGAGCATGAAAAGGTGTGAAATATACAAAGATCATGAAAAGGTGTGAAAAATATGAAGAGCATGAAATGGTTTGAAATAATGAAGAGCATGAAACGGGGTGAAAATATGAGGATCATAAAATGGTCTGAAAATATGAGGAGCATAGAACGGAGTGAAAAATATGAAGAGCATGAAAAGGTGTGAAAATTATGAAGAGCATGAAACTGTGTGGAAAAATATGAAAAGCATGAAAAAGTGTGAAAAATATGAAGAGCATGAAAAGGTGTGAATAATATGAAGAGCATGAAACTGTGTGAGAAATATGAGGAACATGAAAAGGTGTGAAATATACGAAGAGCATTTACAGGTGTGAAAAATTACGAAAAGCATGAAAAGGTGTGAAAAATTACCAAGAGCATGAAAATGTCTGAAAAATACAAAGAACATGAAAATGTGTGAAAAATAGGAGGAGCATGAAACGGTGTAAAAATATGAAGAGCATGAAACGTGTGAAAAATATGAGGAGCATGAGACAGTGTAAAAATGAAGACCATGAAAAGGTGTGAAAAATATGAAGAGCATGAAACAGTGTGAAAAATATGAAGAGCATGAAAAGATGTGAAAAATATGAAGAGCATGAAACGGTTTGAAAAGTATGAAGAGCTTGAAAAAGTGTGAAAAATACGAAGAGCATGACTGGTGTGAAATATATGAAGACCATGAAAAGGTGTGCAAAATTATGAAAAGAATGAAAAGTTGTGAAAAATACAAAGAGCATGAAAAGGTTTGAAAAATACGAAGTTCATGAAAAGGTGTGAAAAATATGCAGAGCATGAAACGGTGTGAAAAATGCGAAAGCATGAAATGTTTTGAAAAATATGAAGAGCATGAAAAGGTCTGAAAAATACAAGGAGCATGAAAAGGTGTGAAAAATACAAGGAGCATGAAAAGGTGTGAAAAATACGAGGAGCATGAAAAGGTCTGAAAAATATGAGGAGCATGAAAAGTTCTGAAAAACACGAGGAGCATGAACAGGTGTGAATAATATGAGGAGCATGATAAGGTGTGAAACATACGAAGTGCATGAAAAGGTGTGAAATATACAAAGAGCATGAAAAGGTGTGAAAAATATGAAAAGCATGAAATGGTGTGAAAAATATGAAGACATGAAACGGTGTGAAAATATGAGGAGCATGAAACGGTGTGAAAAATATGAGGAGCATGAAAAGGTCTGAAAAATATGAAGAGCAATAAAAGATGTGAAAAATATGATGAGCATGAAAAGGTGTGAATAATATGAGAAGCATGATAAGGTGTGAAACATACGAAGTGCATGAAAAGTTGTAAAATATATAAAGAGCTTGAAAAGGTGTGAAAAATACGAAGAGCATGATATGGTGTGAAAAAGATGAAGAGCATGAAACGGTGTAAAAATATGAGGAGCATGAAACGATGTGAAAATATGAGGAGCATAGAACGGAGTGAAAAATATGAAGAGCATGAAAAGGTGTGAAAAATATGAAGAGCATGAAACTGTGTGAAAAATATGAAAAGCATGAAACTGTGTGAAAAATATGAAAAGCATGAAAACGTGTGAAAAACATGAAGAGCATGAAAAGGTGTGAAAAATATGAAGAGCATGAAAAGGTGTGAAAAATATGAAGAGCAGGAAAAGGTGTGAAAAATACGAAGAGCATGAAAAGGTGTGAAATATATGAAGAGCATGAAAAGGTGTGAAAAATTACCAAGAGCATGAAAATGTCTGAAAAATACAAAGAGCATGAAAATGTGTGAAAAATACGAAGAGCATGAAAATGTGTGAAAATGTGAGGAGCATGAAAAGGTGTGAAAAATAGTAGGAGCATGAAAAGGTCTGAAAAATACGAGGAGCATGAAAAGGTGGGAAAAATACGAAGAGCATGAAAAGGTGTGAAAAATATGAAAAGCATGAAACTGTGTGAAAAATATGAAAAGCATGAAAACGTGTGAAAAATATGAAGAGCATGAAGAGGTGTGAAAAATATGAAGAGCATGAAACTGTGTGAAAAATATGAAGAGCATGAAACGGTGGGAAAAAAATGAAAAGCATGAAAACGTGTGAAAAATATGAAGAGCATGAAAAGGTGTGAAAAATCTGAAGAGCATGAAACGGTGTGAAAAATACGAAGAGCAAGAAAAGGTGTGAAATATGTGAAGAGCATGAAAAGGTGTGAAAAATTACGAAAAGCATGAAAAGGTGTGAAAAATTACCAAGAGCATGAAAATGTCTGAAAAATACAAAGAGCATGAAAATGTGTGAAAAATACAAAGAGCATGAAACGGTGTGAAAATATGAGGAGCATGAAAAGGTCTGAAAATATGAGGAGCATAGAACGGAGTGAAAAATATGAAGAGCAAGAAAAGGTGTGAAAATTATGAAGAGCATGAAACTGTATGAAAAATATGAAAAGCATGAAAAAGTGTGAAAAATATGAAGAGCATGAAAAGGTGTGAAAATATGAAGAGCATGAAACTGTGTGAAAAATATGAAGAACATGAAACGGTGTGAAAAAAACGAAGAGCATGAAAAGGTGTGAAATATACAAAGATCATGAAAAGGTGTGAAAAATACGAAGAGCATGAAATGGTTTGAAAAATATGAAGAGCATGAAATGGGGTGAAAATATGAGGATCAAAAAATGGTCTGAAAATATGAGGAGCATAGAACGGAGTGAAAAATATGAAGAGCATGAAAAGGTGTGAAAATTATGAAGAGCATGAAACTGTGTGAAAAATATGAAAAGCATGAAACTGTGTGAAAAATATGAAAAGCATGAAAACGTGTGAAAAATATGAAGAGCATGAAAAGGTGTGAAAAATAGGAGGAGCATGAAACGGTGTAAAAATATGAAGAGCATGAAACGTGTGAAAAATATGAGGAGCATGAAATGGTGTAAAAATGAAGACCATGAAAAGGTGTGAAAATATGAAGAGCATGAAACTGTGTGAAAAATATGAAGAACATGAAACGGTGTGAAAAAAACGAAGAGCATGAAAAGGTGTGAAATATACAAAGATCATGAAAAGGTGTGAAAAATACGAAGAGCATGAAATGGTTTGAAATAATGAAGAGCATGAAACGGGGTGAAAATATGAGGATCATAAAATGGTCTGAAAATATGAGGAGCATAGAACGGAGTGAAAAATATGAAGAGCATGAAAAGGTGTGAAAATTATGAAGAGCATGAAACTGTGTGGAAAAATATGAAAAGCATGAAAAAGTGTGAAAAATATGAAGAGCATGAAAAGGTGTGAATAATATGAAGAGCATGAAACTGTGTGAGAAATATGAGGAAAATGAAAAGGTGTGAAATATACGAAGAGCATTTACAGGTGTGAAAAATTACGAAAAGCATGAAAAGGTGTGAAAAATTACCAAGAGCATGAAAATGTCTGAAAAATACAAAGAACATGAAAATGTGTGAAAAATAGGAGGAGCATGAAACGGTGTAAAAATATGAAGAGAATGAAACGTGTGAAAAATATGAGGAGCATGAGACAGTGTAAAAATGAAGACCATGAAAAGGTGTGAAAAATATGAAGAGCATGAAACAGTGTGAAAAATATGAAGAGCATGAAAAGATGTGAAAAATATGAAGAGCATGAAACGGTTTGAAAAGTATGAAGAGCTTGAAAAAGTGTGAAAAATACGAAGAGCATGACTGGTGTGAAATATATGAAGACCATGAAAAGGTGTGCAAAATTATGAAAAGAATGAAAAGTTGTGAAAAATACAAAGAGCATGAAAAGGTTTGAAAAATACGAAGTTCATGAAAAGGTGTGAAAAATATGCAGAGCATGAAACGGTGTGAAAAATGCGAAAGCATGAAATGTTTTGAAAAATATGAAGAGCATGAAAAGGTCTGAAAAATACAAGGAGCATGAAAAGGTGTGAAAAATACGAGGAGCATGAAAAGGTCTGAAAAATATGAGGAGCATGAAAAGTTCTGAAAAACACGAGGAGCATGAACAGGTGTGAATAATATGAGGAGCATGATAAGGTGTGAAACATACGAAGTGCATGAAAAGGTGTGAAATATACAAAGAGCATGAAAAGGTGTGAAAAATATGAAAAGCATGAAATGGTGTGAAAAATATGAAGACATGAAACGGTGTGAAAATATGAGGAGCATGAAACGGTGTGAAAAATATGAGGAGCATGAAAAGGTCTGAAAAATATGAAGAGCAATAAAAGATGTGAAAAATATGATGAGCATGAAAAGGTGTGAATAATATGAGAAGCATGATAAGGTGTGAAACATACGAAGTGCATGAAAAGTTGTAAAATATATAAAGAGCTTGAAAAGGTGTGAAAAATACGAAGAGCATGATATGGTGTGAAAAAGATGAAGAGCATGAAACTGTGTGAAAAATATGAAAAGCATGAAACTGTGTGAAAAATATGAAAAGCATGAAAACGTGTGAAAAACATGAAGAGCATGAAAAGGTGTGAAAAATATGAAGAGCATGAAAAGGTGTGAAAAATATGAAGAGCAGGAAAAGGTGTGAAAAATACGAAGAGCATGAAAAGGTGTGAAATATATGAAGAGCATGAAAAGGTGTGAAAAATTACCAAGAGCATGAAAATGTCTGAAAAATACAAAGAGCATGAAAATGTGTGAAAAATACGAAGAGCATGAAAATGTGTGAAAATGTGAGGAGCATGAAAAGGTGTGAAAAATAGTAGGAGCATGAAAAGGTCTGAAAAATACGAGGAGCATGAAAAGGTGTGAAAAATACGAGGAGCATGAAAAGGTCTGAAAAATACGAGGAGCATGAAAATGTCTGAAAAATACGAGGAGCATGAAAAGGTGTGAAAAATAGGAGTAGCATAAAAAGGTGTGAAAAATAGTAGGAGCATGAAAAGGTCTGAAAATATGGGGAGCATGAAAAGGTGTGAAAAATACGAGTAGCATGAAAAGGTGTGAAAAATACAAGGAGCATGGAAAGGTGTCAAAAATAGGAGGAGCATGAAACGGTGTAAAAATATGAAGAGCATGAAACGTGTGAAAAATATGAGGAGCATGAAATGGTGTAAAAATGAAGACCATGAAAAGGTGTGAAAATATGAAGAGCATGAAACTGTGTGAAAAATATGAAGAACATGAAACGGTGTGAAAAAAACGAAGAGCATGAAAAGGTGTGAAATATACAAAGATCATGAAAAGGTGTGAAAAATACGAAGAGCATGAAATGGTTTGAAATAATGAAGAGCATGAAACGGGGTGAAAATATGAGGATCATAAAATGGTCTGAAAATATGAGGAGCATAGAACGGAGTGAAAAATATGAAGAGCATGAAAAGGTGTGAAAATTATGAAGAGCATGAAACTGTGTGGAAAAATATGAAAAGCATGAAAAAGTGTGAAAAATATGAAGAGCATGAAAAGGTGTGAATAATATGAAGAGCATGAAACTGTGTGAGAAATATGAGGAACATGAAAAGGTGTGAAATATACGAAGAGCATTTACAGGTGTGAAAAATTACGAAAAGCATGAAAAGGTGTGAAAAATTACCAAGAGCATGAAAATGTCTGAAAAATACAAAGAACATGAAAATGTGTGAAAAATAGGAGGAGCATGAAACGGTGTAAAAATATGAAGAGCATGAAACGTGTGAAAAATATGAGGAGCATGAGACAGTGTAAAAATGAAGACCATGAAAAGGTGTGAAAAATATGAAGAGCATGAAACAGTGTGAAAAATATGAAGAGCATGAAAAGATGTGAAAAATATGAAGAGCATGAAACGGTTTGAAAAGTATGAAGAGCTTGAAAAAGTGTGAAAAATACGAAGAGCATGACTGGTGTGAAATATATGAAGACCATGAAAAGGTGTGCAAAATTATGAAAAGAATGAAAAGTTGTGAAAAATACAAAGAGCATGAAAAGGTTTGAAAAATACGAAGTTCATGAAAAGGTGTGAAAAATATGCAGAGCATGAAACGGTGTGAAAAATGCGAAAGCATGAAATGTTTTGAAAAATATGAAGAGCATGAAAAGGTCTGAAAAATACAAGGAGCATGAAAAGGTGTGAAAAATACAAGGAGCATGAAAAGGTGTGAAAAATACGAGGAGCATGAAAAGGTCTGAAAAATATGAGGAGCATGAAAAGTTCTGAAAAACACGAGGAGCATGAACAGGTGTGAATAATATGAGGAGCATGATAAGGTGTGAAACATACGAAGTGCATGAAAAGGTGTGAAATATACAAAGAGCATGAAAAGGTGTGAAAAATATGAAAAGCATGAAATGGTGTGAAAAATATGAAGACATGAAACGGTGTGAAAATATGAGGAGCATGAAACGGTGTGAAAAATATGAGGAGCATGAAAAGGTCTGAAAAATATGAAGAGCAATAAAAGATGTGAAAAATATGATGAGCATGAAAAGGTGTGAATAATATGAGAAGCATGATAAGGTGTGAAACATACGAAGTGCATGAAAAGTTGTAAAATATATAAAGAGCTTGAAAAGGTGTGAAAAATACGAAGAGCATGATATGGTGTGAAAAAGATGAAGAGCATGAAACGGTGTAAAAATATGAGGAGCATGAAACGATGTGAAAATATGAGGAGCATAGAACGGAGTGAAAAATATGAAGAGCATGAAAAGGTGTGAAAAATATGAAGAGCATGAAACTGTGTGAAAAATATGAAAAGCATGAAACTGTGTGAAAAATATGAAAAGCATGAAAACGTGTGAAAAACATGAAGAGCATGAAAAGGTGTGAAAAATATGAAGAGCATGAAAAGGTGTGAAAAATATGAAGAGCAGGAAAAGGTGTGAAAAATACGAAGAGCATGAAAAGGTGTGAAATATATGAAGAGCATGAAAAGGTGTGAAAAATTACCAAGAGCATGAAAATGTCTGAAAAATACAAAGAGCATGAAAATGTGTGAAAAATACGAAGAGCATGAAAATGTGTGAAAATGTGAGGAGCATGAAAAGGTGTGAAAAATAGTAGGAGCATGAAAAGGTCTGAAAAATACGAGGAGCATGAAAAGGTGTGAAAAATACGAGGAGCATGAAAAGGTCTGAAAAATACGAGGAGCATGAAAATGTCTGAAAAATACGAGGAGCATGAAAAGGTGTGAAAAATACGAGTAGCATAAAAAGGTGTGAAAAATAGTAGGAGCATGAAAAGGTCTGAAAATATGGGGAGCATGAAAAGGTGTGAAAAATACGAGTAGCATGAAAAGGTGTGAAAAATACAAGGAGCATGAAAAGGTGTGAAAAATACAAGGATCATGAAAAGCTCTGTAAAATACTAGAAGCATGAAAAGGTGTGAAAAATACGAGGAACATATAAAGGTCTGAAAAATATGAGGAGCATGAAAAGGTCTAAAAAACGTGAGGAGCATGAAACGGTGTGAAAATATGAAGACGTTTAAAACGTGTCAAAAACATGAGGACCATGAAAAGATGTGAAAAATATGAGGAGCATGAAATGCTATGAGAAAAATGAGGAGCATGAAAATATGTAAAAAATATGAAGAGCATGAAAAGTTGTGAAATATGAGGAGCATGAAAAGGTGTGAAAAATACGAGGAGCATGAAAAGGTGTGAAAAATACGAGGAGCATGAAAAGGTCTGAAAAATACGAGGACCATGAAAGGTATGAAAAATACGGGGAGCATGAATCGTTCTGTAAAATACGAGGACCATGAAAGGTATGAAAAATACGGGGAGCATGAAAAGGTCTGAAAAATACGAGGAGCATGAAAAGGTCTGAAAAATAAGAGGAGTATGAAACGGTATCAAAAATATGAGGAGCATGAAACGGTGTGAAAATATAAAGAGCATGAAACGGTGTGAAAAATATGAAGAGCATGAAAGGTGTGAGAAATATGAGGAGCATGAAAAGGTCTGAAAAGTACAAGGAGCATGAAAAGTTGTGAAAAGTACGAGGAGCATGAAAAGGTCTGGAAAATACGAGGAGCATGAAAATATCTGAAAAATATGAGGAGCATGAAACAGTATGGAAACATGAAGAGCATGAAACGGTGTGAAAAATATGAAGAGCATGAAAAGGTGTGAAAAATATGAGGAGCATGAAACGGCCTGAAAAATATGAAGAGCATTAAAAGGTGTGAAAAATATGAGGATCATGAAAAGGTATGAAAAATACGATGAGCATGAAAAGTTGTGAAAAATACGAGGAGCATGAAAAGGTGTGAAAAATATGAGAAGCATGAAACAGTCTGAAAAATACAAGGATCATGAAAAGGTGTCAAAAAATGAGAAGCATGAAAAGGTGTGAAATATATGAGGATCATGAAACGGTATGAAAAATATGAGGAGCATGAAAAGATGTGAAAAATATGAAGAGCATGAAAAGTTGTGAACAATATGAGGAGCATGAAAAGGTGTGAAAAATACGAGGAGCATGAAAAGGTCTGAAAAATACGAGGGGCCTTAATGTCTGAAAAATACGAGGAGCGTGAAAAGGTGTGAAAAATACGAGGAATATGAAAATGTGTGAAAAATACGAGGAGCATGAAAAGGTCTGAAAAATACGAGGACCATGAAAAGTTCTGAAAAATACGAGGGGCCTGAATGTCTGAAAAATACGAGGAGCGTGAAAAGGTCTGAAAAACACGAGGAGCATGAAAATGTCTGAAAAATACGAGGGGCCTGAATGTCTGAAAAATATGAGGAGCGTGAAAAGGTCTGAAAAACACGAGGAGCATGAAAAGGTCTGAAAAATAAGAGGAGCATGAAAAGGTGTCAAAAATATGAGGAGCATGAAACAGTGTGAAAATATAAAGAGCATGAAACGGTGTGAAAAATATGAAGAACATGAAAGGTGTGAGAAATATGAGGAGCATGAAAAGGTCTGAAAACTACAAGGAGCATGAAAAGTTGTGAAAATTACGAGGAGCATGAAAAGGTCTGAAAAATAAGAGGAGCATGAAAAGGTGTCAAAAATATGAGCAGCATGAAACGGTGTGAAAAATATGAAGAGCATGAAAAGGTGTGAAAAATATGAGGAGCATGAAACGGCCTGAAAAATATTAAGAGCATTAAAAGGTGTGAAAAATATGAGGATCATGAAAAGGTATGAAAAATACGATGAGCATGGAAAGGTCTGAAAAATACGAGGGGCCTTAATGTCTGAAAATTACGATGAGCGTGATAAGGTGTGAAAAATACGAGGAGTATGAAAATGTGTGAAAAATACGAGGAGCATGAAAAGGTCTGAAAAACACGAGGAGCATGAAAAGTTCTGAAAAATATGAGAAGCATGAAAATGTCTGTAAAACACAAGGAGCACGAAACGGTGTGATAAATATGAGGAGCATGAAACGGTTTGAAAAATATGAGGAGCATGAAACGGTCTGAAAATATGAGGAGCATGAAAAGGTCTGAAAAATACGAGGGGCCAGAATGTCTGAAAAACACGAGGAGCATTAAAAGGTCTGAAAAATATTAGGAGCATGAAAAGGTGTCAAAAATATGACTAGCATGAAACGGTGTGAAAATATGAAGAGCATGAAATGGTGTGAAAAATATGAGGAGCATGAAAACGTGTGAAAAACACGAAGAGCAAGAAAAGGTGTGACAAAACACAGAGAGCAAGAAAAGGTGTGAAAAATATCAAGAGCGTGAAAAGGCCTGAAAAATATGAAGAGCATTAAAAGGAGTGAAAAACATGAGCATGAAAAGGTGTGAAAAATACGAAGAGCATGAAAAGGTGTGAAAAATATGAGGAGCATGAAAAAGTGTGAAAAATACGAAGAGCATGAAAAGGTCTGAAAAATACGAAGAGCTTGAAAACATGGGACAAATACGAAGAGCATGAAAAGATGTAAAAAATATGAAGTGCATGACAAGGTGTGAAAAATAAGTAGAGCATGAAACGTTGTGAAAAAAGAGAAGAGGATGAAAAGGTGTGAAAAATATGAAGAGCATAAAAAGGTGTGAAAAATTTCGAAGAACCTGAAAAGGTGTGAAAAATACGAAGAGCATGAAAATTTGTGAAAAATACGAAGTGCATTAAAGGTGTGAAACATACGAATAGCCTGAACGGTGTGTAAAATATGAAGAGCATGAAAAGTTGTGAATAATATGAGGTTAATGAAACGGTGTGAAAAATAAGAAGAGCAAGAAAAGGTTTAAAAAATAAGAAGAGCATGAGAAGTTGTGTAAAATATGAAGAGCATGTAAACGTGTGAAAAATATGTGGAGCATGAAAAGGTCTGAAAAATACGAGGAGCATGAAGAGGAGTGAAAAATACGAAGAGCATGAAAAGGTCTGAAAAATAGGAGGAGCATGAATAGGTCTGAAACTACGAAGAGCATGAAGAGAATGAAAAGTTCTGAAAAATATGAAGAGCATGAAAAGTTGTGTAAAATATGAAGAGCAAGAAAAGGTTTAAAAAATACGAAGAGCATGAAAAGGTGTGAAAAATTGAAAAGCATGACAAGGTGTGAAAAATATGAAGAGCATCTAACGGTGTGAAAAATAAGAAGAGCAAGAAAAGGTTTAAAAAATAAGAAGAGCATGAGAAGTTGTGTAAAATATGAAGAGCATATAAACGTGTGAAAAATATGTGGAGCATGAAAAGGTCTGAAAAATACGAGGAGCATGAAGAGGAGTGAAAAATACGAAGAGCATGAAAAGGTCTGAAAAATAGGAGGAGCATGAATAGGTCTGAAAATACGAAGAGCATGAAGAGAATGAAAAGTTCTGAAAAATATGAAGAGCATGAAAAGTTGTGTAAAATATGAGGAGCAAGAAAAGGTTTAAAAAATACGAAGAGCGTGAAAAGGTGTGAAAAATTTGAAATGCATGACAAGGTGTAAAAAATATGAAGAGCATGAAACGGTGTGAAAAATAAGAAGAGCAAGAAAAGGTTTAAAAAATAAGAAGAGCATGAGAAGTTGTGTAAAATATGAAGAGCATGTAAACGTGTGAAAAATATGTGGAGCATGAAAAGGTCTGAAAAATATGAAGAGCATGAAAAGGTGTGAAAAATCTGAGGAGCATGAAACGGTGTGACAATATGAAGCTCATGAAAAGATGTGGAAAATATGAGGAGCATGAAATGGTGTGAAAAATAAGAAGAGCATGAAAAGCTCTAAAAAATATGAAGAGCATGAAAAGGTGTGAAAAATATGAAGAGCATGAAAAGGTGTGAAAAATACAAAGAGCATGAAAAGTTCTGAAAAATAGGAGGAGCATGAAAAGGTCTGAAAAATATCAAGAGATTGAAAAGGTCTGAAAAATATGAAAGGCATGAAAAGTTGTGAAAAATTGAAGAGCATGAAAAGGTATGAAAAATATGAAGAGCATGAAAATTTCTGAAAAATATGAAGAGCTGAAAAGGTGTGAAAAATATAATGAGCATGAAAAGTTGTGAATAATATGAGGAGTATGAAAGTTGTGAACAATATGAGGAGGATGAGAAGTTGTGAAAAATACGAGGAGCGTGAAAAGTTCAGAAAAATACGAGGAGCATGCAAAGGTCTGAAAAATACGAGGAGCATGAAAAGGTCTGAAAAATACAAAAAGCATGAAACGGAAAAATGAGAAGAGGATGAAAAGGTGTGAAAAATATGAAAAGGTGTGAAAAATTTCGAAGAGCCTGAAGAGGTGTGAAAAATACGAAGAGCATGAAAAGTTGTGAAAAATACGAAGTGCTTGAAAAGGTGTGAAACATACGAAGAGCCTGAAATGGTGTGAAAAATGTGCAGAGCATGAAAGGTTGTGAAAACTACGAAGAGCTTGAAAAGGTCTGAAAAATATCAAGAGCTTGAAAAGTTCTGAAGTATATGAAGAGCATGAAAAGGTGTGAAAAATACCAGGAGCATGAAAAGCTGTGAAAAATACGAAGAGCAAGAAAAATTCTGAAAAATACGAAGAGCATGTAAAGGTCTGAAAACTATGAAGAGCATGAAAAGTTGTGAACAATATGAGGTTCATGAAATGGTGTGAAAAATATGAAGAGCGTGAAACGGTGTGTAAAATATGAAGAGCATGAAAAGGTTTGAAAAATACCAGGAGCATGAAAAGCTGTGATTTACGAGGAGAATGAAAAGTTCTGAAAAATAGGAGGAGCATGAAAAGGTGTGAAAAATGCGAGGAGCATGAAAAGGTCTGAAAAATACCAGGAGCATAAAAAGTTGTGAATAATATGAGGAGTATGAAAAGGTGTGAACAATATGAGGAGCATGGGAAGTTGTGAAAAACACAAGGAGCGTGAAAAGGTCTGAAAAATACGAGGAGCATGCAAAGGTCTGAAAAATACGAGGAGCTTGCAAAGGTCTGAAAAATACGAGTAGCATGAAAAGGTCTAAAATATACGAGGAGCATGAAAAGGTGTGAATAATACGAGGAGCATGAAAAGGTCTAAAATATACAAGGAGCATGAAAAGGTGTGAATAATACAAAAAGCACGAAAAGTTGTGAAAAATACGAAGAGCATGAAAAGGTGTGAAAAATTACGAAGTGCAAGAAAAGTTGTGAAAAATTACGAGGAACATGAAAAGATGTGAAAAATACAAAGAGCATGAAAAGGTGAAAAATACAAAGAGCATGAAAAGGTGTGATAAATATGAAGAGCATTAAACGGTGTGAAAAATACGAAGTGCATGAAACGCTGTGAAAAATAGGAAGAGCTTGAAAAGTTCTGAAAAATATGAAGAGCATGAAAAGGTGTGAAAAATCCCAGGAGCATGAAAAGCTGTGAACAATACGAAGAGCATGAAAAATTCTGAAACATACGAAGAGCATGTAAAGGTTTGAAAACTATGAAGAGCATGAAAAGTTGTGAACAATATGAGGTTCATGAAATGGTGTGAAAAATATGAAGAGCATGAAACGGTGTGTAAAATATGAAGAGCATGAAACGGTGTGAAAAATACCAGGAGCATGAAAAGCTGTGATTTACAAGGACAATGAAAAGTTCTGAAAAATAGGAGGAGCATGAAAAGGTCTGAAAAATACCAGAAGCATAAAAAGTTGTGAATAATATGAGGAGTATGAAAAGGTGTGAACAATATGAGGAGCATGAGAAGTTGTGAAAAACACGAGGAGCGTGAAAAGTTCTGAAAAATACGAGGAGCATGCAAAGGTCTGAAAAATACGAGGAGCTTGCAAACGTCTGAAAAATACGAGTAGCATGAAAAGGTCTAAAATATACGAGGAGCATGAAAAGGTGTGAATAATACGAGGAGCATGAAAAGGTCTAAAATATACAAGGAGCATGAAAAGGTATGAATAATACGAAAAGCATGAAAAGGTGTGAAAAATACGAAGAGCATGAAAAGGTGTGAAAAATTACAAAGTGCATGAAAATTTGTGAAAAATTACGAAGACCATGAAAAGATGTGAAAAATAAAAAGAGCATGAAAAGGTGTGAAAAATACGAAGAGCATGAAAAGGTGTGAAAAATATGAAGAGCATTAAACGGTGTGAAAAATACGAAGTGCATGAAACGCTGTGAAAAATACGAAGCATCAGAATGTCTGAAAAATACGAAGAGCATGAAATAGTGTGAAAAATACGAAGAGCATGAAAAGTTCTGAAAAATACGAAGAACATGAAAAGATGGGACAAATACGAAGAGGATGAAAAGATGTAAAAAATATGAAGAGCACGACAGGGTGTGAAAAATAAGAAGAGCATGAAAAGGGGTGAAAAATTTCGAAGAGCCTGAAAAGGTGTGAAAAATACGAAGAGCATGAAAATTTGTGAAAAATACGAAGTGCATGAAAAGGTGTGAAACATACGAAGAGCCTGAAATGGTGTGTAAAATATGAAGAGCATGAAAAGGTGTGAATAATATAAGGTTAATGAAATGGTGTGAAAAATATGAAGAGCATGAAACGGTGTGTAAAATATGAAGAGCAAGAAAAGGTGTGAAAAATACGCAGAATATGAAAAGGTCTGAAAAATAGGAGGAGCATGAATAGGTCTGAAAATACGAAGAGCATGAAGAGAATGAAAAGTTCTGAAAAATATGAAGAGCATGAAAAGTTGTGAAAAATATGAAGAGCATGAAAATGTGTGAATATTATGACGAGCATGAAAAGGTGTGAACAATATGAGGAGCATGAGAAGTTGTGAAAAGTACGAGGAGCATGAAAAGTTCTGAACAATATGAAGAGCATGAAAAGGTGTGAACTATATGAAGAGCATGAAAAGGTGTGAAAAATATGAGGAGCATGAAAAGGTCTGAAAAATAAGAGGAGCTTGAAAGGTCTGAAAAATTTGAGGAGCATGAAAAGATCTGAAAAATACGAGGAGGTTGAAAAATTCTGAAAAATATGAAGAGCATGAAAAGTTCTGAAAAATACCCGGAGCATGAAAAGGTCTGAAAAATACAAAGAGCATGAAAAGGCGTGAAAATCACGAAGAGCATGCAAAGGTGTGAAAAATACGAGGAGCATGAAAATGTGTGAAAAATACGAGGAGCATGAAAAGGTCTGAAAAAAAACGAGGAACATGAAATGGTGTAAAAAATATGAGAACCATGAAAATGCGTGAAAATCACGAAGAGCATGAAAAGGTGTGAAAAATACGAGGAGCATGTAAAGGTCTGAAAAATAGAAGTAGCATAAAAAGGTCTGAAAAATACGGGGAGCATGAAAAGGTCTGAAAAATACGAGGAGCATGAAAAGGTGTGAAAAATATGAGGAGTATGAAAAGGTGTCAAAAATACGAAGAGCATGAACAGGTGTGAAATATTACAAAGAGCATGAAAAGGTGTGAAAAATATGAGGAGCATGAAATGGTCTGAAAAATATCAAGAATTTGAAAAGGTCTGAAATATACGAAGAGCATGAAAACGTGTGAACAGTATGAAGAGCATGAAGAGTTCTGAAAAATACGAGTAGCATGAAGAGTTCTGAAAAATACGAAGAGCATGAATAGGTCTGAAAAATAAGAGGAGCATGAAGATGTCTGAAAAATAGTAAGAGCATGGAAAGGTCTATAAAATACGAGGACCAGGCAAGGTCTGAAAAATACGAGGAGCATGAAAAGGTCTGAAAAATACGAGGAGCATGAAAAGGTGTGAAAAATATGAGGAGCATGAAAAAGTGTGAAAAATACGAGGAGCATGAAAAGGTGTGAAAAACAAGAGGAGCATGAAAATGAATGAAAAATTCGAAGAGCATGAAAATGTTTGAAAAATATGAGGAGCATGAAAAAGTGTGAAAAATACGAGGAGCATGAAAAGGTGTGAAAAATATGAAGAGCATGAAAAGTGTGAAAAATAGGAGCATGAAATGTGTGAAAAACACGAAGAGCAAGAAACGGTGTGAAAAACAGGAAGAGCATGAAAAGGTGTGAAAAATACAAAGAGCATATAAAGGTGTGAAAAATACGAGGAGAATGAAAAAGTGTGAAAAATACGAGGAGCATGAAAAGGTGTGAAAAATACGAGAAGCATGAAAAGGTCTGATAAATACGAGGAGGATGAAAAGGTCTGAAAAATACGAGGAGCATGAAAAGGTCTGAAAAACACAAGGAGCATGAAAAGGTCTGAAAAATACGGGGAGCCTGAAAAGTTGTGAACAATATGAACAGCATGAAACGGTGTGAAAAATATGAAGAGCATGAAAAGGTGTCAAACATACGAAGAGCATGAAAAAGTGTCAAAAATACGAAGAGCATGAAACAGTGTGAAAAATATGAAGAGCATGAAATGGTGTGAAAAATATGAAGAGCATGAAAAGGTGTGAAAAATATGAAGAGCATGAAACGGTGTGAAAAATATGAAGAGCATGAAAAGGTGTGAATCATACGAAGTGCATGAAAAGGTGTGAAATATACGAAGAGCATTAAAATGTGTGAAAAATACAAAGAGCATGAAAAAGTGTGAAAAGTACAAACGCATCAAACGGTGTGAAAAATATGAAGAGCATGAAACGTTGTGAAAAATCACGAAAAGCATGAAAAGTTGTGAAAAATTCAGAGAGCATTAAAAGATGTGAAAAATTACCAAGAACATGAAAAAGTCTGAAAAATACAAAGAGCTTTCTGAAAAATATGAAGAGCATGAAACGTGTGAAAAATATGAGGAGCATGAAACTATCTGAAAATATGACGAGCATGAAACGGTGTGAAAAATACGAGGAGCATGGAAAGGTCTGAAAAATACAAGGGTCGTGAAAAGGTGTGAAAAATACGAGGAGCATGGAAATGTGTGAAAAATACGAGGAGCATGAAAAGGTCTGAAAAATACGAGGAGCCTGAAAAGGTTTCAAAACTATCAAGAGCATGAAAAGGTCTGAAAAATACGAAGAGCATGCAAACGTCTGAAAAATACGAAGAGCATGAAAAGGTGTGCAAAATATGAGGAGCATGAAAAGTTCTGAAAAATACGAGGAGCATGAAAATGTGTGAAAAATACAGGGAGCATGCAAAGGCCTGAAAAATACGAAGAGCGTGAAAAGGTGTGAAAAATATGAGGAGGATGAAAAGGTCTGGAAAATACGAGGAGCATGCCAAGGTCTGAAAATTATGAGGAGCATGAAAAGGTCTGAAAAATACGAGGACCATGAAAAGGTCTGAAAAATATGAGGAGCATGAAACAGTGTGAGAATATGAAGAGCATGAAACGGTATGAAAAATATGAAGAGCAGGAAAAGGTGTGAAAAATATGAAGAGCATGAAACGGTGTGAAAAATATGAGGAGCAAGAAAAGGTGTCAAAAATATGAGGAGCATGTAAAGGTGTGAAAAATATGAAGAGCATGAAAAGTTCTGAAAAATACGAGGAGCAAGAAATGGTGTCAAAAATATGAGGAGCATGTAAAGGTGTGAAAAATTTGAAGAGCATGAAACTATGATAAATATGAGGAGCATGTAATGGTGTGAACATATGAAGAGCATGAAACAGTGTGAAATATATGAAGAGCATGAAAAGAAGTGAAAAATATGAAGATTATGAAACAGTGTGAAAAATATGAATAGCATGAAAAGGTGTGAAAAATATGAAGTGCATGAAACGGTGTGAAAAATGCGAAGAGCATGAAAAGTTCTGAAAAATATGGAGATCACGAAAAGTTCTGATAAATACGAAAAGCATGAAACGGTGTGAAAAATAAGAAGATCATGAAAACATCTGATAAATACGAAGAGCATGAAACGGTGTGAAAATTACAAAGAGCATGAAAAGATCTGAAAAATACGAAGAGAATGATAAAACCTGAAAAATACGAAGAGCATGAAAAGGTGTAAAAAATTTGAAAAGCATGACAAGGTGTGAAAAATATGAAGAGCATGAAACGGTGTGTAAAATATGAAGAGCAAGAAAAGGTTTAAAAAATATGAAGAGCATGAAAAGTTGTGTAAAATATGAGGAGCAAGAAAAGGTTTAAAAAATACGAAGAGCATGAAAAGGTGTGAAAAATTTGAAAAGCATGACAAGGTGTGAAAAATATGAAGAGCATGAAACGGTGTGAAAAATAAGAAGAGCAAGAAAAGGTTTAAAAAATAAGAAGAGCATGAGAAGTTGTGTAAAATATGAAGAGCATGTAAACGTGTGAATAATATGTGGAGCATGAAAAGGTCTGAAAAATATGAAGAGCATGAAAAGGTGTGAAAAATCTGAGGAGCATGAAACGGTGTGACAATATGAAGCTCATGAAAAGATGTGAAATATATGAGGAGCATGAAATGGTGTGAAAAATAAGAAGAGCATGAAAAGCTGTAAAAAATATGAAGAGCATGAAAAGGTCTGAAAAATACGAAGAGCATGAAAAGGTCTGAAAAATATCAAGAGATTGAAAAGGTCTGAAAAATATGAAAGGCATGAAAAGTTGTGAAAAATTGAAGAGCATGAAAAGGTCTGAAAAATATCAAGAACATGAAAACTTCTGAAAAATATCAAGAGCATGAAAAGGTATGAAAAATATGAAGAGCATGAAGAGCATGAAAATTTCTGAAAAATATGAAGAGCTGAAAAGGTGTGAAAAATATAATGAGCATGAAAAGTTGTGAATAATATGAGAAGTATGAAAGTTGTGAACAATATGAGGAGGATGAGAAGTTGTGAAAAATACGAGGAGCGTGAAAAGTTCAGAAAAATACGAGGAGCATGCAGAGGTCTGAAAAATACGAGGAGCATGAAAAGGTCTGAAAAATACAAAGAGCATGAAAAGGTCTGAAAAATACAAAAAGCATGAAACGGAAAAATGAGAAGAGGATGAAAAGGTGTGAAAAATATGAAAAGGTGTGAAAAATTTCGAAGAGCCTGAAGAGGTGTGAAAAATATGAAGAGCATGAAAAGTTGTGAAAAATACGAAGTGCTTGAAAAGGTGTGAAACATACGAAGAGCCTGAAATGGTGTGAAAAATGTGCAGAGCATGAAAGGTTGTGAAAACTACGAAGAGCTTGAAAAGGTCTGAAAAATATCAAGAGCTTGAAAAGTTCTGAAGTATATGAAGAGCATGAAAAGGTGTGAAAAATACCAGGAGCATGAAAAGCTGTGAAAAATACGAAGAGCAAGAAAAATTCTGAAAAATACGAAGAGCATGTAAAGGTCTGAAAACTATGAAGAGCATGAAAAGTTGTGAACAATATGAGGTTCATGAAATGGTGTGAAAAATATGAAGAGCATGAAACGGTGTGTAAAATATGAAGAGCATGAAAAGGTTTGAAAAATACCAGGAGCATGAAAAGCTGTGATTTATGAGGAGAATGAAAAGTTCTGAAAAATAGGAGGAGCATGAAAAGGTGTGAAAAATGCGAGGAGCATGAAAAGGTCTGAAAAATACCAGGAGCATAAAAAGTTGTGAATAATATGAGGAGTATGAAAAGGTGTGAACAATATGAGGAGCATGGGAAGTTGTGGAAAACACAAGGAGCGTGAAAAGGTCTGAAAAATACGAGGAGCATGCAAAGGTCTGAAAAATACGAGGAGCTTGCAAAGGTCTGAAAAATACGAGTAGCATGAAAAGGTCTAAAATATACGAGGAGCATGAAAAGGTGTGAATAATACGAGGAGCATGAAAAGGTCTAAAATATACAAGGAGCATGAAAAGGTGTGAATAATACAAAAAGCACGAAAAGTTGTGAAATATACGAAGAGCATGAAAAGGTGTGAATAATTACGAAGTGCAAGAAAAGTTGTGAAAAATTACGAGGAACATGAAAAGATGTGAAAAATACAAAGAGCATGAAAAGGTGAAAAATACAAAGAGCATGAAAAGGTGTGATAAATATGAAGAGCATTAAACGGTGTGAAAAATACGAAGTGCATGAAACGCTGTGAAAAATAGGAAGAGCTTGAAAAGTTCTGAAAAATATGAAGAGCATGAAAAGGTGTGAAAAATCCCAGGAGCATGAAAAGCTGTGAACAATACGAAGAGCATGAAAAATTCTGAAACATACGAAGAGCATGTAAAGGTTTGAAAACTATGAAGAGCATGAAAAGTTGTGAACAATATGAGGTTCATGAAATGGTGTGAAAAATATGAAGAGCATGAAACGGTGTGTAAAATATGAAGAGCATGAAATGGTGTGAAAAATACCAGGAGCATGAAAAGCTGTGATTTACAAGGACAATGAAAAGTTCTGAAAAATAGGAGGAGCATGAAAAGGTGTGAAAAATGCGAGGAGCATGAAAAGGTCTGAAAAATACCAGGAGCATAAAAAGTTGTGAATAATATGAGGAGTATGAAAAGGTGTGAACAATATGAGGAGCATGGGAAGTTGTGAAAAACACAAGGAGCGTGAAAAGGTCTGAAAAATACGAGGAGCATGCAAAGGTCTGAAAAATACGAGGAGCTTGCAAAGGTCTGAAAAATACGAGTAGCATGAAAAGGTCTAAAATATACGAGGAGCATGAAAAGGTGTGAAAAATACAAAGAGCATATAAAGGTGTGAAAAATACGAGGAGAATGAAAAAGTGTGAAAAATACGAGAAGCATGAAAAGGTCTGATAAATACGAGGAGGATGAAAAGGTCTGAAAAATACGAGGAGCATGAAAAGGTCTGAAAAACACAAGGAGCATGAAAAGGTCTGAAAAATACGGGGAGCCTGAAAAGTTGTGAACAATATGAACAGCATGAAACGGTGTGAAAAATATGAAGAGCATGAAAAGGTGTGAAATATACGAAGAGCATGAAAAGGTGTGAAAAATATGAAGAGCATTAAACGGTGTGAAAAATACGAAGTGCATGAAACGCTGTGAAAAATACGAAGCATCAGAATGTCTGAAAAATACGAAGAGCATGAAATAGTGTGAAAAATACGAAGAGCATGAAAAGTTCTGAAAAATACGAAGAACATGAAAAGATGGGACAAATACGAAGAGGATGAAAATATGTAAAAAATATGAAGAGCACGACAGGGTGTGAAAAATAAGAAGAGCATGAAAAGGGGTGAAAAATTTCGAAGAGCCTGAAAAGGTGTGAAAAATACGAAGAGCATGAAAATTTGTGAAAAATACGAAGTGCATGAAAAGGTGTGAAACATACGAAGAGCCTGAAACGGTGTGTAAAATATGAAGAGCATGAAAAGGTGTGAATAATATAAGGTTAATGAAATGGTGTGAAAAACATGAAGAGCATGAAACGGTGTGTAAACTATGAAGAGCAAGAAAAGGTGTGAAAAATACGCAGAATATGAAAAGGTCTGAAAAATAGGAGGAGCATGAATAGGTCTGAAAATACGAAGAGCATGAAGAGAATGAAAAGTTCTGAAAAATATGAAGAGCATGAAAAGTTGTGAAAAATATGAAGAGCATGAAAATGTGTGAATATTATGACGAGCATGAAAAGGTGTGAACAATATGAGGAGCATGAGAAGTTGTGAAAA
The DNA here is from genome assembly GCF_033118175.1 of Dama dama. NCBI lineage: Eukaryota > Metazoa > Chordata > Mammalia > Artiodactyla > Cervidae > Dama > Dama dama. The sequence goes on from NW_026870978.1 coordinate 897,494, forward strand.
GTACGAGGAGCATGAAAAGTTCTGAACAATATGAAGAGCATGAAAAGGTGTGAACTATATGAAGAGCATGAAAAGGTGTGAAAAATATGAGGAGCATGAAAAGGTCTGAAAAATAAGAGGAGCTTGAAAGGTCTGAAAAATTTGAGGAGCATGAAAAGATCTGAAAAATACGAGGAGGTTGAAAAATTCTGAAAAATATGAAGAGCATGAAAAGTTCTGAAAAATACCCAGAGCATGAAAAGGTCTGAAAAATACAAAGAGCATGAAAAGGCGTGAAAATCACGAAGAGCATGCAAAGGTGTGAAAAATACGAGGAGCATGAAAATGTGTGAAAAATACGAGGAGCATGAAAAGGTCTGAAAAAAAACGAGGAACATGAAATGGTGTAAAAAATATGAGAACCATGAAAATGCGTGAAAATCACGAAGAGCATGAAAAGGTGTGAAAAATACGAGGAGCATGTAAAGGTCTGAAAAATAGAAGTAGCATAAAAAGGTCTGAAAAATACGGGGAGCATGAAAAGGTCTGAAAAATACGAGGAGCATGAAAAGGTGTGAAAAATACGAGGAGTATGAAAAGGTGTCAAAAATACGAAGAGCATGAACAGGTGTGAAATATTACAAAGAGCATGAAAAGGTGTGAAAAATATGAGGAGCATGAAATGGTCTGAAAAATATCAAGAATTTGAAAAGGTCTGAAATATACGAAGAGCATGAAAACGTGTGAACACTATGAAGAGCATGAAGAGTTCTGAAAAATACGAGTAGCATGAAGAGTTCTGAAAAATACGAAGAGCATGAATAGGTCTGAAAAATAAGAGGAGCATGAAGATGTCTGAAAAATAGTAAGAGCATGGAAAGGTCTATAAAATACGAGGACCAGGCAAGGTCTGAAAAATACGAGGAGCATGAAAAGGTCTGAAAAATACGAGGAGCATGAAAAGGTGTGAAAAATATGAGGAGCATGAAAAAGTGTGAAAAATACGAGGAGCATGAAAAGGTGTGAAAAACAAGAGGAGCATGAAAATGAATGAAAAATTCGAAGAGCATGAAAAGGTTTGAAAAATATGAGGAGCATGAAAAAGTGTGAAAAATACGAGGAGAATGAAAAGGTGTGAAAAATATGAAGAGCATGAAAAGTGTGAAAAATAGGAGCATGAAATGTGTGAAAAACACGAAGAGCAAGAAACGGTGTGAAAAACATGGAGAGCATGAAAAGGTGTGGAAAATATCAAGAGCATGAAAAGGCCTGAAAAATATGAAGAGCATTAAAAGGAGTGAAAAACACGAAGAGCATGAAAAGGTGTGAAAAACAGGAAGAGCATGAAAAGGTGTGAAAAATACAAAGAGCATATAAAGGTGTGAAAAATACGAGGAGAATGAAAAAGTGTGAAAAATACGAGAAGCATGAAAAGGTCTGATAAATACGAGGAGGATGAAAAGGTCTGAAAAATACGAGGAGCATGAAAAGGTCTGAAAAACACAAGGAGCATGAAAAGGTCTGAAAAATACGGGGAGCCTGAAAAGTTGTGAACAATATGAACAGCATGAAACGGTGTGAAAAATATGAAGAGCATGAAAAGGTGTGAAATATACGAAGAGCATGAAAAGGTGTGAAAAATATGAAGAGCATTAAACGGTGTGAAAAATACGAAGTGCATGAAACGCTGTGAAAAATACGAAGCATCAGAATGTCTGAAAAATACGAAGAGCATGAAATAGTGTGAAAAATACGAAGAGCATGAAAAGTTCTGAAAAATACGAAGAACATGAAAAGATGGGACAAATACGAAGAGGATGAAAATATGTAAAAAATATGAAGAGCACGACAGGGTGTGAAAAATAAGAAGAGCATGAAAAGGGGTGAAAAATTTCGAAGAGCCTGAAAAGGTGTGAAAAATACGAAGAGCATGAAAATTTGTGAAAAATACGAAGTGCATGAAAAGGTGTGAAACATACGAAGAGCCTGAAACGGTGTGTAAAATATGAAGAGCATGAAAAGGTGTGAATAATATAAGGTTAATGAAATGGTGTGAAAAACATGAAGAGCATGAAACGGTGTGTAAACTATGAAGAGCAAGAAAAGGTGTGAAAAATACGCAGAATATGAAAAGGTCTGAAAAATAGGAGGAGCATGAATAGGTCTGAAAATACGAAGAGCATGAAGAGAATGAAAAGTTCTGAAAAATATGAAGAGCATGAAAAGTTGTGAAAAATATGAAGAGCATGAAAATGTGTGAATATTATGACGAGCATGAAAAGGTGTGAACAATATGAGGAGCATGAGAAGTTGTGAAAAGTACGAGGAGCATGAAAAGTTCTGAACAATATGAAGAGCATGAAAAGGTGTGAACTATATGAAGAGCATGAAAAGGTGTGAAAAATATGAGGAGCATGAAAAGGTCTGAAAAATAAGAGGAGCTTGAAAGGTCTGAAAAATTTGAGGAGCATGAAAAGATCTGAAAAATACGAGGAGGTTGAAAAATTCTGAAAAATATGAAGAGCATGAAAAGTTCTGAAAAATACCCAGAGCATGAAAAGGTCTGAAAAATACAAAGAGCATGAAAAGGCGTGAAAATCACGAAGAGCATGCAAAGGTGTGAAAAATACGAGGAGCATGAAAATGTGTGAAAAATACGAGGAGCATGAAAAGGTCTGAAAAAAAACGAGGAACATGAAATGGTGTAAAAAATATGAGAACCATGAAAATGCGTGAAAATCACGAAGAGCATGAAAAGGTGTGAAAAATACGAGGAGCATGTAAAGGTCTGAAAAATAGAAGTAGCATAAAAAGGTCTGAAAAATACGGGGAGCATGAAAAGGTCTGAAAAATACGAGGAGCATGAAAAGGTGTGAAAAATACGAGGAGTATGAAAAGGTGTCAAAAATACGAAGAGCATGAACAGGTGTGAAATATTACAAAGAGCATGAAAAGGTGTGAAAAATATGAGGAGCATGAAATGGTCTGAAAAATATCAAGAATTTGAAAAGGTCTGAAATATACGAAGAGCATGAAAACGTGTGAACAGTATGAAGAGCATGAAGAGTTCTGAAAAATACGAGTAGCATGAAGAGTTCTGAAAAATACGAAGAGCATGAATAGGTCTGAAAAATAAGAGGAGCATGAAGATGTCTGAAAAATAGTAAGAGCATGGAAAGGTCTATAAAATACGAGGACCAGGCAAGGTCTGAAAAATACGAGGAGCATGAAAAGGTCTGAAAAATACGAGGAGCATGAAAAGGTGTGAAAAATATGAGGAGCATGAAAAAGTGTGAAAAATACGAGGAGCATGAAAAGGTGTGAAAAACAAGAGGAGCATGAAAATGAATGAAAAATTCGAAGAGCATGAAAAGGTTTGAAAAATATGAGGAGCATGAAAAAGTGTGAAAAATACGAGGAGCATGAAAAGGTGTGAAAAATATGAAGAGCATGAAAAGTGTGAAAAATAGGAGCATGAAATGTGTGAAAAACACGAAGAGCAAGAAACGGTGTGAAAAACATGGAGAGCATGAAAAGGTGTGGAAAATATCAAGAGCATGAAAAGGCCTGAAAAATATGAAGAGCATTAAAAGGAGTGAAAAACACGAAGAGCATGAAAAGGTGTGAAAAACAGGAAGAGCATGAAAAGGTGTGAAAAATACAAAGAGCATATAAAGGTGTGAAAAATACGAGGAGAATGAAAAAGTGTGAAAAATACGAGAAGCATGAAAAGGTCTGATAAATACGAGGAGGATGAAAAGGTCTGAAAAATACGAGGAGCATGAAAAGGTCTGAAAAACACAAGGAGCATGAAAAGGTCTGAAAAATACGGGGAGCCTGAAAAGTTGTGAACAATATGAACAGCATGAAACGGTGTGAAAAATATGAAGAGCATGAAAAGGTGTGAAATATACGAAGAGCATGAAAAGGTGTGAAAAATACGAAGAGCATGAAACAGTGTGAAAAATATGAAGAGCATGAAATGGTGTGAAAAATATGAAGAGCATGAAAAGGTGTGAAAAATATGAAGAGCATGAAAAGGTGTGAATCATTCGAAGTGCATGAAAAGGTGTGAAATATATGAAGAGCATTAAAATGTGTGAAAAATACAAAGAGCATGAAAAAGTGTGAAAAGTACAAACGCATCAAACGGTGTGAAAAATATGAAGAGCATGAAACGTTGTGAAAAATCACGAAAAGCATGAAAAGTTGTGAAAAATTCAGAGAGCATTAAAAGATGTGAAAAATTACCAAGAACATGAAAAAGTCTGAAAAATACAAAGAGCTTTCTGAAAAATATAAAGAGCATGAAACGTGTGAAAAATATGAGGAGCATGAAACTATCTGAAAATATGAAGAGCATGAAACGGTGTGAAAAATACGAGGAGCATGGAAAGGTCTGAAAAATACAAGGGTCGTGAAAAGGTGTGAAAAATACGAGGAGCATGGAAATGTGTGAAAAATACGAGGAGCATGAAAAGGTCTGAAAAATACGAGGAGCCTGAAAAGGTTTCAAAACTATCAAGAGCATGAAAAGGTCTGAAAAATACGAAGAGCATGCAAACGTCTGAAAAATACGAAGAGCATGAAAAGGTGTGCAAAATATGAGGAGCATGAAAAGTTCTGAAAAATACGAGGAGCATGAAAATGTGTGAAAAATACAGGGAGCATGCAAAGGCCTGAAAAATACAAAGAGCGTGAAAAGGTGTGAAAAATATGAGGAGGATGAAAAGGTCTGGAAAATACGAGGAGCATGCCAAGGTCTGAAAATTATGAGGAGCATGAAAAGGTCTGAAAAATACGAGGACCATGAAAAGGTCTGAAAAATATGAGGAGCATGAAACAGTGTGAGAATATGAAGAGCATGAAACGGTATGAAAAATATGAAGAGCAGGAAAAGGTGTGAAAAATATGAAGAGCATGAAACGGTGTGAAAAATATGAGGAGCAAGAAAAGGTGTCAAAAATATGAGGAGCATGTAAAGGTGTGAAAAATATGAAGAGCATGAAAAGTTCTGAAAAATACGAGGAGCAAGAAATGGTGTCAAAAATATGAGGAGCATGTAAAGGTGTGAAAAATTTGAAGAGCATGAAACTATGATAAATATGAGGAGCATGTAATGGTGTGAACATATGAAGAGCATGAAACAGTGTGAAATATATGAAGAGCATGAAAAGAAGTGAAAAATATGAAGATTATGAAACAGTGTGAAAAATATGAATAGCATGAAAAGGTGTGAAAAATATGAAGTGCATGAAACGGTGTGAAAAATGCGAAGAGCATGAAAGGTTGTGAAAACTACGAAGAGCTTGAAAAGGTCTGAAAAATATCAAGAGCTTGAAAAGTTCTGAAGTATATGAAGAGCATGAAAAGGTGTGAAAAATACCAGGAGCATGAAAAGCTGTGAAAAATACGAAGAGCAAGAAAAATTCTGAAAAATACGAAGAGCATGTAAAGGTCTGAAAACTATGAAGAGCATGAAAAGTTGTGAACAATATGAGGTTCATGAAATGGTGTGAAAAATATGAAGAGCATGAAACGGTGTGTAAAATATGAAGAGCATGAAAAGGTTTGAAAAATACCAGGAGCATGAAAAGCTGTGATTTACGAGGAGAATGAAAAGTTCTGAAAAATAGGAGGAGCATGAAAAGGTGTGAAAAATGCGAGGAGCATGAAAAGGTCTGAAAAATACCAGGAGCATAAAAAGTTGTGAATAATATGAGGAGTATGAAAAGGTGTGAACAATATGAGGAGCATGGGAAGTTGTGGAAAACACAAGGAGCGTGAAAAGGTCTGAAAAATACGAGGAGCATGCAAAGGTCTGAAAAATACGAGGAGCTTGCAAAGGTCTGAAAAATACGAGTAGCATGAAAAGGTCTAAAATATACGAGGAGCATGAAAAGGTGTGAATAATACGAGGAGCATGAAAAGGTCTAAAATATACAAGGAGCATGAAAAGGTGTGAATAATACAAAAAGCACGAAAAGTTGTGAAATATACGAAGAGCATGAAAAGGTGTGAATAATTACGAAGTGCAAGAAAAGTTGTGAAAAATTACGAGGAACATGAAAAGATGTGAAAAATACAAAGAGCATGAAAAGGTGAAAAATACAAAGAGCATGAAAAGGTGTGATAAATATGAAGAGCATTAAATGGTGTGAAAAATACGAAGTGCATGAAACGCTGTGAAAAATAGGAAGAGCTTGAAAAGTTCTGAAAAATATGAAGAGCATGAAAAGGTGTGAAAAATCCCAGGAGCATGAAAAGCTGTGAACAATACGAAGAGCATGAAAAATTCTGAAACATACGAAGAGCATGTAAAGGTTTGAAAACTATGAAGAGCATGAAAAGTTGTGAACAATATGAGGTTCATGAAATGGTGTGAAAAATATGAAGAGCATGAAACGGTGTGTAAAATATGAAGAGCATGAAATGGTGTGAAAAATACCAGGAGCATGAAAAGCTGTGATTTACAAGGACAATGAAAAGTTCTGAAAAATAGGAGGAGCATGAAAAGGTCTGAAAAATACCAGAAGCATAAAAAGTTGTGAATAATATGAGGAGTATGAAAAGGTGTGAACAATATGAGGAGCATGAGAAGTTGTGAAAAACACGAGGAGCGTGAAAAGTTCTGAAAAATACGAGGAGCATGCAAAGGTCTGAAAAATACGAGGAGCTTGCAAACGTCTGAAAAATACGAGTAGCATGAAAAGGTCTAAAATATACGAGGAGCATGAAAAGGTGTGAATAATACGAGGAGCATGAAAAGGTCTAAAATATACAAGGAGCATGAAAAGGTGTGAATAATACGAAAAGCATGAAAAGGTGTGAAAAATACGAAGAGCATGAAAAGGTGTGAAAAATTACAAAGTGCATGAAAATTTGTGAAAAATTACGAAGACCATGAACAGATGTGAAAAATAAAAAGAGCATGAAAAGGTGTGAAAAATACGAAGAGCATGAAAAGGTGTGAAAAATATGAAGAGCATTAAACGGTGTGAAAAATACGAAGTGCATGAAACGCTGTGAAAAATACGAAGCATCAGAATGTCTGAAAAATACGAAGAGCATGAAATAGTGTGAAAAATACGAAGAGCATGAAAAGTTCTGAAAAATACGAAGAACATGAAAAGATGGGACAAATACGAAGAGGATGAAAAGATGTAAAAAATATGAAGAGCACGACAGGGTGTGAAAAATAAGAAGAGCATGAAAAGGGGTGAAAAATTTCGAAGAGCCTGAAAAGGTGTGAAAAATACGAAGAGCATGAAAATTTGTGAAAAATACGAAGTGCATGAAAAGGTGTGAAACATACGAAGAGCCTGAAACGGTGTGTAAAATATGAAGAGCATGAAAAGGTGTGAATAATATAAGGTTAATGAAATGGTGTGAAAAACATGAAGAGCATGAAACGGTGTGTAAACTATGAAGAGCAAGAAAAGGTGTGAAAAATACGCAGAATATGAAAAGGTCTGAAAAATAGGAGGAGCATGAATAGGTCTGAAAATACGAAGAGCATGAAGAGAATGAAAAGTTCTGAAAAATATGAAGAGCATGAAAAGTTGTGAAAAATATGAAGAGCATGAAAATGTGTGAATATTATGACGAGCATGAAAAGGTGTGAACAATATGAGGAGCATGAGAAGTTGTGAAAAGTACGAGGAGCATGAAAAGTTCTGAACAATATGAAGAGCATGAAAAGGTGTGAACTATATGAAGAGCATGAAAAGGTGTGAAAAATATGAGGAGCATGAAAAGGTCTGAAAAATAAGAGGAGCTTGAAAGGTCTGAAAAATTTGAGGAGCATGAAAAGATCTGAAAAATACGAGGAGGTTGAAAAATTCTGAAAAATATGAAGAGCATGAAAAGTTCTGAAAAATACCCGGAGCATGAAAAGGTCTGAAAAATACAAAGAGCATGAAAAGGCGTGAAAATCACGAAGAGCATGCAAAGGTGTGAAAAATACGAGGAGCATGAAAATGTGTGAAAAATACGAGGAGCATGAAAAGGTCTGAAAAAAAACGAGGAACATGAAATGGTGTAAAAAATATGAGAACCATGAAAATGCGTGAAAATCACGAAGAGCATGAAAAGGTGTGAAAAATACGAGGAGCATGTAAAGGTCTGAAAAATAGAAGTAGCATAAAAAGGTCTGAAAAATACGGGGAGCATGAAAAGGTCTGAAAAATACGAGGAGCATGAAAAGGTGTGAAAAATACGAGGAGTATGAAAAGGTGTCAAAAATACGAAGAGCATGAACAGGTGTGAAATATTACAAAGAGCATGAAAAGGTGTGAAAAATATGAGGAGCATGAAATGGTCTGAAAAATATCAAGAATTTGAAAAGGTCTGAAATATACGAAGAGCATGAAAACGTGTGAACAGTATGAAGAGCATGAAGAGTTCTGAAAAATACGAGTAGCATGAAGAGTTCTGAAAAATACGAAGAGCATGAATAGGTCTGAAAAATAAGAGGAGCATGAAGATGTCTGAAAAATAGTAAGAGCATGGAAAGGTCTATAAAATACGAGGACCAGGCAAGGTCTGAAAAATACGAGGAGCATGAAAAGGTCTGAAAAATACGAGGAGCATGAAAAGGTGTGAAAAATATGAGGAGCATGAAAAAGTGTGAAAAATACGAGGAGCATGAAAAGGTGTGAAAAACAAGAGGAGCATGAAAATGAATGAAAAATTCGAAGAGCATGAAAAGGTTTGAAAAATATGAGGAGCATGAAAAAGTGTGAAAAATACGAGGAGCATGAAAAGGTGTGAAAAATATGAAGAGCATGAAAAGTGTGAAAAATAGGAGCATGAAATGTGTGAAAAACACGAAGAGCAAGAAACGGTGTGAAAAACATGGAGAGCATGAAAAGGTGTGGAAAATATCAAGAGCATGAAAAGGCCTGAAAAATATGAAGAGCATTAAAAGGAGTGAAAAACACGAAGAGCATGAAAAGGTGTGAAAAACAGGAAGAGCATGAAAAGGTGTGAAAAATACAAAGAGCATATAAAGGTGTGAAAAATACGAGGAGAATGAAAAAGTGTGAAAAATACGAGAAGCATGAAAAGGTCTGATAAATACGAGGAGGATGAAAAGGTCTGAAAAATACGAGGAGCATGAAAAGGTCTGAAAAACACAAGGAGCATGAAAAGGTCTGAAAAATACGGGGAGCCTGAAAAGTTGTGAACAATATGAACAGCATGAAACGGTGTGAAAAATATGAAGAGCATGAAAAGGTGTGAAATATACGAAGAGCATGAAAAAGTGTCAAAAATACGAAGAGCATGAAACAGTGTGAAAAATATGAAGAGCATGAAATGGTGTGAAAAATTCAGAGAGCATTAAAAGATGTGAAAAATTACCAAGAACATGAAAAAGTCTGAAAAATACAAAGAGCTTTCTGAAAAATATGAAGAGCATGAAACGTGTGAAAAATATGAGGAGCATGAAACTATCTGAAAATATGAAGAGCATGAAACGGTGTGAAAAATACGAGGAGCATGGAAAGGTCTGAAAAATACAAGGGTCGTGAAAAGGTGTGAAAAATACGAGGAGCATGGAAATGTGTGAAAAATACGAGGAGCATGAAAAGGTCTGAAAAATACGAGGAGCCTGAAAAGGTTTCAAAACTATCAAGAGCATGAAAAGGTCTGAAAAATACGAAGAGCATGCAAACGTCTGAAAAATACGAAGAGCATGAAAAGGTGTGCAAAATATGAGGAGCATGAAAAGTTCTGAAAAATACGAGGAGCATGAAAATGTGTGAAAAATACAGGGAGCATGCAAAGGCCTGAAAAATACAAAGAGCGTGAAAAGGTGTGAAAAATATGAGGAGGATGAAAAGGTCTGGAAAATACGAGGAGCATGCCAAGGTCTGAAAATTATGAGGAGCATGAAAAGGTCTGAAAAATACGAGGACCATGAAAAGGTCTGAAAAATATGAGGAGCATGAAACAGTGTGAGAATATGAAGAGCATGAAACGGTATGAAAAATATGAAGAGCAGGAAAAGGTGTGAAAAATATGAAGAGCATGAAACGGTGTGAAAAATATGAGGAGCAAGAAAAGGTGTCAAAAATATGAGGAGCATGTAAAGGTGTGAAAAATATGAAGAGCATGAAAAGTTCTGAAAAATACGAGGAGCAAGAAATGGTGTCAAAAATATGAGGAGCATGTAAAGGTGTGAAAAATTTGAAGAGCATGAAACTATGATAAATATGAGGAGCATGTAATGGTGTGAACATATGAAGAGCATGAAACAGTGTGAAATATATGAAGAGCATGAAAAGAAGTGAAAAATATGAAGATTATGAAACAGTGTGAAAAATATGAATAGCATGAAAAGGTGTGAAAAATATGAAGTGCATGAAACGGTGTGAAAAATGCGAAGAGCATGAAAAGTTCTGAAAAATATGGAGATCACGAAAAGTTCTGATAAATACGAAAAGCATGAAACGCTGTGAAAAATAAGAAGATCATGAAAACATCTGATAAATACGAAGAGCATGAAACGGTGTGAAAAATACAAAGAGCATGAAAAGATCTGAAAAATAGGAAGAGAATGATAAAACCTGAAAAATACGAAGAGCATGAAAAGGTGTAAAAAATTTGAAAAGCATGACAAGGTGTGAAAAATATGAAGAGCATGAAACGGTGTGTAAAATATGAAGAGCAAGAAAAGGTTTAAAAAATATGAAGAGCATGAAAAGTTGTGTAAAATATGAGGAGCAAGAAAAGGTTTAAAAAATACGAAGAGCATGAAAAGGTGTGAAAAATTTGAAAAGCATGACAAGGTGTGAAAAATATGAAGAGCATGAAACGGTGTGAAAAATAAGAAGAGCAAGAAAAGGTTTAAAAAATAAGAAGAGCATGAGAAGTTGTGTAAAATATGAAGAGCATGTAAACGTGTGAATAATATGTGGAGCATGAAAAGGTCTGAAAAATATGAAGAGCATGAAAAGGTGTGAAAAATCTGAGGAGCATGAAACGGTGTGACAACATGAAGCTCATGAAAAGATGTGAAATATATGAGGAGCATGAAATGGTGTGAAAAATAAGAAGAGCATGAAAAGCTGTAAAAAATATGAAGAGCATGAAAAGGTCTGAAAAATACGAAGAGCATGAAAAGGTCTGAAAAACACAAGGAGCATGAAAAGGTCTGAAAAATACGGGGAGCCTGAAAAGTTGTGAACAATATGAACAGCATGAAACGGTGTGAAAAATATGAAGAGCATGAAAAGGTGTGAAATATGCGAAGAGCATGAAAAAGTGTCAAAAATACGAAGAGCATGAAACAGTGTGAAAAATATGAAGAGCATGAAATGGTGTGAAAAATATGAAGAGCATGAAAAGGTGTGAAAAATATGAAGAGCATGAAACGGTGTGAAAAATATGAAGAGCATGAAAAGGTGTGAATCATACGAAGTGCATGAAAAGGTGTGAAATATACGAAGAGCATTAAAATGTGTGAAAAATACAAAGAGCATGAAAAAGTGTGAAAAGTACAAACGTATCAAACGGTGTGAAAAATATGAAGAGCATGAAACGTTGTGAAAAATCACGAAAAGCATGAAAAGTTGTGAAAAATTCAGAGAGCATTAAAAGATGTGAAAAATTACCAAGAACATGAAAAAGTCTGAAAAATACAAAGAGCTTTCTGAAAAATATGAAGAGCATGAAACGTGTGAAAAATATGAGGAGCATGAAACTATCTGAAAATATGAAGAGCATGAAACGGTGTGAAAAATACGAGGAGCATGGAAAGGTCTGAAAAATACAAGGGTCGTGAAAAGGTGTGAAAAATACGAGGAGCATGGAAATGTGTGAAAAATACGAGGAGCATGAAAAGGTCTGAAAAATACGAGGAGCCTGAAAAGGTTTCAAAACTATCAAGAGCATGAAAAGGTCTGAAAAATACGAAGAGCATGCAAACGTCTGAAAAATACGAAGAGCATGAAAAGGTGTGCAAAATATGAGGAGCATGAAAAGTTCTGAAAAATACGAGGAGCATGAAAATGTGTGAAAAATACAGGGAGCATGCAAAGGCCTGAAAAATACAAAGAGCGTGAAAAGGTGTGAAAAATATGAGGAGGATGAAAAGGTCTGGAAAATACGAGGAGCATGCCAAGGTCTGAAAATTATGAGGAGCATGAAAAGGTCTGAAAAATACGAGGACCATGAAAAGGTCTGAAAAATATGAGGAGCATGAAACAGTGTGAGAATATGAAGAGCATGAAACGGTATGAAAAATATGAAGAGCAGGAAAAGGTGTGAAAAATATGAAGAGCATGAAACGGTGTGAAAAATATGAGGAGCAAGAAAAGGTGTCAAAAATATGAGGAGCATGTAAAGGTGTGAAAAATATGAAGAGCATGAAAAGTTCTGAAAAATACGAGGAGCAAGAAATGGTGTCAAAAATATGAGGAGCATGTAAAGGTGTGAAAAATTTGAAGAGCATGAAACTATGATAAATATGAGGAGCATGTAATGGTGTGAACATATGAAGAGCATGAAACAGTGTGAAATATATGAAGAGCATGAAAAGAAGTGAAAAATATGAAGATTATGAAACAGTGTGAAAAATATGAATAGCATGAAAAGGTGTGAAAAATATGAAGTGCATGAAACGGTGTGAAAAATGCGAAGAGCATGAAAAGTTCTGAAAAATATGGAGATCACGAAAAGTTCTGATAAATACGAAAAGCATGAAACGGTGTGAAAAATAAGAAGATCATGGAAACATCTGATAAATACGAAGAGCATGAAACGGTGTGAAAAATACAAAGAGCATGAAAAGATCTGAAAAATACGAAGAGAATGATAAAACCTGAAAAATACGAAGAGCATGAAAAGGTGTAAAAAATTTGAAAAGCATGACAAGGTGTGAAAAATATGAAGAGCATGAAACGGTGTGTAAAATATGAAGAGCAAGAAAAGGTTTAAAAAATATGAAGAGCATGAAAAGTTGTGTAAAATATGAGGAGCAAGAAAAGGTTTAAAAAATACGAAGAGCATGAAAAGGTGTGAAAAATTTGAAAAGCATGACAAGGTGTGAAAAATATGAAGAGCATGAAACGGTGTGAAAAATAAGAAGAGCAAGAAAAGGTTTAAAAAATAAGAAGAGCATGAGAAGTTGTGTAAAATATGAAGAGCATGTAAACGTGTGAATAATATGTGGAGCATGAAAAGGTCTGAAAAATATGAAGAGCATGAAAAGGTGTGAAAAATCTGAGGAGCATGAAACGGTGTGACAACATGAAGCTCATGAAAAGATGTGAAATATATGAGGAGCATGAAATGGTGTGAAAAATAAGAAGAGCATGAAAAGCTGTAAAAAATATGAAGAGCATGAAAAGGTCTGAAAAATACGAAGAGCATGAAAAGGTCTGAAAAACACAAGGAGCATGAAAAGGTCTGAAAAATACGGGGAGCCTGAAAAGTTGTGAACAATATGAACAGCATGAAACGGTGTGAAAAATATGAAGAGCATGAAAAGGTGTGAAATATGCGAAGAGCATGAAAAAGTGTCAAAAATACGAAGAGCATGAAACAGTGTGAAAAATATGAAGAGCATGAAATGGTGTGAAAAATATGAAGAGCATGAAAAGGTGTGAAAAATATGAAGAGCATGAAACGGTGTGAAAAATATGAAGAGCATGAAAAGGTGTGAATCATACGAAGTGCATGAAAAGGTGTGAAATATACGAAGAGCATTAAAATGTGTGAAAAATACAAAGAGCATGAAAAAGTGTGAAAAGTACAAACGCATCAAACGGTGTGAAAAATATGAAGAGCATGAAACGTTGTGAAAAATCACGAAAAGCATGAAAAGTTGTGAAAAATTCAGAGAGCATTAAAAGATGTGAAAAATTACCAAGAACATGAAAAAGTCTGAAAAATACAAAGAGCTTTCTGAAAAATATGAAGAGCATGAAACGTGTGAAAAATATGAGGAGCATGAAACTATCTGAAAATATGAAGAGCATGAAACGGTGTGAAAAATACGAGGAGCATGGAAAGGTCTGAAAAATACAAGGGTCGTGAAAAGGTGTGAAAAATACGAGGAGCATGGAAATGTGTGAAAAATACGAGGAGCATGAAAAGGTCTGAAAAATACGAGGAGCCTGAAAAGGTTTCAAAACTATCAAGAGCATGAAAAGGTCTGAAAAATACGAAGAGCATGCAAACGTCTGAAAAATACGAAGAGCATGAAAAGGTGTGCAAAATATGAGGAGCATGAAAAGTTCTGAAAAATACGAGGAGCATGAAAATGTGTGAAAAATACAGGGAGCATGCAAAGGCCTGAAAAATACAAAGAGCGTGAAAAGGTGTGAAAAATATGAGGAGGATGAAAAGGTCTGGAAAATACGAGGAGCATGCCAAGGTCTGAAAATTATGAGGAGCATGAAAAGGTCTGAAAAATACGAGGACCATGAAAAGGTCTGAAAAATATGAGGAGCATGAAACAGTGTGAGAATATGAAGAGCATGAAACGGTATGAAAAATATGAAGAGCAGGAAAAGGTGTGAAAAATATGAAGAGCATGAAACGGTGTGAAAAATATGAGGAGCAAGAAAAGGTGTCAAAAATATGAGGAGCATGTAAAGGTGTGAAAAATATGAAGAGCATGAAAAGTTCTGAAAAATACGAGGAGCAAGAAATGGTGTCAAAAATATGAGGAGCATGTAAAGGTGTGAAAAATTTGAAGAGCATGAAACTATGATAAATATGAGGAGCATGTAATGGTGTGAACATATGAAGAGCATGAAACAGTGTGAAATATATGAAGAGCATGAAAAGAAGTGAAAAATATGAAGATTATGAAACAGTGTGAAAAATATGAATAGCATGAAAAGGTGTGAAAAATATGAAGTGCATGAAACGGTGTGAAAAATGCGAAGAGCATGAAAAGTTCTGAAAAATATGGAGATCACGAAAAGTTCTGATAAATACGAAAAGCATGAAACGGTGTGAAAAATAAGAAGAGCATGAAAAGCTGTAAAAAATATGAAGAGCATGAAAAGGTCTGAAAAATATGGAGATCACGAAAAGTTCTGATAAATACGAAAAGCATGAAATGGTGTGAAAAATAAGAAGAGCATGAAAAGCTGTAAAAAATATGAAGAGCATGAAAAGGTCTGAAAAATACGAAGAGCATGAAAAGGTCTGAAATATATCAAGAGATTGAAAAGGTATGAAAAATATGAAAGGCATGAAAAGTTGTGAAAAATTGAAGAGCATGAAAAGGTCTGAAAAATATCAAGAACATGAAAACTTCTGAAAAATATCAAGAGCATGAAAAGGTATGAAAAATATGAAGAGCATGAAAAGTTCTGAAAATACGAAGAGCATGAAGAGCATGAAAATTTCTGAAAAATATGAAGAGCTGAAAAGGTGTGAAAAATATAATGAGCATGAAAAGTTGTGAATAATATGAGGAGTATGAAAGTTGTGAACAATATGAGGAGGATGAGAAGTTGTGAAAAATACGAGGAGCGTGAAAAGTTCAGAAAAATACGAGGAGCATGCAAAGGTCTGAAAAATACGAGGAGCATGAAAAGGTCTGAAAAATACAAAGAGCATGAAAAGGTCTGAAAAATACAAAAAGCATGAAACGGAAAAATGAGAAGAGGATGAAAAGGTGTGAAAAATATGAAAAGGTGTGAAAAATTTCGAAGAGCCTGAAGAGGTGTGAAAAATATGAAGAGCATGAAAAGTTGTGAAAAATACGAAGTGCTTGAAAAGGTGTGAAACATACGAAGAGCCTGAAATGGTGTGAAAAATGTGCAGAGCATGAAAGGTTGTGAAAACTACGAAGAGCTTGAAAAGGTCTGAAAAATATCAAGAGCTTGAAAAGTTCTGAAGTATATGAAGAGCATGAAAAGGTGTGAAAAATACCAGGAGCATGAAAAGCTGTGAAAAATACGAAGAGCAAGAAAAATTCTGAAAAATACGAAGAGCATGTAAAGGTCTGAAAACTATGAAGAGCATGAAAAGTTGTGAACAATATGAGGTTCATGAAATGGTGTGAAAAATATGAAGAGCATGAAACGGTGTGTAAAATATGAAGAGCATGAAAAGGTTTGAAAAATACCAGGAGCATGAAAAGCTGTGATTTACGAGGAGAATGAAAAGTTCTGAAAAATAGGAGGAGCATGAAAAGGTGTGAAAAATACGAGGAGCATGAAAAGGTCTGAAAAATACCAGGAGCATAAAAAGTTGTGAATAATATGAGGAGTATGAAAAGGTGTGAACAATATGAGGAGCATGGGAAGTTGTGAAAAACACAAGGAGCGTGAAAAGGTCTGAAAAATACGAGGAGCATGCAAAGGTCTGAAAATTACGAGGAGCTTGCAAAGGTCTGAAAAATACGAGTAGCATGAAAAGGTCTAAAATATACGAGGAGCATGAAAAGGTGTGAATAATACGAGGAGCATGAAAAGGTCTAAAATATACAAGGAGCATGAAAAGGTGTGAATAATACAAAAAGCACGAAAAGTTGTGAAAAATACGAAGAGCATGAAAAGGTGTGAAAAATTACGAAGTGCAAGAAAAGTTGTGAAAAATTACGAGGAACATGAAAAGATGTGAAAAATACAAAGAGCATGAAAAGGTGAAAAATACAAAGAGCATGAAAAGGTGTGATAAATATGAAGAGCATTAAACGGTGTGAAAAATACGAAGTGCATGAAACGCTGTGAAAAATAGGAAGAGCTTGAAAAGTTCTGAAAAATATGAAGAGCATGAAAAGGTGTGAAAAATCCCAGGAGCATGAAAAGCTGTGAACAATATGAAGAGCATGAAAAATTCTGAAACATACGAAGAGCATGTAAAGGTTTGAAAACTATGAAGAGCATGAAAAGTTGTGAACAATATGAGGTTCATGGAATGGTGTGAAAAATATGAAGAGCATGAAACGGTGTGTAAAATATGAAGAGCATGAAACGGTGTGAAAAATACCAGGAGCATGAAAAGCTGTGATTTACAAGGACAATGAAAAGTTCTGAAAAATAGGAGGAGCATGAAACGTGTGAAAAATATGAGGAGCATGAAACTATCTGAAAATATGAAGAGCATGAAACGGTTTGAAAAATACGAGGAGCATGGAAAGGTCTGAAAAATACAAGGGTCGTGAAAAGGTGTGAAAAATACGAGGAGCATGGAAATGTGTGAAAAATACGAGGAGCATGAAAAGGTCTGAAAAATACGAGGAGCCTGAAAAGGTTTCAAAACTATCAAGAGCATGAAAAGGTCTGAAAAATACGAAGAGCATGCAAACGTCTGAAAAATACGAAGAGCATGAAAAGGTGTGCAAAATATGAGGAGCATGAAAAGTTCTGAAAAATACGAGGAGCATGAAAATGTGTGAAAAATACAGGGAGCATGCAAAGGCCTGAAAAATACGAAGAGCGTGAAAAGGTGTGAAAAATATGAGGAGGATGAAAAGGTCTGGAAAATACGAGGAGCATGCCAAGGTCTGAAAATTATGAGGAGCATGAAAAGGTGTGAAAAATACGAGGACCATGAAAAGGTCTGAAAAATATGAGGAGCATGAAACAGTGTGAGAATATGAAGAGCATGAAACGGCATGAAAAATATGAAGAGCAGGAAAAGGTGTGAAAAATATGAGGAGCAAGAAAAGGTGTCAAAAATATGAGGAGCATGTAAAGGTGTGAAAAATATGAAGAGCATGAAAAGTTCTGAAAAATACGAGGAGCAAGAAATGGTGTCAAAAATATGAGGAGCATGTAAAGGTGTGAAAAATTTGAAGAGCATGAAACTATGATAAATATGAGGAGCATGTAATGGTGTGAACATATGAAGAGCATGAAACAGTGTGAAATATATGAAGAGCATGAAAAGAAGTGAAAAATATGAAGATTATGAAACAGTGTGAAAAATATGAATAGCATGAAAAGGTGTGAAAAATATGAAGTGCATGAAACGGTGTGAAAAATGCGAAGAGCATGAAAAGTTCTGAAAAATATGGAGATCACGAAAAGTTCTGATAAATACGAAAAGCATGAAACGGTGTGAAAAATAAGAAGATCATGAAAACATCTGATAAATACGAAGAGCATGAAACGGTGTGAAAAATACAAAGAGCATGAAAAGATCTGAAAAATACGAAGAGAATGATAAAACCTGAAAAATACGAAGAGCATGAAAAGGTGTAAAAAATTTGAAAAGCATGACAAGGTGTGAAAAATATGAAGAGCATGAAACGGTGTGTAAAATATGAAGAGCAAGAAAAGGTTTAAAAAATATGAAGAGCATGAAAAGTTGTGTAAAATATGAGGAGCAAGAAAAGGTTTAAAAAATACGAAGAGCATGAAAAGGTGTGAAAAATTTGAAAAGCATGACAAGGTGTGAAAAATATGAAGAGCATGAAACGGTGTGAAAAATAAGAAGAGCAAGAAAAGGTTTAAAAAATAAGAAGAGCATGAGAAGTTGTGTAAAATATGAAGAGCATGTAAACGTGTGAATAATATGTGGAGCATGAAAAGGTCTGAAAAATATGAAGAGCATGAAAAGGTGTGAAAAATCTGAGGAGCATGAAACGGTGTGACAACATGAAGCTCATGAAAAGATGTGAAATATATGAGGAGCATGAAATGGTGTGAAAAATAAGAAGAGCATGAAAAGCTGTAAAAAATATGAAGAGCATGAAAAGGTCTGAAAAATACGAGGAGCATGAAAAGGTCTGAAAAACACAAGGAGCATGAAAAGGTCTGAAAAATACGGGGAGCCTGAAAAGTTGTGAACAATATGAACAGCATGAAACGGTGTGAAAAATATGAAGAGCATGAAAAGGTGTGAAATATGCGAAGAGCATGAAAAAGTGTCAAAAATACGAAGAGCATGAAACAGTGTGAAAAATATGAAGAGCATGAAATGGTGTGAAAAATATGAAGAGCATGAAAAGGTGTGAAAAATATGAAGAGCATGAAACGGTGTGAAAAATATGAAGAGCATGAAAAGGTGTGAATCATACGAAGTGCATGAAAAGGTGTGAAATATACGAAGAGCATTAAAATGTGTGAAAAATACAAAGAGCATGAAAAAGTGTGAAAAGTACAAACGCATCAAACGGTGTGAAAAATATGAAGAGCATGAAACGTTGTGAAAAATCACGAAAAGCATGAAAAGTTGTGAAAAATTCAGAGAGCATTAAAAGATGTGAAAAATTACCAAGAACATGAAAAAGTCTGAAAAATACAAAGAGCTTTCTGAAAAATATGAAGAGCATGAAACGTGTGAAAAATATGAGGAGCATGAAACTATCTGAAAATATGAAGAGCATGAAACGGTGTGAAAAATACGAGGAGCATGGAAAGGTCTGAAAAATACAAGGGTCGTGAAAAGGTGTGAAAAATACGAGGAGCATGGAAATGTGTGAAAAATACGAGGAGCATGAAAAGGTCTGAAAAATACGAGGAGCCTGAAAAGGTTTCAAAACTATCAAGAGCATGAAAAGGTCTGAAAAATACGAAGAGCATGCAAACGTCTGAAAAATACGAAGAGCATGAAAAGGTGTGCAAAATATGAGGAGCATGAAAAGTTCTGAAAAATACGAGGAGCATGAAAATGTGTGAAAAATACAGGGAGCATGCAAAGGCCTGAAAAATACAAAGAGCGTGAAAAGGTGTGAAAAATATGAGGAGGATGAAAAGGTCTGGAAAATACGAGGAGCATGCCAAGGTCTGAAAATTATGAGGAGCATGAAAAGGTCTGAAAAATACGAGGACCATGAAAAGGTCTGAAAAATATGAGGAGCATGAAACAGTGTGAGAATATGAAGAGCATGAAACGGTATGAAAAATATGAAGAGCAGGAAAAGGTGTGAAAAATATGAAGAGCATGAAACGGTGTGAAAAATATGAGGAGCAAGAAAAGGTGTCAAAAATATGAGGAGCATGTAAAGGTGTGAAAAATATGAAGAGCATGAAAAGTTCTGAAAAATACGAGGAGCAAGAAATGGTGTCAAAAATATGAGGAGCATGTAAAGGTGTGAAAAATTTGAAGAGCATGAAACTATGATAAATATGAGGAGCATGTAATGGTGTGAACATATGAAGAGCATGAAACAGTGTGAAATATATGAAGAGCATGAAAAGAAGTGAAAAATATGAAGATTATGAAACAGTGTGAAAAATATGAATAGCATGAAAAGGTGTGAAAAATATGAAGTGCATGAAACGGTGTGAAAAATGCGAAGAGCATGAAAAGTTCTGAAAAATATGGAGATCACGAAAAGTTCTGATAAATACGAAAAGCATGAAACGGTGTGAAAAATAAGAAGATCATGAAAACATCTGATAAATACGAAGAGCATGAAACGGTGTGAAAAATACAAAGAGCATGAAAAGATCTGAAAAATACGAAGAGAATGATAAAACCTGAAAAATACGAAGAGCATGAAAAGGTGTAAAAAATTTGAAAAGCATGACAAGGTGTGAAAAATATGAAGAGCATGAAACGGTGTGTAAAATATGAAGAGCAAGAAAAGGTTTAAAAAATATGAAGAGCATGAAAAGTTGTGTAAAATATGAGGAGCAAGAAAAGGTTTAAAAAATACGAAGAGCATGAAAAGGTGTGAAAAATTTGAAAAGCATGACAAGGTGTGAAAAATATGAAGAGCATGAAACGGTGTGAAAAATAAGAAGAGCAAGAAAAGGTTTAAAAAATAAAAAGAGCATGAGAAGTTGTGTAAAATATGAAGAGCATGTAAACGTGTGAATAATATGTGGAGCATGAAAAGGTCTGAAAAATATGAAGAGCATGAAAAGGTGTGAAAAATCTGAGGAGCATGAAACGGTGTGACAACATGAAGCTCATGAAAAGATGTGAAATATATGAGGAGCATGAAATGGTGTGAAAAATAAGAAGAGCATGAAAAGCTGTAAAAAATATGAAGAGCATGAAAAGGTCTGAAAAATACGAGGAGCATGAAAAGGTCTGAAAAACACAAGGAGCATGAAAAGGTCTGAAAAATACGGGGAGCCTGAAAAGTTGTGAACAATATGAACAGCATGAAACGGTGTGAAAAATATGAAGAGCATGAAAAGGTGTGAAATATACGAAGAGCATGAAAAAGTGTCAAAAATACGAAGAGCATGAAACAGTGTGAAAAATATGAAGAGCATGAAATGGTGTGAAAAATATGAAGAGCATGAAAAGGTGTGAAAAATATGAAGAGCATGAAACGGTGTGAAAAATATGAAGAGCATGAAAAGGTGTGAATCATACGAAGTGCATGAAAAGGTGTGAAATATACGAAGAGCATTAAAATGTGTGAAAAATACAAAGAGCATGAAAAAGTGTGAAAAGTACAAACGCATCAAACGGTGTGAAAAATATGAAGAGCATGAAACGTTGTGAAAAATCACGAAAAGCATGAAAAGTTGTGAAAAATTCAGAGAGCATTAAAAGATGTGAAAAATTACCAAGAACATGAAAAAGTCTGAAAAATACAAAGAGCTTTCTGAAAAATATGAAGAGCATGAAACGTGTGAAAAATATGAGGAGCATGAAACTATCTGAAAATATGACGAGCATGAAACGGTGTGAAAAATACGAGGAGCATGGAAAGGTCTGAAAAATACAAGGGTCGTGAAAAGGTGTGAAAAATACGAGGAGCATGGAAATGTGTGAAAAATACGAGGAGCATGAAAAGGTCTGAAAAATACGAGGAGCCTGAAAAGGTTTCAAAACTATCAAGAGCATGAAAAGGTCTGAAAAATACGAAGAGCATGCAAACGTCTGAAAAATACGAAGAGCATGAAAAGGTGTGCAAAATATGAGGAGCATGAAAAGTTCTGAAAAATACGAGGAGCATGAAAATGTGTGAAAAATACAGGGAGCATGCAAAGGCCTGAAAAATACGAAGAGCGTGAAAAGGTGTGAAAAATATGAGGAGGATGAAAAGGTCTGGAAAATACGAGGAGCATGCCAAGGTCTGAAAATTATGAGGAGCATGAAAAGGTCTGAAAAATACGAGGACCATGAAAGGTCTGAAAAATATGAGGAGCATGAAACAGTGTGAGAATATGAAGAGCATGAAACGGTATGAAAAATATGAAGAGCAGGAAAAGGTGTGAAAAATATGAAGAGCATGAAACGGTGTGAAAAATATGAGGAGCAAGAAAAGGTGTCAAAAATATGAGGAGCATGTAAAGGTGTGAAAAATATGAAGAGCATGAAAAGTTCTGAAAAATACGAGGAGCAAGAAATGGTGTCAAAAATATGAGGAGCATGTAAAGGTGTGAAAAATTTGAAGAGCATGAAACTATGATAAATATGAGGAGCATGTAATGGTGTGAACATATGAAGAGCATGAAACAGTGTGAAATATATGAAGAGCATGAAAAGAAGTGAAAAATATGAAGATTATGAAACAGTGTGAAAAATATGAATAGCATGAAAAGGTGTGAAAAATATGAAGTGCATGAAACGGTGTGAAAAATGCGAAGAGCATGAAAAGTTCTGAAAAATATGGAGATCACGAAAAGTTCTGATAAATACGAAAAGCATGAAACGGTGTGAAAAATAAGAAGAGCATGAAAAGCTGTAAAAAATATGAAGAGCATGAAAAGGTCTGAAAAATATGGAGATCACGAAAAGTTCTGATAATTACGAAAAGCATGAAATGGTGTGAAAAATAAGAAGAGCATGAAAAGCTGTAAAAAATATGAAGAGCATGAAAAGGTCTGAAAAATACGAAGAGCATGAAAAGGTCTGAAATATATCAAGAGATTGAAAAGGTATGAAAAATATGAAAGGCATGAAAAGTTGTGAAAAATTGAAGAGCATGAAAAGGTCTGAAAAATATCAAGAACATGAAAACTTCTGAAAAATATCAAGAGCATGAAAAGGTATGAAAAATATGAAGAGCATGAAAAGTTCTGAAAATACGAAGAGCATGAAGAGCATGAAAATTTCTGAAAAATATGAAGAGCTGAAAAGGTGTGAAAAATATAATGAGCATGAAAAGTTGTGAATAATATGAGGAGTATGAAAGTTGTGAACAATATGAGGAGGATGAGAAGTTGTGAAAAATACGAGGAGCGTGAAAAGTTCAGAAAAATACGAGGAGCATGCAAAGGTCTGAAAAATACGAGGAGCATGAAAAGGTCTGAAAAATACAAAGAGCATGAAAAGGTCTGAAAAATACAAAAAGCATGAAACGGAAAAATGAGAAGAGGATGAAAAGGTGTGAAAAATATGAAAAGGTGTGAAAAATTTCGAAGAGCCTGAAGAGGTGTGAAAAATATGAAGAGCATGAAAAGTTGTGAAAAATACGAAGTGCTTGAAAAGGTGTGAAACATACGAAGAGCCTGAAATGGTGTGAAAAATGTGCAGAGCATGAAAGGTTGTGAAAACTACGAAGAGCTTGAAAAGGTCTGAAAAATATCAAGAGCTTGAAAAGTTCTGAAGTATATGAAGAGCATGAAAAGGTGTGAAAAATACCAGGAGCATGAAAAGCTGTGAAAAATACGAAGAGCAAGAAAAATTCTGAAAAATACGAAGAGCATGTAAAGGTCTGAAAACTATGAAGAGCATGAAAAGTTGTGAACAATATGAGGTTCATGAAATGGTGTGAAAAATATGAAGAACATGAAACGGTGTGTAAAATATGAAGAGCATGAAAAGGTTTGAAAAATACCAGGAGCATGAAAAGCTGTGATTTACGAGGAGAATGAAAAGTTCTGAAAAATAGGAGGAGCATGAAAAGGTGTGAAAAATGCGAGGAGCATGAAAAGGTCTGAAAAATACCAGGAGCATAAAAAGTTGTGAATAATATGAGGAGTATGAAAAGGTGTGAACAATATGAGGAGCATGGGAAGTTGTGAAAAACACAAGGAGCGTGAAAAGGTCTGAAAAATACGAGGAGCATGCAAAGGTCTGAAAATTACGAGGAGCTTGCAAAGGTCTGAAAAATACGAGTAGCATGAAAAGGTCTAAAATATACGAGGAGCATGAAAAGGTGTGAATAATACGAGGAGCATGAAAAGGTCTAAAATATACAAGGAGCATGAAAAGGTGTGAATAATACAAAAAGCACGAAAAGTTGTGAAAAATACGAAGAGCATGAAAAGGTGTGAAAAATTACGAAGTGCAAGAAAAGTTGTGAAAAATTACGAGGAACATGAAAAGATGTGAAAAATACAAAGAGCATGAAAAGGTGAAAAATACAAAGAGCATGAAAAGGTGTGATAAATATGAAGAGCATTAAACGGTGTGAAAAATACGAAGTGCATGAAACGCTGTGAAAAATAGGAAGAGCTTGAAAAGTTCTGAAAAATATGAAGAGCATGAAAAGGTGTGAAAAATCCCAGGAGCATGAAAAGCTGTGAACAATATGAAGAGCATGAAAAATTCTGAAACATACGAAGAGCATGTAAAGGTTTGAAAACTATGAAGAGCATGAAAAGTTGTGAACAATATGAGGTTCATGGAATGGTGTGAAAAATATGAAGAGCATGAAACGGTGTGTAAAATATGAAGAGCATGAAACGGTGTGAAAAATACCAGGAGCATGAAAAGCTGTGATTTACAAGGACAATGAAAAGTTCTGAAAAATAGGAGGAGCATGAAACGTGTGAAAAATATGAGGAGCATGAAACTATCTGAAAATATGAAGAGCATGAAACGGTTTGAAAAATACGAGGAGCATGGAAAGGTCTGAAAAATACAAGGGTCGTGAAAAGGTGTGAAAAATACGAGGAGCATGGAAATGTGTGAAAAATACGAGGAGCATGAAAAGGTCTGAAAAATACGAGGAGCCTGAAAAGGTTTCAAAACTATCAAGAGCATGAAAAGGTCTGAAAAATACGAAGAGCATGCAAACGTCTGAAAAATACGAAGAGCATGAAAAGGTGTGCAAAATATGAGGAGCATGAAAAGTTCTGAAAAATACGAGGAGCATGAAAATGTGTGAAAAATACAGGGAGCATGCAAAGGCCTGAAAAATACGAAGAGCGTGAAGAGGTGTGAAAAATATGAGGAGGATGAAAAGGTCTGGAAAATACGAGGAGCATGCCAAGGTCTGAAAAATATGAGGAGCATGAAACAGTGTGAGAATATGAGGAGCATGAAACGGTATGAAAAATATGAAGAGCAGGAAAAGGTGTGAAAAATATAAAGAGCATGAAACGGTGTGAAAAATATGAGGAGCAAGAAAAGGTGTCAAAAATATGAGGAGCATGTAAAGGTGTGAAAAATATGAAGAGCATGAAAAGTTCTGAAAAATACGAGGAGCAAGAAATGGTGTCAAAAATATGAGGAGCATGTAAAGGTGTGAAAAATTTGAAGAGCATGAAACTATGATAAATATGAGGAGCATGTAATGGTGTGAACATATGAAGAGCATGAAACAGTGTGAAATATATGAAGAGCATGAAAAGAAGTGAAAAATATGAAGATTATGAAACAGTGTGAAAAATATGAATAGCATGAAAAGGTGTGAAAAATATGAAGTGCATGAAACGGTGTGAAAAATGCGAAGAGCATGAAAAGTTCTGAAAAATATGGAGATCACGAAAAGTTCTGATAAATACGAAAAGCATGAAACGGTGTGAAAAATAAGAAGATCATGAAAACATCTGATAAATACGAAGAGCATGAAACGGTGTGAAAAATACAAAGAGCATGAAAAGATCTGAAAAATACGAAGAGAATGATAAAACCTGAAAAATACGAAGAGCATGAAAAGGTGTAAAAAATTTGAAAAGCATGACAAGGTGTGAAAAATATGAAGAGCATGAAACGGTGTGTAAAATATGAAGAGCAAGAAAAGGTTTAAAAAATATGAAGAGCATGAAAAGTTGTGTAAAATATGAGGAGCAAGAAAAGGTTTAAAAAATACGAAGAGCATGAAAAGGTGTGAAAAATTTGAAAAGCATGACAAGGTGTGAAAAATATGAAGAGCATGAAACGGTGTGAAAAATAAGAAGAGCAAGAAAAGGTTTAAAAAATAAGAAGAGCATGAGAAGTTGTGTAAAATATGAAGAGCATGTAAACGTGTGAATAATATGTGGAGCATGAAAAGGTCTGAAAAATATGAAGAGCATGAAAAGGTGTGAAAAATCTGAGGAGCATGAAACGGTGTGACAACATGAAGCTCATGAAAAGATGTGAAATATATGAGGAGCATGAAATGGTGTGAAAAATAAGAAGAGCATGAAAAGCTGTAAAAAATATGAAGAGCATGAAAAGGTCTGAAAAATACGAGGAGCATGAAAAGGTCTGAAAAACACAAGGAGCATGAAAAGGTCTGAAAAATACGGGGAGCCTGAAAAGTTGTGAACAATATGAACAGCATGAAACGGTGTGAAAAATATGAAGAGCATGAAAAGGTGTGAAATATACGAAGAGCATGAAAAAGTGTCAAAAATACGAAGAGCATGAAACAGTGTGAAAAATATGAAGAGCATGAAATGGTGTGAAAAATATGAAGAGCATGAAAAGGTGTGAAAAATATGAAGAGCATGAAACGGTGTGAAAAATATGAAGAGCATGAAAAGGTGTGAATCATACGAAGTGCATGAAAAGGTGTGAAATATACGAAGAGCATTAAAATGTGTGAAAAATACAAAGAGCATGAAAAAGTGTGAAAAGTACAAACGCATCAAACGGTGTGAAAAATATGAAGAGCATGAAACGTTGTGAAAAATCACGAAAAGCATGAAAAGTTGTGAAAAATTCAGAGAGCATTAAAAGATGTGAAAAATTACCAAGAACATGAAAAAGTCTGAAAAATACAAAGAGCTTTCTGAAAAATATGAAGAGCATGAAACGTGTGAAAAATATGAGGAGCATGAAACTATCTGAAAATATGACGAGCATGAAACGGTGTGAAAAATACGAGGAGCATGGAAAGGTCTGAAAAATACAAGGGTCGTGAAAAGGTGTGAAAAATATGAGGAGCATGGAAATGTGTGAAAAATACGAGGAGCATGAAAAGGTCTGAAAAATACGAGGAGCCTGAAAAGGTTTCAAAACTATCAAGAGCATGAAAAGGTCTGAAAAATACGAAGAGCATGCAAACGTCTGAAAAATACGAAGAGCATGAAAAGGTGTGCAAAATATGAGGAGCATGAAAAGTTCTGAAAAATACGAGGAGCATGAAAATGTGTGAAAAATACAGGGAGCATGCAAAGGCCTGAAAAATACGAAGAGCGTGAAAAGGTGTGAAAAATATGAGGAGGATGAAAAGGTCTGGAAAATACGAGGAGCATGCCAAGGTCTGAAAATTATGAGGAGCATGAAAAGGTCTGAAAAATACGAGGACCATGAAAGGTCTGAAAAATATGAGGAGCATGAAACAGTGTGAGAATATGAAGAGCATGAAACGGTATGAAAAATATGAAGAGCAGGAAAAGGTGTGAAAAATATGAAGAGCATGAAACGGTGTGAAAAATATGAGGAGCAAGAAAAGGTGTCAAAAATATGAGGAGCATGTAAAGGTGTGAAAAATATGAAGAGCATGAAAAGTTCTGAAAAATACGAGGAGCAAGAAATGGTGTCAAAAATATGAGGAGCATGTAAAGGTGTGAAAAATTTGAAGAGCATGAAACTATGATAAATATGAGGAGCATGTAATGGTGTGAACATATGAAGAGCATGAAACAGTGTGAAATATATGAAGAGCATGAAAAGAAGTGAAAAATATGAAGATTATGAAACAGTGTGAAAAATATGAATAGCATGAAAAGGTGTGAAAAATATGAAGTGCATGAAACGGTGTGAAAAATGCGAAGAGCATGAAAAGTTCTGAAAAATATGGAGATCACGAAAAGTTCTGATAAATACGAAAAGCATGAAACGGTGTGAAAAATAAGAAGATCATGAAAACATCTGATAAATACGAAGAGCATGAAACGGTGTGAAAAATACAAAGAGCATGAAAAGATCTGAAAAATACGAAGAGAATGATAAAACCTGAAAAATACGAAGAGCATGAAAAGGTGTAAAAAATTTGAAAAGCATGACAAGGTGTGAAAAATATGAAGAGCATGAAACGGTGTGTAAAATATGAAGAGCAAGAAAAGGTTTAAAAAATATGAAGAGCATGAAAAGTTGTGTAAAATATGAGGAGCAAGAAAAGGTTTAAAAAATACGAAGAGCATGAAAAGGTGTGAAAAATTTGAAAAGCATGACAAGGTGTGAAAAATATGAAGAGCATGAAACGGTGTGAAAAATAAGAAGAGCAAGAAAAGGTTTAAAAAATAAGAAGAGCATGAGAAGTTGTGTAAAATATGAAGAGCATGTAAACGTGTGAATAATATGTGGAGCATGAAAAGGTCTGAAAAATATGAAGAGCATGAAAAGGTGTGAAAAATCTGAGGAGCATGAAACGGTGTGACAACATGAAGCTCATGAAAAGATGTGAAATATATGAGGAGCATGAAATGGTGTGAAAAATAAGAAGAGCATGAAAAGCTGTAAAAAATATGAAGAGCATGAAAAGGTCTGAAAAATACGAGGAGCATGAAAAGGTCTGAAAAACACAAGGAGCATGAAAAGGTCTGAAAAATACGGGGAGCCTGAAAAGTTGTGAACAATATGAACAGCATGAAACGGTGTGAAAAATATGAAGAGCATGAAAAGGTGTGAAATATACGAAGAGCATGAAAAAGTGTCAAAAATACGAAGAGCATGAAACAGTGTGAAAAATATGAAGAGCATGAAATGGTGTGAAAAATATGAAGAGCATGAAAAGGTGTGAAAAATATGAAGAGCATGAAACGGTGTGAAAAATATGAAGAGCATGAAAAGGTGTGAATCATACGAAGTGCATGAAAAGGTGTGAAATATACGAAGAGCATTAAAATGTGTGAAAAATACAAAGAGCATGAAAAAGTGTGAAAAGTACAAACGCATCAAACGGTGTGAAAAATATGAAGAGCATGAAACGTTGTGAAAAATCACGAAAAGCATGAAAAGTTGTGAAAAATTCAGAGAGCATTAAAAGATGTGAAAAATTACCAAGAACATGAAAAAGTCTGAAAAATACAAAGAGCTTTCTGAAAAATATGAAGAGCATGAAACGTGTGAAAAATATGAGGAGCATGAAACTATCTGAAAATATGACGAGCATGAAACGGTGTGAAAAATACGAGGAGCATGGAAAGGTCTGAAAAATACAAGGGTCGTGAAAAGGTGTGAAAAATACGAGGAGCATGGAAATGTGTGAAAAATACGAGGAGCATGAAAAGGTCTGAAAAATACGAGGAGCCTGAAAAGGTTTCAAAACTATCAAGAGCATGAAAAGGTCTGAAAATTACGAAGAGCATGCAAACGTCTGAAAAATACGAAGAGCATGAAAAGGTGTGCAAAATATGAGGAGCATGAAAAGTTCTGAAAAATACGAGGAGCATGAAAATGTGTGAAAAATACAGGGAGCATGCAAAGGCCTGAAAAATACGAAGAGCGTGAAAAGGTGTGAAAAATATGAGGAGGATGAAAAGGTCTGGAAAATACGAGGAGCATGCCAAGGTCTGAAAATTATGAGGAGCATGAAAAGGTCTGAAAAATACGAGGACCATGAAAGGTCTGAAAAATATGAGGAGCATGAAACAGTGTGAGAATATGAAGAGCATGAAACGGTATGAAAAATATGAAGAGCAGGAAAAGGTGTGAAAAATATGAAGAGCATGAAACGGTGTGAAAAATATGAGGAGCAAGAAAAGGTGTCAAAAATATGAGGAGCATGTAAAGGTGTGAAAAATATGAAGAGCATGAAAAGTTCTGAAAAATACGAGGAGCAAGAAATGGTGTCAAAAATATGAGGAGCATGTAAAGGTGTGAAAAATTTGAAGAGCATGAAACTATGATAAATATGAGGAGCATGTAATGGTGTGAACATATGAAGAGCATGAAACAGTGTGAAATATATGAAGAGCATGAAAAGAAGTGAAAAATATGAAGATTATGAAACAGTGTGAAAAATATGAATAGCATGAAAAGGTGTGAAAAATATGAAGTGCATGAAACGGTGTGAAAAATGCGAAGAGCATGAAAAGTTCTGAAAAATATGGAGATCACGAAAAGTTCTGATAAATACGAAAAGCATGAAACGGTGTGAAAAATAAGAAGATCATGAAAACATCTGATAAATACGAAGAGCATGAAACGGTGTGAAAAATACAAAGAGCATGAAAAGATCTGAAAAATACGAAGAGAATGATAAAACCTGAAAAATACGAAGAGCATGAAAAGGTGTAAAAAATTTGAAAAGCATGACAAGGTGTGAAAAATATGAAGAGCATGAAACGGTGTGTAAAATATGAAGAGCAAGAAAAGGTTTAAAAAATATGAAGAGCATGAAAAGTTGTGTAAAATATGAGGAGCAAGAAAAGGTTTAAAAAATACGAAGAGCATGAAAAGGTGTGAAAAATTTGAAAAGCATGACAAGGTGTGAAAAATATGAAGAGCATGAAACGGTGTGAAAAATAAGAAGAGCAAGAAAAGGTTTAAAAAATAAGAAGAGCATGAGAAGTTGTGTAAAATATGAAGAGCATGTAAACGTGTGAATAATATGTGGAGCATGAAAAGGTCTGAAAAATATGAAGAGCATGAAAAGGTGTGAAAAATCTGAGGAGCATGAAACGGTGTGACAACATGAAGCTCATGAAAAGATGTGAAATATATGAGGAGCATGAAATGGTGTGAAAAATAAGAAGAGCATGAAAAGCTGTAAAAAATATGAAGAGCATGAAAAGGTCTGAAAAATACGAGGAGCATGAAAAGGTCTGAAAAACACAAGGAGCATGAAAAGGTCTGAAAAATACGGGGAGCCTGAAAAGTTGTGAACAATATGAACAGCATGAAACGGTGTGAAAAATATGAAGAGCATGAAAAGGTGTGAAATATGCGAAGAGCATGAAAAAGTGTCAAAAATACGAAGAGCATGAAACAGTGTGAAAAATATGAAGAGCATGAAATGGTGTGAAAAATATGAAGAGCATGAAAAGGTGTGAAAAATATGAAGAGCATGAAACGGTGTGAAAAATATGAAGAGCATGAAAAGGTGTGAATCATACGAAGTGCATGAAAAGGTGTGAAATATACGAAGAGCATTAAAATGTGTGAAAAATACAAAGAGCATGAAAAAGTGTGAAAAGTACAAACGCATCAAACGGTGTGAAAAATATAAAGAGCATGAAACGTTGTGAAAAATCACGAAAAGCATGAAAAGTTGTGAAAAATTCAGAGAGCATTAAAAGATGTGAAAAATTACCAAGAACATGAAAAAGTCTGAAAAATACAAAGAGCTTTCTGAAAAATATGAAGAGCATGAAACGTGTGAAAAATATGAGGAGCATGAAACTATCTGAAAATATGAAGAGCATGAAACGGTGTGAAAAATACGAGGAGCATGGAAAGGTCTGAAAAATACAAGGGTCGTGAAAAGGTGTGAAAAATACGAGGAGCATGGAAATGTGTGAAAAATACGAGGAGCATGAAAAGGTCTGAAAAATACGAGGAGCCTGAAAAGGTTTCAAAACTATCAAGAGCATGAAAAGGTCTGAAAAATACGAAGAGCATGCAAACGTCTGAAAAATACGAAGAGCATGAAAAGGTGTGCAAAATATGAGGAGCATGAAAAGTTCTGAAAAATACGAGGAGCATGAAAATGTGTGAAAAATACAGGGAGCATGCAAAGGCCTGAAAAATACGAAGAGCGTGAAAAGGTGTGAAAAATATGAGGAGGATGAAAAGGTCTGGAAAATACGAGGAGCATGCCAAGGTCTGAAAATTATGAGGAGCATGAAAAGGTCTGAAAAATACGAGGACCATGAAAGGTCTGAAAAATATGAGGAGCATGAAACAGTGTGAGAATATGAAGAGCATGAAACGGTATGAAAAATATGAAGAGCAGGAAAAGGTGTGAAAAATATGAAGAGCATGAAACGGTGTGAAAAATATGAGGAGCAAGAAAAGGTGTCAAAAATATGAGGAGCATGTAAAGGTGTGAAAAATATGAAGAGCATGAAAAGTTCTGAAAAATACGAGGAGCAAGAAATGGTGTCAAAAATATGAGGAGCATGTAAAGGTGTGAAAAATTTGAAGAGCATGAAACTATGATAAATATGAGGAGCATGTAATGGTGTGAACATATGAAGAGCATGAAACAGTGTGAAATATATGAAGAGCATGAAAAGAAGTGAAAAATATGAAGATTATGAAACAGTGTGAAAAATATGAATAGCATGAAAAGGTGTGAAAAATATGAAGTGCATGAAACGGTGTGAAAAATGCGAAGAGCATGAAAAGTTCTGAAAAATATGGAGATCACGAAAAGTTCTGATAAATACGAAAAGCATGAAACGGTGTGAAAAATAAGAAGATCATGAAAACATCTGATAAATACGAAGAGCATGAAACGGTGTGAAAAATACAAAGAGCATGAAAAGATCTGAAAAATACGAAGAGAATGATAAATCCTGAAAAATACGAAGAGCATGAAAAGGTGTAAAAAATTTGAAAAGCATGACAAGGTGTGAAAAATATGAAGAGCATGAAACGGTGTGTAAAATATGAAGAGCAAGAAAAGGTTTAAAAAATATGAAGAGCATGAAAAGTTGTGTAAAATATGAGGAGCAAGAAAAGGTTTAAAAAATACGAAGAGCATGAAAAGGTGTGAAAAATTGAAAAGCATGACAAGGTGTGAAAAATATGAAGAGCATGAAACGGTGTGAAAAATAAGAAGAGCAAGAAAAGGTTTAAAAAATAAGAAGAGCATGAGAAGTTGTGTAAAATATGAAGAGCATGTAAACGTGTGAATAATAGGTGGAGCATGAAAAGGTCTGAAAAATATGAAGAGCATGAAAAGGTGTGAAAAATCTGAGGAGCATGAAACGGTGTGACAACATGAAGCTCATGAAAAGATGTGAAATATATGAGGAGCATGAAATGGTGTGAAAAATAAGAAGAGCATGAAAAGCTGTAAAAAATATGAAGAGCATGAAAAGGTCTGAAAAATATGAAGAGCATGAAAAGGTCTGAAAAATATCAAGAGATTGAAAAGGTCTGAAAAATATGAAAGGCATGAAAAGTTGTGAAAAATTGAAGAGCATGAAAAGGTCTGAAAAATATCAAGAACATGAAAACTTCTGAAAAATATCAAGAGCATGAAAAGGTATGAAAAATATGAAGAGCATGAAAAGTTCTGAAAATACGAAGAGCATGAAGAGCATGAAAATTTCTGAAAAATATGAAGAGCTGAAAAGGTGTGAAAAATATAATGAGCATGAAAAGTTGTGAATAATATGAGGAGTATGAAAGTTGTGAACAATATGAGGAGGATGAGAAGTTGTGAAAAATACGAGGAGCGTGAAAAGTTCAGAAAAATACGAGGAGCATGCAAAGGTCTGAAAAATACGAGGAGCATGAAAAGGTCTGAAAAATACAAAGAGCATGAAAAGGTCTGAAAAATACAAAAAGCATGAAACGGAAAAATGAGAAGAGGATGAAAAGGTGTGAAAAATATGAAAAGGTGTGAAAAATTTCGAAGAGCCTGAAGAGGTGTGAAAAATACGAAGAGCATGAAAAGTTGTGAAAAATACGAAGTGCTTGAAAAGGTGTGAAACATACGAAGAGCCTGAAATGGTGTGAAAAATGTGCAGAGCATGAAAGGTTGTGAAAACTACGAAGAGCTTGAAAAGGTCTGAAAAATATCAAGAGCTTGAAAAGTTCTGAAGTATATGAAGAGCATGAAAAGGTGTGAAAAATACCAGGAGCATGAAAAGCTGTGAAAAATACGAAGAGCAAGAAAAATTCTGAAAAATACGAAGAGCATGTAAAGGTCTGAAAACTATGAAGAGCATGAAAAGTTGTGAACAATATGAGGTTCATGAAATGGTGTGAAAAATATGAAGAGCATGAAACGGTGTGTAAAATATGAAGAGCATGAAAAGGTTTGAAAAATACCAGGAGCATGAAAAGCTGTGATTTACGAGGAGAATGAAAAGTTCTGAAAAATAGGAGGAGCATGAAAAGGTGTGAAAAATGCGAGGAGCATGAAAAGGTCTGAAAAATACCAGGAGCATAAAAAGTTGTGAATAATATGAGGAGTATGAAAAGGTGTGAACAATATGAGGAGCATGGGAAGTTGTGAAAAACACAAGGAGAGTGAAAAGGTCTGAAAAATACGAGGAGCATGCAAAGGTCTGAAAATTACGAGGAGCTTGCAAAGGTCTGAAAAATACGAGTAGCATGAAAAGGTCTAAAATATACGAGGAGCATGAAAAGGTGTGAATAATACGAGGAGCATGAAAAGGTCTAAAATATACAAGGAGCATGAAAAGGTGTGAATAATACAAAAAGCACGAAAAGTTGTGAAAAATACGAAGAGCATGAAAAGGTGTGAAAAATTACGAAGTGCAAGAAAAGTTGTGAAAAATTACGAGGAACATGAAAAGATGTGAAAAATACAAAGAGCATGAAAAGGTGAAAAATACAAAGAGCATGAAAAGGTGTGATAAATATGAAGAGCATTAAACGGTGTGAAAAATACGAAGTGCATGAAACGCTGTGAAAAATAGGAAGAGCTTGAAAAGTTCTGAAAAATATGAAGAGCATGAAAAGGTGTGAAAAATCCCAGGAGCATGAAAAGCTGTGAACAATATGAAGAGCATGAAAAATTCTGAAACATACGAAGAGCATGTAAAGGTTTGAAAACTATGAAGAGCATGAAAAGTTGTGAACAATATGAGGTTCATGGAATGGTGTGAAAAATATGAAGAGCATGAAACGGTGTGTAAAATATGAAGAGCATGAAACGGTGTGAAAAATACCAGGAGCATGAAAAGCTGTGATTTACAAGGACAATGAAAAGTTCTGAAAAATAGGAGGAGCATGAAACGTGTGAAAAATATGAGGAGCATGAAACTATCTGAAAATATGAAGAGCATGAAACGGTTTGAAAAATACGAGGAGCATGGAAAGGTCTGAAAAATACAAGGGTCGTGAAAAGGTGTGAAAAATACGAGGAGCATGAAAAGGTCTGAAAAATACGAGGAGCCTGAAAAGGTTTCAAAACTATCAAGAGCATGAAAAGGTCTGAAAAATACGAAGAGCATGCAAACGTCTGAAAAATACGAAGAGCATGAAAAGGTGTGCAAAATATGAGGAGCATGAAAAGTTCTGAAAAATACGAGGAGCATGAAAATGTGTGAAAAATACAGGGAGCATGCAAAGGCCTGAAAAATACGAAGAGCGTGAAAAGGTGTGAAAAATATGAGGAGGATGAAAAGGTCTGGAAAATACGAGGAGCATGCCAAGGTCTGAAAATTATGAGGAGCATGAAAAGGTCTGAAAAATACGAGGACCATGAAAAGGTCTGAAAAATATGAGGAGCATGAAACAGTGTGAGAATATGAAGAGCATGAAACGGTATGAAAAATATGAAGAGCAGGAAAAGGTGTGAAAAATATGAAGAGCATGAAACGGTGTGAAAAATATGAGGAGCAAGAAAAGGTGTCAAAAATATGAGGAGCATGTAAAGGTGTGAAAAATATGAAGAGCATGAAAAGTTCTGAAAAATACGAGGAGCAAGAAATGGTGTCAAAAATATGAGGAGCATGTAAAGGTGTGAAAAATTTGAAGAGCATGAAACTATGATAAATATGAGGATCATGTAATGGTGTGAACATATGAAGAGCATGAAACAGTGTGAAATATATGAAGAGCATGAAAAGAAGTGAAAAATATGAAGATTATGAAACAGTGTGAAAAATATGAATAGCATGAAAAGGTGTGAAAAATATGAAGTGCATGAAACGGTGTGAAAAATGCAAAGAGCATGAAAAGTTCTGAAAAATATGGAGATCACGAAAAGTTCTGATAAATACGAAAAGCATGAAACGCTGTGAAAAATAAGAAGATCATGAAAACATCTGATAAATACGAAGAGCATGAAACGGTGTGAAAAATACAAAGAGCATGAAAAGATCTGAAAAATACGAAGAGAATGATAAAACCTGAAAAATACGAAGAGCATGAAAAGGTGTAAAAAATTTGAAAAGCATGACAAGGTGTGAAAAATATGAAGAGCATGAAACGGTGTGTAAAATATGAAGAGCAAGAAAAGGTTTAAAAAATATGAAGAGCATGAAAAGTTGTGTAAAATATGAGGAGCAAGAAAAGGTTTAAAAAATACGAAGAGCATGAAAAGGTGTGAAAAATTTGAAAAGCATGACAAGGTGTGAAAAATATGAAGAGCAAGAAAAGGTTTAAAAAATAAGAAGAGCATGAGAAGTTGTGTAAAATATGAAGAGCATGTAAACGTGTGAAAAATATGTGGAGCATGAAAAGGTCTGAAAAATATGAAGAGCATGAAAAGGTCTGAAAAATCTGAGGAGCATGAAACGGTGTGACAACATGAAGCTCATGAAAAGATGTGAAATATATGAGGAGCATGAAATGGTGTGAAAAATAAGAAGAGCATGAAAAGCTGTAAAAAATATGAAGAGCATGAAAAGGTCTGAAAAATACGAAGAGCATGAAAAGGTCTGAAAAATATCAAGAGATTGAAAAGGTCTGAAAAATATGAAAGGCATGAAAAGTTGTGAAAAATTGAAGAGCATGAAAAGGTCTGAAAAATATCAAGAACATGAAAACTTCTGAAAAATATCAAGAGCATGAAAAGGTATGAAAAATATGAAGAGCATGAAAAGTTCTGAAAATACGAAGAGCATGAAGAGCATGAAAATTTCTGAAAAATATGAAGAGCTGAAAAGGTGTGAAAAATATAATGAGCATGAAAAGTTGTGAATAATATGAGGAGTATGAAAGTTGTGAACAATATGAGGAGGATGAGAAGTTGTGAAAAATACGAGGAGCGTGAAAAGTTCAGAAAAATACGAGGAGCATGCAAAGGTCTGAAAAATACAAGGAGCATGAAAAGGTCTGAAAAATACAAAGAGCATGAAAAGGTCTGAAAAATACAAAAAGCATGAAACGGAAAAATGAGAAGAGGATGAAAAGGTGTGAAAAATATGAAAAGGTGTGAAAAATTTCGAAGAGCCTGAAGAGGTGTGAAAAATACGAAGAGCATGAAAAGTTGTGAAAAATACGAAGTGCTTGAAAAGGTGTGAAACATACGAAGAGCCTGAAATGGTGTGAAAAATGTGCAGAGCATGAAAGGTTGTGAAAACTACGAAGAGCTTGAAAAGGTCTGAAAAATATCAAGAGCTTGAAAAGTTCTGAAGTATATGAAGAGCATGAAAAGGTGTGAAAAATACCAGGAGCATGAAAAGCTGTGAAAAATACGAAGAGCAAGAAAAATTCTGAAAAATACGAAGAGCATGTAAAGGTCTGAAAACTATGAAGAGCATGAAAAGTTGTGAACAATATGAGGTTCATGAAATGGTGTGAAAAATATGAAGAGCATGAAACGGTGTGTAAAATATGAAGAGCATGAAAAGGTTTGAAAAATACCAGGAGCATGAAAAGCTGTGATTTACGAGGAGAATGAAAAGTTCTGAAAAATAGGAGGAGCATGAAAAGGTGTGAAAAATGCGAGGAGCATGAAAAGGTCTGAAAAATACCAGGAGCATAAAAAGTTGTGAATAATATGAGGAGTATGAAAAGGTGTGAACAATATGAGGAGCATGGGAAGTTGTGAAAAACACAAGGAGCGTGAAAAGGTCTGAAAAATACGAGGAGCATGCAAAGGTCTGAAAAATACGAGGAGCTTGCAAAGGTCTGAAAAATACGAGTAGCATGAAAAGGTCTAAAATATACGAGGAGCATGAAAAGGTGTGAATAATACGAGGAGCATGAAAAGGTCTAAAATATACAAGGAGCATGAAAAGGTGTGAATAATACAAAAAGCACGAAAAGTTGTGAAAAATACGAAGAGCATGAAAAGGTGTGAAAAATTACGAAGTGCAAGAAAAGTTGTGAAAAATTACGAGGAACATGAAAAGATGTGAAAAATACAAAGAGCATGAAAAGGTGAAAAATACAAAGAGCATGAAAAGGTGTGATAAATATGAAGAGCATTAAACGGTGTGAAAAATACGAAGTGCATGAAACGCTGTGAAAAATAGGAAGAGCTTGAAAAGTTCTGAAAAATATGAAGAGCATGAAAAGGTGTGAAAAATCCCAGGAGCATGAAAAGCTGTGAACAATACGAAGAGCATGAAAAATTCTGAAACATACGAAGAGCATGTAAAGGTTTGAAAACTATGAAGAGCATGAAAAGTTGTGAACAATATGAGGTTCATGAAATGGTGTGAAAAATATGAAGAGCATGAAACGGTGTGTAAAATATGAAGAGCATGAAATGGTGTGAAAAATACCAGGAGCATGAAAAGCTGTGATTTACAAGGACAATGGAAAGTTCTGAAAAATAGGAGGAGCATGAAAAGGTCTGAAAAATACCAGAAGCATAAAAAGTTGTGAATAATATGAGGAGTATGAAAAGGTGTGAACAATATGAGGAGCATGAGAAGTTGTGAAAAACACGAGGAGCGTGAAAAGTTCTGAAAAATACGAGGAGCATGCAAAGGTCTGAAAAATACGAGGAGCTTGCAAAGGTCTGAAAAATACGAGGAGCTTGCAAAGGTCTGAAAAATACGAGTAGCATGAAAAGGTCTAAAATATACGAGGAGCATGAAAAGGTGTGAATAATACGAGGAGCATGAAAAGGTCTAAAATATACAAGGAGCATGAAAAGGTGTGAATAATACGAAAAGCATGAAAAGGTGTGAAAAATACGAAGAGCATGAAAAGGTGTGAAAAATTACAAAGTGCATGAAAATTTGTGAAAAATTACGAAGACCATGAACAGATGTGAAAAATAAAAAGAGCATGAAAAGGTGTGAAAAATACGAAGAGCATGAAAAGGTGTGAAAAATATGAAGAGCTTTAAACGGTGTGAAAAATACGAAGTGCATGAAACGCTGTGAAAAATACGAAGCATCAGAATGTCTGAAAAATACGAAGAGCATGAAATAGTGTGAAAAATACGAAGAGCATGAAAAGTTCTGAAAAATACGAAGAACATGAAAAGCTGGGACAAATACGAAGAGGATGAAAAGATGTAAAAAATATGAAGAGCACGACAGGGTGTGAAAAATACGAAGAGCATGAAAAGGGGTGAAAAATTTCGAAGAGCCTGAAAAGGTGTGAAAAATACGAAGAGCATGAAAATTTGTGAAAAATACGAAGTGCATGAAAAGGTGTGAAACATACGAAGAGCCTGAAACGGTGTGTAAAATATGAAGAGCATGAAAAGGTGTGAATAATATAAGGTTAATGAAATGGTGTGAAAAACATGAAGAGCATGAAACGGTGTGTAAACTATGAAGAGCAAGAAAAGGTGTGAAAAATACGCAGAATATGAAAAGGTCTGAAAAATAGGAGGAGCATGAACAGGTCTGAAAATACGAAGAGCATGAAGAGAATGAAAAGTTCTGAAAAATATGAAGAGCATGAAAAGTTGTGAAAAATATGAAGAGCATGAAAATGTGTGAATATTATGACGAGCATGAAAAGGTGTGAACAATATGAGGAGCATGAGAAGTTGTGAAAAGTACGAGGAGCATGAAAAGTTCTGAACAATATGAAGAGCATGAAAAGGTGTGAACTATATGAAGAGCATGAAAAGGTGTGAAAAATATGAGGAGCATGAAAAGGTCTGAAAAATAAGAGGAGCTTGAAAGGTCTGAAAAATTTGAGGAGCATGAAAAGATCTGAAAAATACGAGGAGGTTGAAAAATTCTGAAAAATATGAAGAGCATGAAAAGTTCTGAAAAATACCCGGAGCATGAAAAGGTCTGAAAAATACAAAGAGCATGAAAAGGCGTGAAAATCACGAAGAGCATGCAAAGGTGTGAAAAATACGAGGAGCATGAAAATGTGTGAAAAATACGAGGAGCATGAAAAGGTCTGAAAAAAAACGAGGAACATGAAATGGTGTAAAAAATACGAGAACCATGAAAATGCGTGAAAATCACGAAGAGCATGAAAAGGTGTGAAAAATACGAGGAGCATGTAAAGGTCTGAAAAATAGAAGTAGCATAAAAAGGTCTGA
The DNA here is from genome assembly GCF_033118175.1 of Dama dama. Taxonomy (NCBI): domain Eukaryota; kingdom Metazoa; phylum Chordata; class Mammalia; order Artiodactyla; family Cervidae; genus Dama; species Dama dama. Next base: position 937,521 of record NW_026870978.1, read on the forward strand.
AAAATACGGGGAGCATGAAAAGGTCTGAAAAATACGAGGAGCATGAAAAGGTGTGAAAAATACGAGGAGTATGAAAAGGTGTCAAAAATACGAAGAGCATGAACAGGTGTGAAATATTACAAAGAGCATGAAAAGGTGTGAAAAATATGAGGAGCATGAAATGGTCTGAAAAATATCAAGAATTTGAAAAGGTCTGAAATATACGAAGAGCATGAAAACGTGTGAACAGTATGAAGAGCATGAAGAGTTCTGAAAAATACGAGTAGCATGAAGAGTTCTGAAAAATACGAAGAGCATGAATAGGTCTGAAAAATAAGAGGAGCATGAAGATGTCTGAAAAATAGTAAGAGCATGGAAAGGTCTATAAAATACGAGGACCAGGCAAGGTCTGAAAAATACGAGGAGCATGAAAAGGTCTGAAAAATACGAGGAGCATGAAAAGGTGTGAAAAATATGAGGAGCATGAAAAAGTGTGAAAAATACGAGGAGCATGAAAAGGTGTGAAAAACAAGAGGAGCATGAAAATGAATGAAAAATTCGAAGAGCATGAAAAGGTTTGAAAAATATGAGGAGCATGAAAAAGTGTGAAAAATACGAGGAGCATGAAAAGGTGTGAAAAATATGAAGAGCATGAAAAGTGTGAAAAATAGGAGCATGAAATGTGTGAAAAACACGAAGAGCAAGAAACGGTGTGAAAAACATGGAGAGCATGAAAAGGTGTGGAAAATATCAAGAGCATGAAAAGGCCTGAAAAATATGAAGAGCATTAAAAGGAGTGAAAAACACGAAGAGCATGAAAAGGTGTGAAAAACAGGAAGAGCATGAAAAGGTGTGAAAAATACAAAGAGCATATAAAGGTGTGAAAAATACGAGGAGAATGAAAAAGTGTGAAAAATACGAGGAGCATGAAAAGGTGTGAAAAATACGAGAAGCATGAAAACGTCTGATAAATACGAGGAGGATGAAAAGGTCTGAAAAATACGAGGAGCATGAAAAGGTCTGAAAAACACAAGGAGCATGAAAAGGTCTGAAAAATACGGGGAGCCTGAAAAGTTGTGAACAATATGAACAGCATGAAACGGTGTGAAAAATATGAAGAGCATGAAAAGGTGTCAAATATACGAAGAGCATGAAAAAGTGTCAAAAATACGAAGAGCATGAAACAGTGTGAAAAATATGAAGAGCATGAAATGGTGTGAAAAATATGAAGAGCATGAAAAGGTGTGAAAAATATGAAGAGCATGAAACGGTGTGAAAAATATGAAGAGCATGAAAAGGTGTGAATCATACGAAGTGCATGAAAAGGTGTGAAATATACGAAGAGCATTAAAATGTGTGAAAAATACAAAGAGCATGAAAAAGTGTGAAAAGTACAAACGCATCAAACGGTGTGAAAAATATGAAGAGCATGAAACGTTGTGAAAAATCACGAAAAGCATGAAAAGTTGTGAAAAATTCAGAGAGCATTAAAAGATGTGAAAAATTACCAAGAACATGAAAAAGTCTGAAAAATACAAAGAGCTTTCTGAAAAATATGAAGAGCATGAAACGTGTGAAAAATATGAGGAGCATGAAACTATCTGAAAATATGACGAGCATGAAACGGTGTGAAAAATACGAGGAGCATGGAAAGGTCTGAAAAATACAAGGGTCGTGAAAAGGTGTGAAAAATACGAGGAGCATGGAAATGTGTGAAAAATACGAGGAGCATGAAAAGGTCTGAAAAATACGAGGAGCCTGAAAAGGTCTGAAAAACACAAGGAGCATGAAAAGGTCTGAAAAATACGGGGAGCCTGAAAAGTTGTGAACAATATGAACAGCATGAAACGGTGTGAAAAATATGAAGAGCATGAAAAGGTGTGAAATATACGAAGAGCATGAAAAAGTGTCAAAAATACGAAGAGCATGAAACAGTGTGAAAAATATGAAGAGCATGAAATGGTGTGAAAAATATGAAGAGCATGAAAAGGTGTGAAAAATATGAAGAGCATGAAACGGTGTGAAAAATATGAAGAGCATGAAAAGGTGTGAATCATACGAAGTGCATGAAAAGGTGTGAAATATACGAAGAGCATTAAAATGTGTGAAAAATACAAAGAGCATGAAAAAGTGTGAAAAGTACAAACGCATCAAACGGTGTGAAAAATATGAAGAGCATGAAACGTTGTGAAAAATCACGAAAAGCATGAAAAGTTGTGAAAAATTCAGAGAGCATTAAAAGATGTGAAAAATTACCAAGAACATGAAAAAGTCTGAAAAATACAAAGAGCTTTCTGAAAAATATGAAGAGCATGAAACGTGTGAAAAATATGAGGAGCATGAAACTATCTGAAAATATGACGAGCATGAAACGGTGTGAAAAATACGAGGAGCATGGAAAGGTCTGAAAAATACAAGGGTCGTGAAAAGGTGTGAAAAATACGAGGAGCATGGAAATGTGTGAAAAATACGAGGAGCATGAAAAGGTCTGAAAAATACGAGGAGCCTGAAAAGGTCTGAAAAACACAAGGAGCATGAAAAGGTCTGAAAAATACGGGGAGCCTGAAAAGTTGTGAACAATATGAACAGCATGAAACGGTGTGAAAAATATGAAGAGCATGAAAAGGTGTCAAATATACGAAGAGCATGAAAAAGTGTCAAAAATACGAAGAGCATGAAACAGTGTGAAAAATATGAAGAGCATGAAATGGTGTGAAAAATATGAAGAGCATGAAAAGGTGTGAAAAATATGAAGAGCATGAAACGGTGTGAAAAATATGAAGAGCATGAAAAGGTGTGAATCATACGAAGTGCATGAAAAGGTGTGAAATATACGAAGAGCATTAAAATGTGTGAAAAATACAAAGAGCATGAAAAAGTGTGAAAAGTACAAACGCATCAAACGGTGTGAAAAATATGAAGAGCATGAAACGTTGTGAAAAATCACGAAAAGCATGAAAAGTTGTGAAAAATTCAGAGAGCATTAAAAGATGTGAAAAATTACCAAGAACATGAAAAAGTCTGAAAAATACAAAGAGCTTTCTGAAAAATATGAAGAGCATGAAACGTGTGAAAAATATGAGGAGCATGAAACTATCTGAAAATATGACGAGCATGAAACGGTGTGAAAAATACGAGGAGCATGGAAAGGTCTGAAAAATACAAGGGTCGTGAAAAGGTGTGAAAAATACGAGGAGCATGGAAATGTGTGAAAAATACGAGGAGCATGAAAAGGTCTGAAAAATACGAGGAGCCTGAAAAGGTTTCAAAACTATCAAGAGCATGAAAAGGTCTGAAAAATACGAAGAGCATGCAAACGTCTGAAAAATACGAAGAGCATGAAAAGGTGTGCAAAATATGAGGAGCATGAAAAGTTCTGAAAAATACGAGGAGCATGAAAATGTGTGAAAAATACAGGGAGCATGCAAAGGCCTGAAAAATACGAAGAGCGTGAAAAGGTGTGAAAAATATGAGGAGGATGAAAAGGTCTGGAAAATACGAGGAGCATGCCAAGGTCTGAAAATTATGAGGAGCATGAAAAGGTCTGAAAAATACGAGGACCATGAAAAGGTCTGAAAAATATGAGGAGCATGAAACAGTGTGAGAATATGAAGAGCATGAAACGGTATGAAAAATATGAAGAGCAGGAAAAGGTGTGAAAAATATGAAGAGCATGAAACGGTGTGAAAAATATGAGGAGCAAGAAAAGGTGTCAAAAATATGAGGAGCATGTAAAGGTGTGAAAAATATGAAGAGCATGAAAAGTTCTGAAAAATACGAGGAGCAAGAAATGGTGTCAAAAATATGAGGAGCATGTAAAGGTGTGAAAAATTTGAAGAGCATGAAACTATGATAAATATGAGGAGCATGTAATGGTGTGAACATATGAAGAGCATGAAACAGTGTGAAATATATGAAGAGCATGAAAAGAAGTGAAAAATATGAAGATTATGAAACAGTGTGAAAAATATGAATAGCATGAAAAGGTGTGAAAAATATGAAGTGCATGAAACGGTGTGAAAAATGCGAAGAGCATGAAAAGTTCTGAAAAATATGGAGATCACGAAAAGTTCTGATAAATACGAAAAGCATGAAACGCTGTGAAAAATAAGAAGATCATGAAAACATCTGATAAATACGAAGAGCATGAAACGGTGTGAAAAATACAAAGAGCATGAAAAGATCTGAAAAATACGAAGAGAATGATAAAACCTGAAAAATACGAAGAGCATGAAAAGGTGTAAAAAATTTGAAAAGCATGACAAGGTGTGAAAAATATGAAGAGCATGAAACGGTGTGTAAAATATGAAGAGCAAGAAAAGGTTTAAAAAATATGAAGAGCATGAAAAGTTGTGTAAAATATGAGGAGCAAGAAAAGGTTTAAAAAATACGAAGAGCATGAAAAGGTGTGAAAAATTTGAAAAGCATGACAAGGTGTGAAAAATATGAAGAGCATGAAACGGTGTGAAAAATAAGAAGAGCAAGAAAAGGTTTAAAAAATAAGAAGAGCATGAGAAGTTGTGTAAAATATGAAGAGCATGTAAACGTGTGAATAATATGTGGAGCATGAAAAGGTCTGAAAAATATGAAGAGCATGAAAAGGTGTGAAAAATCTGAGGAGCATGAAACGGTGTGACAACATGAAGCTCATGAAAAGATGTGAAATATATGAGGAGCATGAAATGGTGTGAAAAATAAGAAGAGCATGAAAAGCTGTAAAAAATATGAAGAGCATGAAAAGGTCTGAAAAATACGAAGAGCATGAAAAGGTCTGAAAAATATCAAGAGATTGAAAAGGTCTGAAAAATATGAAAGGCATGAAAAGTTGTGAAAAATTGAAGAGCATGAAAAGGTCTGAAAAATATCAAGAACATGAAAACTTCTGAAAAATATCAAGAGCATGAAAAGGTGTGAAAAATACGAAGAGCATGAAAAGTTCTGAAAAATACGAAGAGCATGAAAAGGTCTGAAAAATACGAAGAGCATGAAGAGCATGAAAATTTCTGAAAAATATGAAGAGCTGAAAAGGTGTGAAAAATATAATGAGCATGAAAAGTTGTGAATAATATGAGGAGTATGAAAGGTGTGAACAATATGAGGAGAATGAGAAGTTGTGAAAAATACGAGGAGCGTGAAAAGTTCAGAAAAATATGAGGAACATGCAAAGGTCTGAAAAATACGAGGAGCATGAAAAGGTCTGAAAAATACAAAGAGCATGAAAAGGTCTGAAAAATACAAAAAGCATGAAACGGTGTGAAAAATGAGAAGAGGATGAAAATGTGTGAAAAATATGAAGAGCATGAAAAAGTGTGAAAAATTTCGAGGACCCTGAAGAGGTGTGAAAAATACGAAGAGCATGAAAAGTTGTGAAAAACACGAAGTGCATGAAAAGGTGTGAAACATACGAAGAGCCTGAAATGGTGTGAAAAATGTGCAGAGCCTGAAAGGTTATGAAAACTACGAAGAGCTTGAAAAAGTCTGAAAAATATCAAGAGCTTGAAAAGTTCTGAAGTATATGAAGAACATGAAAAGGTGTGAAAAATACCAGGAGCATGAAAAGGTGTGAAAAATACGAAGAGCATGTAAAGGTCTGCAAACTATGAAGAGCATGAAAAGTTGTGAACAATATGAGGTTCATGAAATGGTGTGAAAAATATGAAGAGCATGAAACGGTGTGTAAAGTATGAAAAGCATGAAAAGGTGTGAAAAATACCAGGAGCATGAAAAGCTGTGATTTACGAGGAGAATGAAAAGTTCTGAAAAATAGGAGGAGCATGAAAAGGTGTGAAAAATGCGAGGAGCATGAAAAGGTCTGAAAAATACCAGGAGCATAAAAAGTTGTGAATAATATGAGGAGTATGAAAAGGTGTGAACAATATGAGGAGCATGGGAAGTTGTGAAAAACACAAGGAGCGTGAAAAGTTCTGAAAAATACGAGGAGCATGCAAAGGTCTAAAAAATACGAGGAGCTTGCAAAGGTCTGAAAAATACGAGTAGCATGAAAAGGTCTAAAATATACGAGGAGCATGAAAAGGTGTGAATAATACGAGGAGCATGAAAGGGTCTAAAACATACAAGGAGCATGAAAAGGTGTGAATAATACAAAAAGCATGAAAAGGTGTGAAATATACAAAGAGCATGAAAAGGTGTGAAAAATTATGAAGTGCATGAAAAGTTGTGAAAAATTACGAAGACCATGAAAAGATGTGAAAAATACAAAGAGCATGAAAAGCTGTGAAAAATACGAAGAGCATGAAAAGGTGTGAAAAATATGAAGAGCATTAAACGGTGTGAAAAATACAAAGTGCATGAAACGCTGTGAAAAATAGGAAGAGATTGAAAAGTTCTGAAAAATATGAAGAGCATGAAAAGGTGTGAAAAATCCCAGGAGCATGAAAAGCTGTGAACAATACGAAGAGCATGAAAAATTCTGAAACATACGAAGAGCATGCAAAGGTTTGAAAACTATGAAGAGTATGAAAAGTTGTGAAAAATATGAGGTTCATGAAATGGTGTGAAAAATATGAAGAGCATGAAACGGTGTGTAAATATGAAGAGCATGAAAAGGTGTGAAAAATACCAGGAGCATAAAAAGCTGTGATTTACGAGCAGAATGAAAAGTTCTGAAAAATAGGAGGAGCATGAAAAGGTCTGAAAAATACCAGGAGCATAAAAAGGTGTGAATAATATGAGGAGTATGAAAAGCTGTGAACAATGTGAGGAGCATGAGAAGCTGTGAAAAACACGAGGAGCGTGAAAAGTTCTTAAAAATACGAGGAGCATGCAAAGGTCTGAAAAATACGAGGAGCTTGCAAAAGTCTGAAAAATATGAGTAGCATGAAAAGGTGTGAAATATACGAAGAGCATGAAAAGGTGTGAAAAATTACGAAGTGCAGGAAAAGTTGTAAAAAATTACGAAGACCATGAAAAGATGTGAAAAATAAAAAGAGCATGAAAAGGTGTGAAAAATACGAAGAGCATGAAAAGGTGTGAAAAATATGAACAGCATTAAACGGTGTGAAAAATACGAGGAGCATGAAAAGGTCTGAAAAATAGAAGGAGCATAAAAAGGTGTGAAAAATGCGAGGAGTATGAAAAGGTGTCAAAAACACGAAGAGCATGAACAGGTGTGAAATATTACAAAGAGCATGAAAAGGTGTGAAAAATATGAGGAGCATGAAATGGTCTGAAAAATACGAAGAGCATGAAAAGGTCTGAAAAATATCAAGAACTTGAAAAGGTCTGAAATATACGAAGAGCATGAAAATGTGTCAACAGTATGAAGAGCATGAAAATTTCTGAAAAATACGAGTAGCATGAAGAGTTCTGAAAAATACGAAGAGCATGAATAGGTCTGAAATATCAGAGGAACATGAAGAGGTCTGAAAAATACTAAGAGAATGAGGAGGTCTAAAAAATATGAGGAGCATGAAAAGATCTGAAAAATAAGAAGAGCATGAAAAGGTCAGAAAAATACGAGGAGCATGAAACAGTCTGAAAACTATGAAGAGCATGAAAAGGTCTGAAAAATTTTAAAAGCATGAAAAGATCTGAAAAATATGAAGTGATTGAAAGAGTGTGAAAAATATGAAGAGCATGAAATGCTGTGAAAAATATGAAGAGCATGAAAAGGTGTGAAAATTATGAGGAGCATGAAACGGTGTGAACAATACGAGGAGCATGAAATGGTGTGAACAATACGAGGAGCAGGAAAAGTTGTGAACAATACGAAGAGCATGAAATGGTCTGAAAAATATAAGGAGCATGAAAAGGTCTGAAAAATAAGAAGAGCATGGAAAGGTGTGTTAAATATGAGGAGCATAAAAAGGTGTGAAAAATATTAACAGCATGAAAAGGTGTGAAAAATATGAACAGCATGATAAGGTGTGAAACATATGAAGAGCATGAAAAGGTCTGAAAAATATGAAGAGCGTGAAGAGCGACGTCAGGACTTGTGCCTATATGCGAGCGACACCTCGGGACTCTCCTCGAGGCTTGGCAGGGCAATTGGGATGTCTCTCCAGCTGAGGGGGGAGACCAGGGGTCCCGTTCCACTTGCCACAGGAATCCTGGGACTACTATCCATATTAAAGAGGTGTCAGGCATCGTCTCCTTTTGAAGCACTGACGTCCGCGTACCTCTGGAGTTTTCAAAGGATGTGAGGCCTCCGGTCGCGATGAGGCGGGGAACTAGGTCTTTCTCTGTGGTCTCCACAGGGGATTCAGACATCCCTTCGTCATGGGAGATGCAAGACGAGTCTGCATTCAATTCACTGCAGGGATATCCGGCCTTACTTCGAGTCAGAGCATCTCGGTGTCCATTCCACTTGAGGCCACAAACTCAGGGTCCCTCTCACATACATGTAGCTGAGAGAAGCCTCCTCTTGAGGTGCTTGTGGAAAGTTCGTATTCCTCTTGAGTTGAAGCCAGGGACTAAGCTCTCATCTCGAGTTGATTTGGGGTCCACGGAGCCCTTTCGTGTTGCTACAGTGACCTCAGGATCCCTCTAGACTTGAGACAGTGATCTTGGGGTTTCTCTGGAGTGCCATCAAGGAAATCATGGCTCCTTTCACGTTTGATGTGGAACACGGCATTGCTCTGCACGCAGTGCAGGGAAATCGGGCCTCATCTCGCGGCGAGGGGGAAGTCTCATGGTTTTTCTCGACTTGCGGCCAGAACCTGGGGTATATTCTCGAGTTAGGACCGGGAGGGCCCTTCCAGACATGTGTTTGCTGAGCGACGTCAGGACTCCTGCCTAGGTACGAGGGACACCTCGGGATTCTCCTCGAGTCTTGGCATGGCAATTGGGACGTGTCTCCACGTGAGGCAGGAGACCCAGCGTCCCTTTCCACGTGCCACAGGGATCCTGGGATTCCTATCCATTTTCAAGAGGAGTCAGGCATCGTCTCCTTTGGAAGCATTGATCTCCGCGGACCTCTCGAGTTTTCAAAGGATGTGAGGTCTCCGGTCGCGATGAGGAGGAGAACTAGGTCTTTCTCTGTGGTCTCCACAGGGCATTCAGACATCCCTTCGTCTTGGGACATGCAAGACGAGCCTGCATTCACTTCACTGCAGGGATATCCGGCCTTACTTCGAGTCAGAGCATCACGGTGTCGATTCCACTTGAGGCCACAATCTCAGGGACCCTCTCACATACCTGTAGCTGAGAGAAGCCTCCTCTTGAGGTGCTTGTGGAAAGTTGGTATTCCTCTTGAGTCGAAGCCAGGGACTAAGCTCTCATCTCGAGTTGATTTGGGGTCCGCGGAGCCCTTTCGTGTTGCTACATTGACCTCAGGATCCCTCTAGACTTGAGACAGTGATCTTGGGTTTTCTCTGGAGTGCCATCAAGGAAATCAAGGCTCCTTTCATGTTTGATGTGGAACACGAAATTGCTCTGCACGCAGTGCACGGGAATCGGGCCTCATCTCGCGGCGAGGGGGAAGTCTCATGGTTTTTCTCGAGTTGCGGCCGGAACCTGGGGTATATTTTCGAGTTACGACGGGGAGGGCCCTTCTAGACACCTGTTTGTTCAGGGATGTCAGGACTCCTGTCTAGGTGCGAGGGACACCTCGGGATTTTCCTCAAGTCTTTGCATGGCAATTGGGAGGCGTCTCCACGTGTGGCGGCAGACCAAAGGGTCCCTTTCAACGTGCCACAGGAATCCTGGGACTCCTATCCATTTTCAAGAGGGAGGAGTCAGGCATCGTCTCCTTTGGAAGCATTGATCTCCACGGACCTCTCGAGTTTTCAAAGCATGTGAGGCCTCTGGTCGCGATGAGGCGGAGAACTAGTTCTTTCTCTGTGGTCTCAACAGGGGATTCAGACATCCCTTCGTCTTGGGAGATGCAAGACGAGCCTGCATTCAATTCACTGTAGGGATATCCGGCCTTACTTCGAGTCAGAGCATCTCGTTGTCGATTCCACTTGAGGCCACAATCTCAGGGACACTCTCACATACCTGTAGCTGAGAGAAGCCTCCTCTTGAGGTGCTTGTGGAAAGTTGGTATTCCTCTTGATTCGAAGCCAGGGACTAAGCTCTCATCTCGAGTTGATTTGGGGTCCACGGATCCCTTTCGTGTTGCTACATTGACCTCAGGATCCCTCTAGACTTGAGACAGTGATCTTGGGTTTTCTCTGGAGTGCCATCAAGGAAATCAAGGCTCCTTTCATGTTTGATGTGGAACACGAAATTGCTCTGCACGCAGTGCACGGGAATCGGGCCTCATCTCGCGGCGAGGGGGAAGTCTCATGGTTTTTCTCGAGTTGCGGCCGGAACCTGGGGTATATTTTCGAGTTACGACGGGGAGGGCCCTTCTAGACACCTGTTTGTTCAGGGATGTCAGGACTCCTGTCTAGGTGCGAGGGACACCTCGGGATTTTCCTCAAGTCTTTGCATGGCAATTGGGAGGCGTCTCCACGTGTGGCGGCAGACCAAAGGGTCCCTTTCAACGTGCCACAGGAATCGTGGGACTCCTATCCATTTTCCAGAGGAGTCAGGCATCGTCTCCTTTGGAAGCATTGATCTCCACGGACCTCTCGAGTTTTCAAAGCATGTGAGGCCTCTGGTCGCGATGAGGCGGAGAACTAGTTCTTTCTCTGTGGTCTCAACAGGGGATTCAGACATCCCTTCGTCTTGGGAGATGCAAGACGAGCCTGCATTCAATTCACTGTAGGGATATCCGGCCTTACTTCGAGTCAGAGCATCTCAGTGTCCATTCCACTTGAGGCCACAAATTCAGGGTCCCTCTCCCATACCTGTAGCTGAGAGAAGCCTCCTCTTGAGGTGCTTGTGGAAAGTTGGTATTCCTCTTGAGTCGAAGCCAGGGACTAAGCTCTCATCTCGAGTTGATTTGGGGTCCACGGAGCCCTTTCTTGTTGCTACAATGACCTCAGGATCCCTCTAGACTTGAGACAGTGATCTTGGGTTTTCTCTGGAGTGCCACCAAGGAAATCAAGGCTCCTTTCACGTTTGATGTGGAACACGGAATTGCTCTGCACGCAGTGCAGGGGAATCGGTCCTAATCTCGCGGCGAGGGGGAAGTCTCATGGTTTTTCTCGAGTTGCGGCCGGAACCTGGGGTATATTCTCGAGTTACGATGCGGAGGGCCCTTCCAGACACGTGTTTGTTCATCGACGTCAGGACTCCTGCCTGGGTGCGAAGGACACCTCGGTATTCTCCTCGAATCTTGGCATGGCAATTGGGACGCGTCTCCACATGAGGCGGGAGACCCAGGGTCCCTTTCCACGTGCCACAGGGATCCTGGGACTCCTATCCATTTTCAAGAGGAGTCAGGCATCGTCTCCTTTGGAAGCATTGATCTCCGCGGACCTCTCGAGTTTTCAAAGGATGTGAGGCCTCCTGTCTCGATGAGGCGGAGAACTAGGTCTTTCTCTGTGGTCTCCACAGGGGATTCAGACATCCCTTCGTCTTGGGAGATGGAAGAGGAGCCTGCATTCAATTCACTGCAGGGATATCCGGCCTTATTTCGAGTCAGAGCATCTCGGTGTCCATTCCACTTGAGGCCACAAACTCAGGGTCCCTCTCACATACCTGTAGCTGAGAGAAGCCTCCTCTTGAGGTGCTTGTGGAAAGTTGGTATTCCTCTTGAGTCGAAGCCAGGGACTAAGCTCTCATCTCGAGTTGATTTGGGGTCCACGGAGCCCTTTCGTGTTGCTCCAGTGACCTCAGGATCCCTCTAGACTTGAGACAGTGATCTTGGGTTTTCTCTGGAGTGCAATCAAGGAAATCAAGGCTCCTTTCACATTTGATGTGGAACTCGGAATTGCTCTGCACGCAGTGCAGGGGAATTGGGCCTCATCTCGCGGCGAGGGGGAAGTCTCTTGGTTTTTCTCGAGTTGCGGCCGGAACCTGGGGTATATTCTCGAGTTACGATGCGGAGGGTCCTTCCAGACACGTGTTTGTTCAGCGACGTCAGGACTCCTGCCTAGGTGCGAGGGACACCTCGGGATTCTCCTCGAGTCTTGGCATGGCAATTGGGACGTGTCTCCACGTGAGGCGGGAGACCCAGGGTCCTTTCCACTTCCCACAGGGATCGTGGGACTTCTATCCATTTGCAAGAGGAGTCAGGCATCGTCTCCTTTGGAAGCATTGATCTGCGCGGACCTCTCGAGTTTTCAAAGGATGTGAGGCCTCCGGTCACGATGAGGCGGAGGACTAGGTCTTTCTCTGTGGTCTCCACAGGGGATTCAGACATCCCTTCGTCTTGGGAGATGCAAGACGAGCCTGCATTCAATTCACTGCAGGGATATCCGGCCTTACTTCAAGTCAGAGCATCTCGGTGTCCATTCCACTTGAGGCCACAAACTCAGGGTCCCTCTCACATACCTGTAGCTGAGAAAAGCCTCCTCTTGAGGTGCTTGTGGAAAGTTGGTATTCCTCTTGAGTCGAAGCCAGGGACTAAGCTCTCATCTCGAGTTGATTTGGGGTCCACGGAGCCCTTTCGTGTTGCTCCAGTGACCTCAGGATCCCTCTAGACTTGAGACAGTTATCTTGGGTTTTCTCTGGAGTACCAGCAAGGAAATCAAGGCTCCTTTCACGCTTGATGTGGAACACGGAATTGCTCTGCACGCAGTGCAGGGGAATCGGGCCTCATCTCGCGGCGAGGGGGAAGTCTCATGGTTTTTCTTGAATTCCGGACGGAACCTGGGGTATATTCTCGAGTTACGACGGGGAGGGCCCTTCCAGACACGTGTTTTTTCAGCGACGTCAGGACTCCTGCCTAGGTGCGAGGGACACCTCGGGATTCTCCTCGAGTCTTGGCATGGCAATTGGGACGGGTCTCCACGTGAGGCGGGAGACCCAGTGTCCCTTTCGACGTGCCACAGGGATCCTGGGACTCCTATCAATTTTCCAGAGGAGTCAGGCATCGTCTCCTTTGGAAGTATTGATCTCCGCGGACCTTTCGAGTTTTCAAAGTATGTGAGGCCTCCGGTCGCGATGAGGCGGAGCACTAGGTCTTTCTCTGTGGTCTCCACAGGGGATTCAGACATCCCTTCGTCTTGGGACATGCAAGAGGAGCCTGCATTCAATTCACTGCAGGGATATCCGGCCTTAATTCGAGTCAGAGCATCTCGGTGTCCATTCCACTTGAGCCCACACACTCAGGGTCCCTCTCACATACCTGTAGCTGAGAGAAGCCTCCTCTTGAGGTGCTTGTGGAAAGTTGGTATTCCTCTTGAGTCGAAGCCAGGGACTAAGCTCTCATCTCGAGTTGATTTGGGGTCCATGGAGCCTTTTCGTGTTGCTCCAGTGACCTCAGGATCCCTCTAGACTTGAGACAGTGATCTTGGGTTTTCTCTGGAGTGCCATCAAGGAAATCAAGGCTCCTTTCACGTTTGATGTGGAACACGGAATTGCTCTGCACGCAGTGCAGGGGAATCGGTCCTCTTCTCGCTGCGAGGGGGAAGTCTCATGGTTTTTCTCGAGTTGCGGCCGGAACCTGGGGTATTTTCTCGAGTTACGACAGGGAGGGCCCTTCCAGACACGTGTTTGTTCAGCGACGTCAGGACTCCTGCCTCGGGGGGAGGGACACCTCGGGATTCTCCTCGAGTCTTGGCATGGCAATTGGGATGCGTCTCCACGTGAGGCGGGAGACCCAGGGTCCCTTTCCACGTTCCACAGGGATCCTGGGACTCCTATCCATTTTCAAGAGGAGTCAGGCATCGTCTCCTTTGGAAGCATTGATCTCCGCGGACCTCTCGAGTTTTCAAAGGATGTGAAGCCTCCGGTGGCGATGAGGCGGAGGACTATGTCTTTCTCCGTGGTCTCCACAGGGGATTCAGACATCCCTTCGTCTTGGGAGATGCAAGACGAGCCTGCATTCACTTCACTGCAGGGATATCTGGCCTTACTTCGAGTCAGAGCATCTCGGTGTCCATTCCACTTGAGGCCACAAACTCAGGGTCCCTCTCACATACCTGTAGCTGAGAGAAGCCTCCTCTTGAGGTGCCTTTGGAAAGTTGGTATTCCTCTTGAGTCGAAGCCAGGGACTAAGCTCTCATCTCGAGTTGATTTGGGGTCCACAGAGCCCTTTAGTGCTGCTACAGTGACCTCAGGATCCCTCTAGACTTGAGACAGTGACTTTGGGTTTTCTCTGGAGTGCCATCAAGGAAATCAAGGCTCCTTTCACGTTTGATGTGGAACACAGAATTGCTCTGCATGCAGTGCAGGGGAATCTGGCCTCATCTCGCGGCGAGGGGGAAGTCTCATGGTTTTTCTCGAGTTGCGGCCGGAAGCTGGGGTATATTCTCGAGTTACGACGGGGAGGGCCCTTCCAGACACGTGTTTGTTCAGCGACGTCAGGACTCCTGCCTAGGTGCGAGGGTCACCTCGGGATTCTCCTCGAGTCTTGGCATGGCAATTGGGACGCGTCTCCACCTGAGGCGGGAGACCCAGGGTCCCTTTCCACGTGCCACAGGGATCCTGGGACTCCTATCCATTTTCAAGAGGAGTCAGGCATCGTCTCGTTTGGAAGCATTGATCTCCGCGGACCTCTCGAGTTTTCAAAGGATGTGAGGCCTCTGTTAGCGTTGAGCCGGAGGACTAGGTCTTTCTCTGTGGTCTCCACAGGGGATTCAGACAAAGCTTCCTCTTGGGAGATGCAAGTCGAGACTGCATTCAATTCACTGCAGGGATGTCCAGCCTTACTTGGAGTCAGAGCATCTCAGTGTCCATTCCACTTGAGGCCACAAACTCAGGGTCCCTCTCACATACCTGTAGCTGAGAGAAGCCTCCTCTTGAGGTGCTTGTGGAAAGTTGGTATTCCTCTTGAGTCGAAGCCAGGGACTAAGCTCTCATCTCGAGTTGATTTGGGGTCCACGGAGCCCTTTCGTGTTGCTCCAGTGACCTCAGGATCCCTCTAGACTTGAGACAGTGATCTTGGGTTTTCTCTGGAGTGCCATCAAGGAAATAAATTCTCCTTTCACGTTTGATGTGGAACACGGAATTGCTCTGCACGCAGTGCAGGGGAATCGGGCCTCAATTCGCGGCGAGGGGGAAGTCTCATGGTTTCTCTCGAGTTGCGGCCGGAACCTGGGGTATATTCTCGAGTTACGACGGGGAGGGCCCTTCCAGACACGTGTTTGTTCAGCGACGTCAGGACTCCTGCCTAGGTGCGAGGGACACCTCGGGATTCTCCTCGAGTCTTGGCATGGCAAGTGGGACGCGTCTCCACATGAGGCGGGAGACCCAGGGTCCCTTTCCACGTGCCACAGGGATCCTGAGACTCCTATCCATTTTCAAGAGGAGTCAGGCATCGTCTCCTTTGGAAGCATTGATCTCCGCGGACCTCTCGAGTTTTCAAAGGATGTGAGGCCTCCGGTCGCGTTGAGGCGGAGGACTAGGTCTTTCTCTGTGGTCTCCACTGGGGATTCAGACATCCCATCGTCTTGGGAGACGCAAGAAAAGCCTGTATTCAATTCACACCAAAGATATCCCGCCTTACTTCGAGTCAGAGCATCTCGGTGTCCATTCCACTTGAGGCCACAAACTCAGGGTCCCTCTCACATACCTGTAGCTGAGAGAAGCCTCCTCTTGAGGTGCTTGTGGAAAGTTGGTATTCCTCTTGAGTCGAAGCCAGGGACTAAGCTCTCATCTCGAGTTAATTTGGGGTCCATAGAGCCCTTTCGTGTTGTTCCAGTGACCTCAGGATCCCTCTAGACTTGAGACAGTGATCTTGGGTTTTCTCTGGAGTGCAATCAAGGAAATCAAGGTTCCTTTCACGTTTGATGTGGAACACGGAATTGCTCTGCACGCAGTGCAGGGGAATAGGGCCTCATCTCGCTGCGAGGGGGAAGTCTCATGGTTTTTCTCGAGTTGCGGCCGGAACCTGGGATATATTCTCGAGTTACGACGGCGAGGGACCTTCCAGACACGTGTTTGTTCAGCGACGTCAGGACTCCTGCCTAGGTGCGAGGGACACCTCGGGATTCTCCTCGAGTCTTGGCATGGCAATTGGGACGCATCTCCACGAGAGGCGGGAGACCCAGGGTCCCCGTCCACGTGCCACAGGGATCCTGGGACTCCTATCCATTTTCAAGAGGAGTCAGGCATCGTCTCCTTTGGAAGCATTGATCTCCGCAGACCTCTCGAGTTTTCAAAGGATGTGAGGCCTCCGGTCGCGATGAGGCGGAGGACTAGGTCTTTCTCTGTGGTCTCCACAGGGGATTCAGACATCCCTTCGTCTATGGAGATGCAAGACGAGCCTGCATTCAATTCACTGCATGGATATCCGGCCTTACTTCGAATCAGAGCATCTCGGTGTCCATTCCAATTGAGGCCACAAACTCAGGGTCCCTCTCACATACCTGTAGCTGAGAGAAGCCTCCTCTTGAGGTGCTTGTGGAAAGTTGGTATTCCTCTTGAGTCGAAGCCAGGGACTAAGCTCTCATCTCGAGTTTATTTGGGCTCCACGGAGCCCTTTCGTGTTGCTCCAGTGACCATGGGATCCCTCTAGACTTGAGACAGTGATCTTGGGTTTTCTCTGGAGTGCCATCAAGGAAATCAAGGCTCTTTTCACGTTTGATGTGGAAAACGGAATTGCTCTGCACGCAGTGCATGGGAATCAGGCCTCATCTCGCGGCGAGGGGGAAGTCTCATGGTTTTTCTCGAGTTGCGGCCGGAACCTGGGGTATATTCTCGAGTTACGACGGGGAGGGCCCTTCCAGACACGTGTTTGTTCAGCGACGTCAGGACTCCTGCCTAGGTGCGAGGGACACCTCGGGATTCTCCTCGAGTCTTGGCATGGCAATTGGGACGCGTCTCCACGAGAGGCGGGAGACCCAGGGTCCCTGTCCACGTGCCACAGGGATCCTGGGACTCCTATCCATTTTCAAGAGGAGTCAGGCATCGTCTCCTTTGGAAGCATTGATCTCCACAGACCTCTCGAGTTTTCAAAGGATGTGAGGCCTCCGGTCACGATGAGGCGGAGGACTAGGTCTTTCTCTGTGGTCTCCACAGGGGATTCAGACATCCCTTCGTCTATGGAGATGCAAGACGAGCCTGCATTCAATTCACTGCAGGGATATCCGGCCTTACTTCGAATCAGAGCATCTCGGTGTCCATTCCACTTGAGGCCACAAACTCAGGGTCCCTCTCACATACCTGTAGCTGAGAGAAGCCTCCTCTTGAGGTGCTTGTGGAAAGTTGGTATTCCTCTTGAGTCGAAGCCAG
This sequence comes from Dama dama, assembly GCF_033118175.1. Lineage (NCBI taxonomy): Eukaryota > Metazoa > Chordata > Mammalia > Artiodactyla > Cervidae > Dama > Dama dama. The sequence goes on from NW_026870978.1 coordinate 954,690, forward strand.
GGACTAAGCTCTCATCTCGAGTTTATTTGGGGTCCACGGAGCCCTTTCGTGTTGCTCCAGTGACCTCAGGATCCCTCTAGACTTGAGACAGTGATCTTGGGTTTTCTCTGGAGTGCCATCAAGGAAATCAAGGCTCCTTTCACGTTTGATGTGGAAAACGGAATTGCTCTGCACGCAGTGCATTGGAATCAGGCCTCATCTCGCGGCGAGGGGGAAGTCTCATGGTTTTTCTCGAGTTGCGGCCGGAACCTGGGGTATATTCTCGAGTTACGACGGGGAGGGCCCTTCCAGACACGTGTTTGTTCAGCGACGTCAGGACTCTTGTCAAGGTGTGAGGGACACCTCCTGATTCTCCTCGAGTCTTGGCATGGCAATGGGGACGCGTCTCCACGTGAGGCGGGAGACCCAGGGTCCCTTTCCACGTGCCACAGGGATCCTGGGACTCCTATCCATTTTCAAGAGGAGTCAGGCATCGTCTCCTTTGGAAGCATTGATCTCCGCGGACCTCTCGAGTTTTCAAAGGATGTGAGGCCTCCGCTCGCGATGAGGCGGAAAATTAGGTCTTTCTCTGTGGTCTCCACAGGGGATTCAGACATCCCTTCGTCTTGGGAGATGCAAGACGAGCCTGCATTCAATTCACTGCAGGGATATCCGGCCTTACATCGAGTCAGAGCATCTCAGTGTCCATTCCACTTGAGGCCACAAACTCAGGGTCCCTCTCACATACCTGTAGCTGAGAGAAGCCTCCTCTTGAGGTGCTTGTGGAAAGTTGGTATTCCTCTTGAGTCGAAGCCAGGGACTAAGCTCTCATCTCGAGTTGATTTGGGGTCCACGGAGCCCTTTCGTGTTGCTCCAGTGACCTCAGGATCCCTCTAGACTTGAGACAGTGATCTTGGGTTTTCTCTGGAGTGCCATCAAGGAAATCAAGGCTCCTTTCATGTTTGATGTGGAACACGAAATTGCTCTGCACGCAGTGCACGGGAATCGGGCCTCATCTCGCGGCGAGGGGGAAGTCTCATGGTTTTTCTCGAGTTGCGGCCGGAACCTGGGGTATATTTTCGAGTTACGACGGGGAGGGCCCTTCTAGACACCTGTTTGTTCAGGGATGTCAGGACTCCTGTCTAGGTGCGAGGGACACCTCGGGATTTTCCTCAAGTCTTTGCATGGCAATTGGGAGGCGTCTCCACGTGTGGCGGCAGACCAAAGGGTCCCTTTCAACGTGCCACAGGAATCCTGGGACTCCTATCCATTTTCAAGAGGAGTCAGGCATCGTCTCCTTTGGAAGCATTGATCTCCACGGACCTCTCGAGTTTTCAAAGCATGTGAGGCCTCTGGTCGCGATGAGGCGGAGAACTAGTTTTTTCTCTGTGGTCTCAACAGGGGATTCAGACATCCCTTCGTCTTGGGAGATGCAAGACGAGCCTGCATTCAATTCACTGTAGGGATATCCGGCCTTACTTCGAGTCAGAGCATCTCGTTGTCGATTCCACTTGAGGCCACAATCTCAGGGACACTCTCACATACCTGTAGCTGAGAGAAGCCTCCTCTTGAGGTGCTTGTGGAAAGTTGGTATTCCTCTTGATTCGAAGCCAGGGACTAAGCTCTCATCTCGAGTTGATTTGGGGTCCACGGATCCCTTTCGTGTTGCTACATTGACCTCAGGATCCCTCTAGACTTGAGACAGTGATCTTGGGTTTTATTTGGAGTGCCATCAAGGAAATCAAGGCTCCTTTCATGTTTGATGTGGAACACGAAATTGCTCTGCACGCAGTGCACGGGAATCGGGCCTCATCTCGCGGCGAGGGGGAAGTCTCTTGGTTTTTCTCGAGTTGCGGCCGGAACCTGGGGTATATTCTCGAGTTACGACGGGGAGGGCCCTTCCAGACACGTGTTTGTTCATCGACGTCAGGACTCCTGCCTGGGTGCGAGGGACACCTCGGTATTCTCCTCGAATCTTGGCATGGCAATTGGGACGCGTCTCCACGTGAGGCGGGAGACCCAGGGTCCCTTTCCACGTGCCACAGGGATCCTGGGACTCCTATCCATTTTCAAGAGGAGTCAGGCATCGTCTCGTTTGGAAGCATTGATCTCCGCGGACCTCTCGAGTTTTCAAAGGATGTGAGGCCTCCTGTCTCGATGAGGCGGAGAACTAGGTCTTTCTCTGTGATCTCCACAGGGGATTCAGACATCCCTTCGTCTTGGGAGATGCAAGACGAGCCTGCATTCAATTCACTGCAGGGATATCCGGCCTTACTTCGAGTCAGAGCATCTCGGTGTCCATTCCACTTGAGGCCACAAACTCAGGGTCCCTCTCACATACCTGTAGCTGAGAGAAGCCTCCTCTTGAGGTGCTTGTGGAAAGTTGGTATTCCTCTTGAGTCGAAGCCAGGGACTAAGCTCTCATCTCGAGTTGATTTGAGGTCCACGGAGCCCTTTCGTGTTTCTCCAGTGACCTCAGGATCCCTCTAGACTTGAGACAGTGATCTTGGGTTTCTCTGGAGTGCCATTAAGGAAATCAAGGCTCCTTTCACGTTTGCTGTGGAACACAGAATTGCTCTGCACGCAGTGCAGGGGAATCGTGCCTCATATCGCAGCGAGGGGGAAGTCTCATGGTTTTTCTCGAGTTGCGGCCGGAACCTGGGGTATATTCTCGAGTTACGACGGGGAGGGCCCTTCCAGACACGTGTTTGTTCAAGGACGTCAGGACTCCTCCCTAGGTGCAAGGGATACCTCGGGATTCTCCTCGAGTCTTGGCATGACAATTGGGACGCGTCTCCACGTGAGGCGGGAGACCCAGGTTCCCTTTCCACGTGCCACAGTGATCCTGGGACTCCTATCCATTTTCAAGAGGAGTCAGGCATCATCTCCTTTGGAAGCATTGATCTCCGCGGTCCTCTCGTGTTTTCAAAGGATGTGAGGCCTCCGTTCGCGTTGAGGCGGAGGACTAGGTCTTTCTCTGTGGTCTCCACAGGGGATTCAGACATCCCTTCGTCTTGGGAGATGCAAGACGAGCCTGCATTCAATTCACTGCAGGGATATCCAGCCTTACTTCGAGTCAAAGCATCTCGGTGTCCATTCCACTTTAGGCCACAAACTCAGGGTCCCTCTCACATACCTGTAGCTGAGAGAAGCCTCCTCTTGAGGTGCTTGTGGAAAGTTGGTATTCCTCTTGAGTCGAAGCCAGGGACTAAGCTCTCATCTCCAGTTGATTTGGGGTCCACGGAGCCCTTTCGTGTTGCTCCAGTGACCTCAGGATCCCTCTAGACTTGAGACAGTGATCTTGGGTTTTCTCTGGAGTGCAATCAAGGAAATCAAGGCTCCTTTAACGTTTGATGTGGAACAAGGAATTGTTCTGCACGCAGTGCAAGGGAATCGGGCCTCATCTCGCGGCGAGGGGGAAGTCTCATGGTTTTTCTCGAGTTGCGGCCGGAACCTGGGGTATATTCTCGAGTAACGACGGGGAGGGCCCTTCCAGACACGTGTTTGTTCACCGACGTCAGGACTCCTGCCTAGGTGCGAGGGACACCTCGGGATTCTCCTCGAGTCTTGGCATGGCAATTGAGACGCGTCTCCACGTGAGGCGGGAGACCCAGGGTCCATTTCCACGTGCCACAGGGATCCTGGGACTCCTATCCATTTTCAAGAGGAGTCAGGCATCGTCTCCTTTGGAAGCATTGATCTCCACACACCTCTCGAATTTTCAAAGGATGTGAGGCCTCCGGTCGCGATGAGGCGGAGGACTAGGTGTTTCTCTGTCGTCTCCCCAGGGGATTCAGACATCCCTTCATCTTGGGAGATGCAAGACGAGCCTGCATTCAATTCACTGCAGGGATATCCGGCCTTACTTCGAGTCAGAGCATCTCGGTGTCCATTCCACTTGAGGCCACAAACTCAGGGTCCTTCTCACATACCTGTGGCTGAGAGAAGCCTCCTCTTGAGGTGCTTGTGGAATGTTGGTATTCCTCTTGAGTCGAAGCCAGGGAGTAAGCTCTCATCTCGAGTTGATTTGGGGTCCACGGAGCCCTTTGGTGTTGCTCCAGTGACCTCAGGATCCCTCTAGACTTGAGACAGTGATCTTGGGTTTTCTCTGGAGTGCCATTAAGGAAATCAAGGCTCCTTTCACGTTTTATGTGGAACTCGGAATTGCTCTGCACGACGTGCAGGGGAATCGGGCCTCATCTCGTGGCGAGGGGGGAGTCTCATGGTTGTTCTCGAGTTGCGGCCGGAACCTGGGGTATATTCTCGAGTTAAGATGGGGAGGGCCCTTCCAGACACGTGTTTTTTCAGCGATGTCAGAACTCCTGCCTAGGTGCGAGGGACATCTCGGGATTCTCCTCGAGTCTTGGCATGGCAATTGGCACGCGTCTCCACGTGAAGCGGGAGACCCAGGGTCCCCGTCCATGTGGACAGGGATCCTGGGACTGCTAACCATTTTCAAGAGGAGTCAGGCATCGTCTCCTTTGGAAGCATTGATCTCCGCGGACCTCTCGAGTTTTCAAAGGATGTGAGGCCTCCGGTCGCGATGAGGCGGAGAACTAGGTCTTTCTCTGTGGTCTCCACCGGTGATTCAGACATCCCTTCGTCTTGGGAGATGCAAGACGAGCCTGCATTCAATTCACTGCAGGGATATCCGGCCTTACTTCGAGTCAGAGCATCTCGGTGTCCATTCCACTTGAGGCCACAAACTCAGGGTACCTCTGACATCCATGTAGCTGGGAGAAGCCTCCTCTTGAGGTGCTTGTGGAAAGTTGGTGTTCCTCTTGAGTCGAAGCCAAGGACTAAGCTCTCATCTCGAGTTGACTTGGGGTCCATGGAGCCCTTTCGTGTTGCTCCTGTGACCACAGGATCCCTCCAGACTCTAGACAGTGATCTTGGGTTTTCTCTGGAGTGCCATCAAGGAAATCAAGGCTCCTTTCACTTTTGATGTGGAACACGGAATTGCTCTGCACACAGTGCAGGGGAATCGGGCCTCATCTCGCGGCGAGGGGGAAGTCTCATGGTTTCTCTCGAGTTGCGGCCGGAACCTGGGGTATATTCTCCAGTTACGACGGGGAGGGCCCTTCCAGACACGTGTTTGTTCAGCGACGTCAGGACTCCTGCCTAGGTGCGAGGGACACCTCGGGATTCTCCTCGAGTCTTGGCATGGCAATTGGGACGCGTCTCCACGTGAGGCGGGAGACCCAGGGTCCCTTTCCACGTGCCACAGGGATCCTGGGACTCCTATCCATTTTCAAGAGGAGTCAGGCATCGTCTCCTTTGGAAGCATTGATCTCCGCGGACCTCTCGAATTTTCAAAGATGTGAGGCCTCCGGTAGCGATGAGGCGGAGAATTAGGCCTTTTTCTGTGGTCTCCACAGGGGATTCAGACATCCCTTCGTCTTGGGAGATGCAAGACGAGCCTGCATTCAATTCACTGCAGGGATATCCGGCCTTACTTCGAGTCAGAGCATCTCAGGGTCCATTCCACTTGAGGCCACAAACTCTGGGTCCCTCTCACATACCTGTAGCTGAGAGAAGCCTCCTCTTGAGGTGCTTGTGGAATGTTGTTATTCCTCTTGAGTCGAAGCCAGGGACTAAGCTCTCATCTCGAGTTGATTTGGGGTCCACGGAGCCCTTTCGTGTTGCTCCTGTGACCACAGGATCCCTCCAGACTCTAGACAGTGATCTTGGGTTTTCTCTGGAGTGCCATCAAGGAAATCAAGGCTCCTTTCACGTTTGATGTGGAACACGGAATTGCTCTGCACGCAGTGCAGTGGAATTGGGCCTCAATTCGCGGCGAGGGGGAAGTCTCATGGTTTCTCTCGAGTTGCGGCCGGAACCTGGGGTATATTCTCGAGTTACGACGGGGAGGGCCCTTCCAGACACGTGTTTGTTCAGCGACGTCAGGACTCCTGCCTAGGTGCGAGGGACACCTCTGGATTCTCCTCGAGTCTTGGCATGGCAATTGGGACGCGTCTCCACGTGAGGTGGGAGACCCAGGGTCCCTTTCCACGTGCCACAGTAATCCTGGGACTCCTATCCATTTTCAAGAGTAGTCAGGCATCATCTCCTTTGGAAGCGTTGATCTCCGCAAACCTCTCGAGTTTTCAAAGGATGTGAGGCCTCCGGTCGCGATGAGGCGGAGGACTAGGTCTTTCTCTGTCGTCTCCCCAGGGGATTCAGACATCCCTTCGTCTTGGGAGATGCAAGACGAGCCTGCATTCAATTCACTGCAGGGATATCCGGCCTTACTTCGAGTCAGAGCATCTCGGTGTCCATTCCACTTGAGGCCACAAACTCAGGGTCCCTCTCACATACCTGTAGCTGAGAGAAGCCTCCTCTTGAGGTGTTTGTGGAAAGTTGGTATTCCTCTTGAGTCGAAACCAGTGACTAAGCTCTCATCTCGAGTTGATTTGGGGTCCACGGAGCCCTTTCGTGTTGCTCCAGTGACCTCAGGATCCCTCTAGACTTGAGACAGTGATCTTGGGTTTTCTCTGGAGTGCCATCAAGGAAATCAAGGCTCCTTTCACGTTTGATGTGGAACACGGAATTGCTCTGCACGCAGTGCAGGGGAATCGGGCCTCATCTCGCGGAGAGGGATAAGTCTCATGGTTTTTCTCGAGTTGCCGCCGGAACCTGGGGTATATTCTCGAGTTACGACGGGGAGGGCCCTTCCAGACACGTGTTTGTTCAGCGACGTCAGGACTCCTGCCTAGGTGCGAGGGACACCTCGGGATTCTCCTCGAGTCTTGACATGGCAATTGGGACGCGTCTCCACGTGAAGCGGGAGACCCAGGGTCCCTTCCCACATGCCACAGGGATCCTGGGATTCCTATCCATTTTCAAGAGGAGTCAGGCATCGTCTCCTTTGGAAGCATTGATCTCCGCGGACCTCTCGAGTTTTCAAAGGGTATGAGGCCTCCAGTCGCGAATAGGTGGAGAACTAGGTCTTCTCTGTGGTCTCCACAGGGGATTCAGACATCCCTTCGTCTTGGGAGATGCAAGACGAGCCTGCATTCAATTCACTGCAGGGATATCCGGCCTTAATTCGAGTCAGAGCATCTCGGTGTCCATTCTAGTTGAGGCCACAAACTCAAGGGTCCCTCTCACATACCTGTAGCTAAGAGAAGCCTCCTCTTGAGGTGCTTGTGGAAAGTTGGTGTTCCTCTTGAGTCGAAGCCAAGGACTAAGCTCTCATCTCGAGTTGACTTGGGGTCCATGGAGCCCTTTCGTGTTGCTCCTGTGACCACAGGATCCCTCTAGACTTGAGACAGTGATCTTGGGATTTTTCTGGAGTGCCATCAAGGAAATCAAGGCTCCTTTCACGTTTGATGTGGAACACGGAATTGCTCTGCACACAGTGCAGGGGAATCGTGCCTCATCTCGCAGCGAGGGGGAAGTCTCATGGTTTTTCTCGAGTTGCGGCCGGAACCTGGGGTATATTCTCCAGTTACGACGGGGAGGGCCCTTCCAGACACGTGTTTGTTCAGCGACGTCAGGACTCCTGCCTAGGTGCGAGGGACACCTCGGGATTCTCCTCGAGTCTTGGCATGGCAATTGGGACGCGTCTCCACGTGAGGCGGGAGACCCAGGGTCCCTTTCCACGTGCCACAGGGATCCTGGGACTCCTATCCATTTTCAAGAGGAGTCAGGCATCGTCTCCTTTGGAAGCATTGATCTCCGCGGACATCTCTAGTTTTCAAAGGATGTGAGGCTCTGGTCGCGATGAGGCGGAGGCCTAGGTCTTTCTCTGTGGTCTCCACAGGGGATTCAGACATCCCTTCGTCTTGGGAGATGCAAGGCGAGCCTGCATTCAATTCACTGCAGGGATATCCGGCCTTACTTCGAGTCAGAGCATCTCGGTGTCCATACCACTTGAGGCCACAAAATCAGGGTCCCTCTCACATACCGGAAGCTGAGAGAAGCCTCCTCTTGAGGTGCTTGTGGAAAGTTGGTATTCCTCTTGAGTCGAAGCCAGGGACTAAGCTCTCATCTCGAGTTGATTTGGGGTCCACAGAGCCCTTTCGTGTTGCTCCAGTGACCTCAGGATCCCTCTAGACTTGAGACAGTGATCTTGGGTTTTCTCTGGAGTGCCATCTAGGAAATCAAGGCTCCTTTCACGTTTGATGTGGAACACAGAATTGCTCTGCACGTAGTGCAGGTGAATCGGGCCTCATCTCACGGCGAGGGGGAAGTCTCATGTTTTTCTCGAGTTGCGGCCGGAATCTGAGGTATATTCTCGAGTTACGACGGGGAGGGCCCTTCCAGACACGTGTTTGTTCAGCGACGTCATGACTCCTGCCTAGGTGCGAGGGACACCTCGGGATTCTCCTCGAGTCTTGGCATGGCAATTGGGACGCCTCTCCACGTGAGTCGGGAGACCCAGGGTCCCTTTCCATGTGGACACGGATCCTGGGACGCCTATCCATTTTCAAGAGGATTCAGGCATCGTCTCCTTTGGAAGCATTGATCTCCGCGGACCTCTCGAGTTTTCAAAGGATGTGAGGCCACCGGTCGCGATGAGGCGGAGAACTCAGTCTTTCTCTGTGGTCTCCACAGGGGATTCAGACATCCCTTCGTCTTGGGAGATGCAAGACGAGCCTGCATTCAATTCACTGCAGGGATATCCGGCCTTAATTCGAGTCAGAGCATCTCGATGTCCATTCCACTTGAGGCCATAAACTCAGGGTCCCTCTCACATACCTGTAGCTGAGAGAAGCCTCCTCTTGAGGTGCTTGTGGAAAGTTGGTATTGCTCTTGAGTCGAAGCCAGGGACTAAGCTCTCATCTCGAGTTGATTTGGGGTCCACGGAGCCCTTTCGTGTTCCTCCAGTGACCTCAGGATCCCTCTAGACTTGAGACAGTGATCTTGGGTTTTCTCTGGAGTGCCATCAAGGAAATCAAGGCTCCTTTCACGTTTGATGTGGAACACGGAATTGCTCTGCACGCAGTGCAGGGGAATCGGGCCTCAATTCGCGGCGAGGGGGAAGTCTCATGGTTTTTCTCGAGTTGCGGCCGGAACCTCGGGTATATTCTCGAGTTACGACGGGGAAGGCCCTTCCAGACACATGTTTGTTCAGCGACGTCAGGACTCCTGCCTAGGTGGGAGGGAAACCTCGGAATTCTCCTCGAGTCTTGGCATGGCAATTGGGACGTGTCTCCACGTGAGGCGGGAAACCAAGCGTCCCTTTCCACGTGCCACAGGGATCCTGGGACTCCTATCCATTTTCAAGAGGAGTCAGGAATCGTTTCCTTTGGAAGCATTGATCTCCGCGGACCTCTCGAGTTTTCAAAGGATGTGAGGCCTCCGGTCGCGTTGAGGCGGAGGACTAGGTCTTTCTCTCTTGTCTCCACAGGAGATTCAGACATCCCTTCGTCTTGGGAGATGCAAGACGAGCCTGCATTCAATTCACTGCAGGGATATCCGGCCTTAATTCGAGTCAGAGCATCTCGATGTCCATTCCACTTGAGGCCATAAACTCAGGGTCCCTCTCACATACCTGTAGCTGAGAGAAGCCTCCTCTTGAGGTGCTTGTGGAAAGTTGGTATTGCTCTTGAGTCGAAGCCAGGGACTAAGCTCTCATCTCGAGTTGATTTGGGGTCCACGGAGCCCTTTCGTGTTCCTCCAGTGACGTCAGGATCCCTCTATACTTGAGACAGTGATCTTGGGTTTTCTCTGGAGTGCCATCAAGGAAATCAAGGCTCCTTTCACATTTGATGTGGAACACGGAATTGCTCTGCACGCAGTGCAGGGGATTCGGGCCTCATCTCGCGGCGAGGGGGAAGTCTCTTGGTTTTTCTTGAGTTGCGGCCGGAACCTGGGGTATATTCTCGAGTTACGACGGGGAGGGCCCTTCCAGACACGTGTTTGTTCAGCGACGTCAGGACTCCTGCCTAGGTGCGAGGAACACCTCGGGATTCTCCTCGAGTCTTGGCATGGCAATTGGGACGCGTCTCCACGTGAGGCGGGAGACCCAGGGTCCCTTTCCACGTGCCACAGGGATCCTGGGACTCCTATCCATTTTCAAGAGGAGTCAGGCATCGTCTCCTTTGGAAGCATTGATCTCCGCAGACCTCTCGAGTTTTCAAAGGATGTGATGCCTCTGGTCGCGTTGAGGTGGAGGACTAGGTTTTTCTCTGTTGCCTCCACAGGGGATTCAGACATCCCTTCGTCTTGGGAGATGCAAGACGAGCCTGCATTCAATTCACTGCAGGGATATCCGGCATTACTTCGAGTCAGAGCATCTCGGTGTCCATTCCACTTGAGGCCACAAACTCAGGGTCCCTCTCACATACCTGTAGCTGAGAAAAGCCTCCTCTTGAGGTGCTTGTGGAAAGTTGGTATTCCTCTTGAGTCGAAGCCAGGGACTAAGCTCTCATCTCGAGTTGATTTGGGGTCCACGGAGCCCTCTCGTGTTGCTCCAGTGACCTCAGGATCCCTCTAGACTTGAGACAGTGATCTTGGGTTTTCTCTGGAGTGCCATCAAGGAAATCAAGGCTCCTTTCACGTTTGATGTGGAACACGGAATTGCTCTGCACGCAGTACAGGGGCATCGGGCCTCATCTCGCGGCGAGGGGGAAGTCTCATATTTTTTCCTCGAGTTGCGGCGGGAACCTGGGGTATATTCTCGAGTTACGACGGGGAGGGCCCTTCCAGACACGTGTTTGTTCATCGACGTCAGGACTCCTGCCTGGGTGCGAGGGACACCTCGGTATTCTCCTCGAATCTTGGCATGGCAATTGGGACGCGTCTCCACGTGAGGCAGGAGACCCAGGGTCCCTTTCCACGTGCCACGGGATCCTGGGACTCCTATCCATTTTCAAGAGGAGTCAGGCATCGTCTCCTTTGGAAGCATTGATCTCCGCGGACCTCTCGAGTTTTCAAAGGATGTGAGGCCTCCTGTCTCGATGAGGCGGAGAACTAGGTCTTTCTCTGTGGTCTCCACAGGGGATTCAGACATCCCTTCGTCTTGGGAGATCTAAGACGAGCCTGCATTCAATTCACTGCAGGGATATCCGGCCTTACTTCGAGTCAGAGCATCTCGGTGTCCATTCCACTTGAGGCCACAAACTCAGGGACCCTCTCACATACCTGTAGCTGAGAGAAGCCTCCTCTTGAGGTGCTTGTGGAAAGTTGGTATTCCTCTTGAGTCGAAGCCAGGGACTAAGCTCTCATCTCGAGTTGATTTGAGGTCCACGGAGCCCTTTCGTGTTGCTCCAGTGACATCAGGATCCCTCTAGACTTGAGACAGTGATCTTGGGTTTTCTCTGGAGTGCCATTAAGGAAATCAAGGCTCCTTTCACGTTTGATGTGGAACACAGAATTGCTCTGCACGCAGTGCAGGGGAATCGTGCCTCATCTCGCAGCGAGGGGGAAGTCTCATGGTTTTTCTTGAGTTCCGGCCGGAACCTGGGGTATATTCTCGAGTTACGATGGGGAGGGCCCTTCCAGACACGTGTTTGTTCAGCAACCTCAGGACTCCTGCCTAGGTGCGAGGGACACCTCGGGATTCTCCTCGAGTCTTGGCATGGCAATTGGGACGCGTCTCCACGTGAGACGGGAGACCCAGGGTCCCTTTCCACGTGCCACAGGGATCCTGGGACTCCTATCCATTTTCAAGAAAAGTCAGGCATCGTATCCTTTGGAAGCATTGATCTCCGCAGACCTCTCAAGTTTTCAAAGGATGTGATGCCTCCGGTCTCGATGAGGCGGAGGACTAGGTCTTTCTCTGTCATCTCCACAGGGGATTCAGACATCCCTTCGTCTTGGGAGATGCAAGACGAGCCTGCATTCAATTCGCTGCAGGAATATCGGGCCTTACTTCGAGTCAGAGCATCTCGGTGTCCATTCCACTTGAGGCCACAAACTCAGGGTCCCTCTCATATACCTTTTGCTGCGAGAAGCCTCCTCTTCAGGTGCTTGTGGAAAGTTGGTATTCCTCTTGAGTCGAAGCCAGGGACTAAGCTCTCATCTCGAGTTGATTTGGGTCCACGGAGCACTTTTGTGTTCTTCCAGTGACCTCAGGATCCCTCTAGGCTTGAGACAGTGATCTTGGGTTTTCTCTGGAGTGCCATCAAGGAAATTAAGGCTCCTTTCACGTTTGATGTGGAACACGGAATTGCTCTGCACGCATTGCAGGGGAATCGGGCCTCATCTCGCGGCGAGGGGGAAGTCTCATGCTTTTTCTCGAGTTGCGGCCGGAACCTGGGGTATATTCTCGAGTTACGACGGGGAGGGCCCTTCCAGACACGTGTTTGTTCAGCGACGTCAGGACCCCTGCCTAGGTGCGAGGGACAACTCGGGATTCTCCTCGAGTCTTTACATTGCAGTTGGGACGCGTCTCCACGTGAGGCGGGACACCCAGGGTCCCTTTCCACGTGCCACAGATATCCTGGGACTCCTATCCATTTTCAAGAGGTGTCAGGCATCGTCTCCTTCAGAAGTATTGATCTTAGCGGACCTCTCGAGTTTTCAAAGGATATGAGGCCTCCGGTCGCGAGGAGGCGGAGGACTAGGTCTTTCTCTGTGGTCTCCACAGGGGATTCAGACAACCCTTCGTCTTGGGAGATGCAAGACGAGCCTGCATTCAATTCACTGCAGGGATATCCGGCCTTACTTCGAGTCAGAGCATCTCGGTGTCCATTCCACTTGAGGCCAGTAACTCAGGGTCCCTCTCACATACCTGTAGCTGAGAGAAGCCTCCTCTTGAGGTGCTTGTGGAAAGTTGGTATTCCTCTTGAGTCGAAGCCAGGGACTAAGCTCTCATCTCGAGTTGATTTGGGGTCCACGGAGGCCTTTCTGTTGCTCCAGTGACCTCAGGATCCCTCTAGACTTGAGACAGTGGCTTTGGGTTTTCTCTGGAGTGGCATCAAGGAAATCAAGGCTCCTTTCACGTTTGATGTGGAACACGGAATTGCTCTGCACGCAGTGCAGGGGAATCGGGCCTCATCTCCTGGCGAGGGCGAAGTCTCATGGTTTTTCTCGAGCTGCGGCCGGAACCTGGGGTGTATTCTCGAGTTACGACGGGGAGGGCCCTTCCAGACCCATGTTTGTTCATCGACGTCAGGACTCCTGCCTAGGTGCGAGGGACACCTCGGGAATCTCCTCGAGTCTTGGCATGGCAATTGGGACGCGTCTCCACGTGAGGCGGGAGACCCAGGGTCCCTTTCCACGTGCCACAGGGATCCTGGGACTCCTATCCATTTTCAAGAGGAGTCAGGCATCGTCTCCTTTGGAAGCATTGATCTCCGCGGACCTCTCGAGTTTTCAAAGGATGTGAGGCCTCCGGTCGCGATGAAGCGGAGGACTAGGTCTTTCTCTGTGGCCTCCATAGGGGATTCAGACATCCCTTCTTCTTGGGAGATGCAAGACGAGCCTGCATTCACTTCACTGCAGGGATATCCGGCCTTACTTCGAGTCAGAGCATCTCGGTGTCCATTCGACTTGAGGCCACAAACTCAGGGTCCCTCTCACCTACTTGTAGCTGAGAGAAGCCTCCTCTTGAGGTGCTTGTGGAAAGTTAGTATTCCACTTGAGTCGAAGCCAAGGACTAAGCTCTCATCTCGAGTTGATTTGGGGTCCACGGAGCCCTTTCGTGTTGCTCCAGTGACCTCAGGATCCCTCTAGACTTGAGACAGTGATCTTGGGTTTTCTCTGGAGTGCCATCAAGGAAATCAAGAATCCTTTCACGCTTGATGTGGAACTCGGAATTGCTCTGCACGCAGTGCAGGGGAATCGGGCCTCATCTCGCGGCGAGGGGGAAGTCTCATGGTTTTTCTCGAGTTGCGGCCGGAACCTGGGGTATATTCTCGAGTTACGATGGGGAGGGCCCTTCCAGACACGTGTTTGTTCAGCGATGTCAGGACTCCTGCCTAGGTGCGAGGGACACCTCGGCATTCTCCTCGAGTCTTGGCATGGCAATTGGCACGTGTCTCCACGTGAAGCGGGATACCCGGGGTCCCCGTCCATGTGGACACGGATCCTGGGACTGCTAACCATTTTCAAGAGGAGTCAGGCATCGTCTCCTTTGGAAGCATTGATCTCCGCGGACCTCTCGAGTTTTCAAAGGATGTGAGGCCTCCGGTCGCGATGAGGCGGAGAACTAGCTCTTTCTCTGTGGTCTCCACAGGGGATTCAGACATCCCTTCGTCTTGGGAGATGCAAGACCAGCTTGCATTGATTCACTGCAGGGATATCTGGCCTTACTTCGAGTCAGAGCATCTCGGTGTCCATTCCACTTGAGGCCACAAACTCAGGGTACCTCTCACATCCATGTAGCTGGGAGAAGCCTCCTCTTGAAGTGCTTGTGGAAACTTGGTATTCCTCTTGAGTCGAAGCCAGAGACTAAGCTCTCATCTCGAATTCATTTGGGGTCCACGGAGCCCTTTCTTGTTGCTCCAGTGACCTCAGGATCCCTCTAGACTTGAGACAGTGATCTTGGGTTTTCTCTGGAGTGCCATCAAGGAAATCAAGGCTCCTTTCACGTTTGATGTGGAACACGGAATTGCTCTGCACGCATTGCAGAGGAATCGGGCCTCATCTCGCGGCAAGGGGGAAGTCTCTTGGTTTTTCTCGAGTTGCGGCCGGAACCTGGGGTATATTCTCGAGTTACGACGGGGAGGGCCCTTCCAGACACGTGTTTGTTCAGCGACGTCAGGACTCCTGCCTAGGTGCGAGAGACACCTCGGGATTCTCCTCGAGTCTTGGCATGGCAATTGGGACGCGTCTCCACGTGAGGAGGGAGACCCAGGATCCCTTTCCACGTGCCACAGGGATCCTGGGACTCCTATCCATTTTCAAGAGGAGTCAGGCATCGTCTCCTTTGGAAGCATTGATCTCCGCGGACCTCTCGAGTTTTCAAAGGATGTGAGGCCTCCGGTCGCGATGACGGGGAGAACTAGGTCTTTTTCTGTGGTCTCCACAGGGGATTCAGACATCCCTTCGTCTTGGGAGATGCAAGACGAGTCTGCATTCAATTCACTGCAGGGATATGCGGCCTTACTTGGAGTCAGATAATCTCGGTGTCCATTCCACTTGAGGCCACAAACTCAGTGTCCCTCTCACATACCTGTAGCTGAGAGAAGCCTCCTCTTGAGGTGCTTGTGGAAAGTTGGTATTCCTCTTCAGTCGAAGCCAGGGACTAAGCTCTAATCTCGAGTTGATTTGGGGTCCACGGAGCCCTTTCATGTTGCTCCAGTGACCTCAGGATCCCTCTAGACTTGAAATAGTGATCTTGGGTTTTCTGAAGATCTGAAATGGTGTGAAAAACATGAAGAGCATAAAAGGTGTGAAAAATATGAAGAGCTTCAAAAGGTATCAAAAATATGAGGAGCATGAAACGGTCTGCAAATAGGACGAGCATGAAGCTGTGTTCAAAAACATGAAGAGCCTGAAAAGATGTGAAAAATATGAAGAGCTTCAAAATGTGTCAAAAATATGACGAGCATGAAACCCTCTTAAAAATAGGAGGAGGATGAAGCGGTGTTCAAAAACATGAAGAGCCTGAAAAGGTGTGAAAAATATGAAGAGCTTCAAAAGGTGTAAAAAATATGAAGAGCTTCAAAAGGTGTCAAAAATGATATGAGCATGAAACGGTCTAAAATATAGGAGGAGCATGAAGCGGTGTTCAAAAAAACGCAGACACGGAAAAATTGTGAAAAATATGAAGAGCTTCAAAAGGTGTAAAAAATAGGAGGAGCATGAAACGGGTTGAAAAATAGGAGGAGCATGAACCAGTGTTCAAAAACATAAAGAGCATGAAGAGGTGTGAAAAACATGAAGATCTTCATAAGGTGTCAAAATTAGTTTAGAATGAAAGGGTCTGAAAAATAGGAGGAGCATGAACCAGTGTTCAAAAACCTGAAGAGCCTGAAAAGGCGTGAAAAATATGAAGAGCTTCAAAAGGTGTCAAAAATATGAGGAGCATGAAACGCTCGAAAAAAAGGAGGACCTTGAAGCGGTGTTCAAAAACATGAAGAGTCTGAAAAGGTGTGAAATATAAGAAGAGCTTCAAATGGTGTCAAAATTAGGAGGAGCATGAAACGGTCTGAAAAATAGGAGGAGCATGAAACAGTGTTGAAAAGCATGAAGAGCCTGAAACGCTGTGAAAAATATGAAGAGCTTCAAAACGTGTCAAAAATAAGAGGAGCATGAAACGGTCTGAAAAATAGGAGGAGCATGATGTGGTGTTGAAAAATATGAAGAGCCTGAAAACGTGTGAAAAATATGAAGACCTTTAAAAGGTATGAAAAATATGAAGAGCTTAAAAAGGTATCAAAAAAGAGATGAGCATGAAACGGTCTGAAAAATAGGAGGAGCATGAAGTTGTGTTCAAGAAAATGAAGAGCCTGAAAAGGTGTGAAGTATATGAAGATTTCAAAAGGTGTCAAAAATCTGAGGAGCATGAAACGGTCTGAAAAATAGGAGGAGCATGAAGTGATGTTGAAAAACATGAAGAGCCTGAAAAGGTGTGAAAAATATGAAGAGCTTCAAAAGGTGTCAAAAATAAGAGGAGCATGAAACGGTCTGAAATATATGAGGAGCATGAACCAGTGTTCAAAAACATGAAGGCCTGAAAAGGTGTGAAAAATTTGAGGAGCTTCAAAAGATGTGAAAAATATGAAGAGCTTCAAAAGGTGTCAAAAATGAGATGAGCATGAAACGCTCTGAAAAAAAGGAGGAGCATGAAGTTGTGTTGAAAAACATGAAGAGCCTGAAAACGTGAGAAATATATTAGGAGCTTGAAAAGGTGTCAAAAATATGAGGAGCATGAAACGATCTGAAAATTAGGAGGTGCATGAAGTGGTGGTGAAAAACATGAAGAGCCTGAAAAGGTGTGAAAAATACGAAGAGCTTGAAAAGGTGTCAAAAATATGAGGAGCATGAAACTGTCGCAAAAATAGGAGGAGCATGAAGCGGTGTTGAAAAACATGAAGAGCCTGAAAACGTGTGAAAAATATGAAGAGCTTCAAAAGGTGTGAAAAATATGAAGAGCTTCAAAAGGTGTGAAAAATACGAATAGCTTCAAAAGGTGTCAAAAATATGAGGAGCATGAAATGGAAGGAAAAATAGGAGGAGCATGAAGCGGTGTTGAAAAACATGAAGAGCCAGAAAACGTGTGAAAAATATGAACAGCTTCAAAAGGTGTCAAAAATGAGATGAGCATGAAACTGTCTGGAAAATCGGAGGAGCATGAAACGGTGTTCAAAAACATGAAGTGCCTGAAAAGGTGTGAAAAATATGAAGAGCTTCAAAAAAGGTCAAAGATATGAGGAGCATGAAACGGTCTGAAAAATAGGAGAATCATGCAGCGGTGTTGAAAACTATAAACAGCCTTAAAAAGTGTGAAAAATATGAAGAGCTTCAAAAGGTGTCAAAAATATGAGGAGCATGAAACGGTCTGAAAAATAGGAGCAACATGAAACGATGTTCAAAAACATGAAGACATTGAAAATGTGGGAAAAATATGAAGAGTTTCAAAAGGTGTGAAAAATATGAAGAGCTTCAAAAGGTGTCAAAAATATGAGGAGCATGAAACCGTCTGAAAAATAGGAGGAGCATGAAGCGGTGTTCAAAAACATGAAGAGCATGAAAAGGTGTGAAAAATGTGAAGAGCTTCAAAAGGTGTGAAATACATGAGGAGCATGAAATGGGCTGAAAAATAGGAGAAGCGTGAAGTGGTGTGGAAAAACATGAAGAGCCTGAAAAGTTGTGAAAAACATGAAGAGCTTCAAAAGGTGTGAAATACATGAGTAGCATGAAATTCTCTGAAAAATAAGAGGAGCAAGAAGCGGTGTTCAAAAATTTGAAGAGCCTGAAAATTTGTGCAAAATATGAAAAGCTTCAAAAGGTGTCGAAAATGAGATGAGCATGAAAATGTCTTAAAAATAGGAGGATCATGAAACGGTGTTGAAAAACATGGAGAGCCTGAAAAGGTGTGAAAAATATGAAGAGCTTGAAAAGGTGTGAAATATATGAAGAGCTTCAAAAGGTGTCAAAAATGAGATGAGCATGAAACGGTCTGAAAAATAGGGGGAGCATGATGTGGTGTTGAAAAAAATGAGGAGCCTTAAAAGGTGTGAAATATATGAAGAGCTTCAAAAGGGTCAAAAATATGAGGAGCATGAAATGGTCTGAAAAATAGGAGGAGCATGAAACGGTGCTCAAAAACAAGAAGAGCCTGAAAACGTGTGAAAAACATGAAGAACCTGAAAAGGTGTGCAAAATATGAAGAGCTTCAAAAGGTGTCAAAATATGAGGAGCATGAAACGGTCTGAAAAATAGGAGGAGAATGAAGCGATGTTCAAAAACATGGCGAACCTGAAAAGGTGTGAAAAATATGAAGAGCGTCAAAACGTGTCAAAAATATGAGAAGCATGAAACGGTCTGAAAAATAGGAGGAGCATGAAACGGTGTTCAAAAAAAGAAGAGCCTGAAAACGTGTGAAAAACATGAAGAACATGAAAAGGTGTGCAAATATGAAGAGCTTAAAAAGGTGTCAAAAATATGAGGAGCATGAAACGGTTTGAAAAATAGGAGGAGAATGAAGCGGTGTTCATAAACATGGCGACCTGAAAAGGTGTGAAAAATATGAAGAGCCTCCAAACGTGTCAAAAATATGAGAAGCATGAAACGGTTTGAAAAATAGGAGGAGCATGAAGCGGTGTTGACAAATATGAAGAGCCTGAAAACGTTTGAAAAATATGAAGAGCTTCAAAAGCTGTGAGAAATATGAAGAGCTTCAAAAGGTGTCAAAAATGAAAAGAGCATGAAACGGACTGAAAAATAGGAGGAGCATGAAGTGGTGTTGAAAAACATGAAGAGCCTGAAAAGGTGTGAAAAATATGAAGAGCTTCTAAAGGTGTAAAATACATGAGGAGCATGAAACGGTCAGAAAAATAGGAGAAGCATGAAGTGATGTTCAAAAACATAGAAAGCCTGAAAAGGTGTGAAAAATATGAAGAGCATCAAAAGTTGTCAAACATATGAGGAGCATGAAACGGTTTGAAAAATAGGAGGAGCATGAAACGGTGTTCAAAAACATGAAGAGCCTGAAAAGGTGTGAAAAATATGAAGAGCCTCAAAAGGTGTCAAAAATATGAGTATCATGAAACGGTCTGAAAAATAGGAGGAGCATGAAGCGGTGTTGAAAAACATGAAGAGCCTGAAAACGTGTGAAAAATATGAAGAGCTTCAAAAGGTGTCAAAATTGAGATGAGCATGAAACGGTCTGAAAAATACGAGGAGCATGAAGTGGTGTTGAAAAACATGAAGAGCCTGAAAACATGTGAAATATATGAAGAGCTTCAAAATGTGTCAAAAATATGAGGAGCATGAAACTGTCTGATAAATAGGAGGAGCATGAAGCGGTGTTGAAAAACATGAAGAGCCTGAAAAGGTGTGAAAAATATGAAGAGCTTCAAAAAGTGTCAAAAATATGAGGAGCATGAAACGGTCTGAACAATAGGAGGGGCATGAAGCGGTGTTGAAAAACAAGAAGAGCCTGAAAACGTGTGAAAAATATGAAGAGCTTCAAAAGGTGTCAAAAATATGAGGAGCATGAAACGTTCTGAAAAAGGAGTAGCATGAAACGTTGTTCAAAAACATGAAGAGCCTGGAAATGTGTGAAAAATATGAAGAGCCTCAAAACGTGTCAAAAAAATGAGGAGCATGAAACGATCTGAAAAATCAGAGGAGCATGAAGCAGTGTTGAAAAACATGAAGAGCGTGAAAAAGTGTGAAAAATATGAAGAGCTTCAAAAGGTGTGAAATATATTAAGAGCTTCAAAAGGTGTGAAATACGTGAGAGGAATGAAACTGTCTGAAAAATAGGAGGAGCATGAAACGGTCTGAAAAATAGGAGGAGCATGAAGTGTTGTTGAAAAACATTAAGAGCCTGAAATGGTGTGAAATATACGAAGAGGTTCAAAAGGTGTGAAAAATATGAGGAGCTTGAAAAAGTGTCAAAAATATGAGGAGCATGCAATGGTCTGCAAAATAGTAGGAGCATGAAAAAGTGTTCAAAAACATGAAGAGCCTGAAAAGGTATGAAAAATAGGAAGAGCTTCAAAAGGTGTTAAATACATGAGGAGCATGAAACGGTCTGAAAAATAGGAGCATGAAGCGGTGTTTTAAAACATGAAGAGTCTGAAAAGGTGTGAAAAATATGAAGAGCTTCAAAATGTGTCAAAATTATGAGGAGCATGAAACGGTCTGAAAAATAGCAGGAGAATGAAGCGGTGTTGAAAAACATGAAGAGTTTGAAAACGTGTGAAAAATATGAAGAGCTTCAAAAATGTGAATAATAAGAAGAGATTCAAAAGGTGTGAAAAATATGAAGACCTTCAAAAGGTGTCAAAAATGAGATGAGCATGAAAGAGTCTGAAAAAATAGGAGGAGCATGAAGCGGTGTTTAAAATCATGAAGAGACTGAAAAGGTGTGAAAAAATACGAAGAGCTTCAAAAGGTGTCAAATTATGAAGAGCTTCAAATGTTGTCAAAATGAGATCAGCATGAAACGGTCTGCAATATAGGAGGAGCCTGAAGTGGTGTTGAAAAAAATGAAGAGCCTGAAAATGTGTGAAATATATGAAGAGCTTCAAAGGAGTCAAAAATATGAGGAGAATGAATCGGTCTTAAATATAGGAGTAGCATGAAGCGGTGTTGAAAAATATGAAGAGCCTGAAAAGGTGTGAAAAATATGAGGAGCTTCAAAAGGTTTGAAAAACATGAGGAGCATGAAACGGTCTGAAAAATAGGAGATGCATGAAGTTGTGTTGAAAAACATGAAGAGCCTGAAAAGGTGTGAAAAATATGAAGAGCTTCAAAACGTATAAAATACATGAGGAGCATGAAACTGTCTGAAAAATAGGAGGAGCATGAAACCGTGTTCAAAAACATGAAGAGCCTGAAAAGGTGGGAAAATAATAAAGAGCTTCAAAAGGTGTGAAATACATGAGGAGCATGAAACGGTCTGAAAAGTAGGAGGAGCATGAAGCAATGTTCAAAAACATGAAGAGCGTGAAAAGGTGTGAAATATATGAAGAGCTTCAAAAGATGTCAAAAATGAGATGAGCATTAAACGGTCTGAAAAATAGGAGGAGCCTGAATTGGTGTTGAAAAACATGAAGAGCCTGAAAAGGTGTGAAATATATGAAGAGCTTTAAAAGTTGTCAAAATTATGAGGAGCATGAAACGGTCTGAAAAATAGTAGTAGCATGAAGCGGTGTTTTAAAACATGAATAGCCTGAAAATGTGAGAAAAATATGAAGAGCTTCAAAAGGTGTCAAATATAGGAGGATCATAAAACGGTCTGAAAAATAGGAGGAGCATGAAGCTGTGTTCAAAAACATGAGAGACTGAAAAGTGTGAAAAATAGGAAGAGCTTCAAAAGGTGTGAAATACATGAGGAGCATGAAACGGTCTGAAAAATAGGAGATGCATGAAGTTGTGTTGAAAAACATGAAGAGCCTGAAAAGGTGTGAAAAATATGAAGAGCTTCAAAACGTATAAAATACATGAGGAGCATGAAACTGTCTGAAAATTAGGAGGAGCATGAAGTGGTGTCCAACAACATGAAGAGCCTCAAAAGGTGTGAAAAATATGAAGAGCTTCAAAAGGTGTGAAATACGTGAGAGGAATGAAACTGTCTGAAAAATAGAAGGAGCATGAAGCGGTGTTGAAAAACATGAAGAGCCTGAAAAGGTGTGAAAAATAAAAAGAGCTTCTAAAGGTGTCAAAATTATGAGGAGCATGAAACGGTCTGAAAAATAGGAGGAGCATGAAGTATTGTTGAAAAACATTAAGAGCCTGAAATGGTGTGAAATATACAAAGAGGTTCAAAAGGTGTGAAAAATATGAGGAGCTTGAAAAAGTGTCAAAAATATGAGGAGCATGCAACGGTCTGCAAAATAGTAGGAGCATGAAAAGGTGTTCAAAAACATGAAGAGCCTGAAAAGGTGTGAAAAATAGGAAGAGCTTCAAAAGGTGTTAAATACATGAGGAGCATGAAACGGTCTGAAAAATAGGAGCATGAAGCGGTGTTTTAAAACATGAAGAGCCTGAAAAGGTGTGAAAAATATGAAGAGCTTCAAAATGTGTCAAAATTATGAGGAGCATGAAACGGTCTGAAAAATAGGAGGAGCATGAAACCGTGTTCAAAAACATGAAGAGCCTGAAAAGGTGGGAAAACTATGAAGAGCTTCTAAAGGTGTCAAAAATATGAAGAGCATGAAACTGTCTGAAAAATAGGAGGAGCATGAAACCGTGTTCAAAAACATGAAGAGCCTGAAAAGGTGGGAAAATAATAAAGAGCTTCAAAAGGTGTGAAATACATGAGGAGCATGAAACGGTCTGAAAAGTAGGAGGAGCATGAAGCAATGTTCAAAAACATGAAGAGCCTGAAAAGGTGTGAAATATATGAAGAGCTTCAAAAGATGTCAAAAATGAGATGAGCATTAAACGGTCTGAAAAATAGGAGGAGCCTGAATTGGTGTTGAAAAACATGAAGAGCCTGAAAAGGTGTGAAATATATGAAGAGCTTTAAAAGTTGTCAAAATTATGAGGAGCATGAAACGGTCTGAAAAATAGTAGTAGCATGAAGCGGTGTTTTAAAACATGAATAGCCTGAAAATGTGAGAAAAATATGAAGAGCTTCAAAAGGTGTCAAATATAGGAGGATCATAAAACGGTCTGAAAAATAGGAGGAGCATGAAGCTGTGTTCAAAAACATGAGAGACTGAAAAGTGTGAAAAATAGGAAGAGCTTCAAAAGGTGTGAAATACATGAGGAGCATGAAACGGTCTGAAAAATAGGAGGAGCATGAAGCGGTGTTCAAAAACATGAAGAGCCTGAAAATGTGTGAAAAAAATGAAGAGCCTCAAAACGTGTCAAAAATATGAGGAGCATTAAACGGTCTGAAAATATAGGAGGAGCATGAAGCGGTGTAGAAAAACATGAAGAGCCTGAAAATGTGGGAAATATATGAGGAGCTTGAAAAGGTGGCAAAAATATGAGGAGCATGAAACGGTGTGAAAAATAGGAGGATCATGAAGCGGTGTTGAAAAACATGAAGAGCCTGAAAAGGTGTGAAATATATGAAGAGCTTCAAAAGGTGTCAAAAATATGAGGAGCATGAAACGGTCTGAAAAAGAGGAGGAGCAAGAAGCGGTGTTGAAAAACATGAAGAGCCTGAAAAGGTGTGAAAAATATGCAGAGCTTCTAAAGGTGTCAAAAATATGAGGAGCATGAAACGGTCTGAAAAAGAGGAGGAGCATGAAGCGGTGTTGACAAACATGAAGAGCCTGAAAAGGTGTGAAAAATATGAAGAGCTTAAAAAGTTGTCAAAATATGAGGAGCATGAAACGGCCTGAAAAATAGGAGGACTATGAAAAGGTCTGAAAAATAGGAGGAGCATGAGTCGGTGATGAAAACATTAAGAGCATGAAAAGGTGTGAAATATATGAAGAGCTTCAAAAGGTGTGATAAATATCATGAGCTTCAAAAGCTGTCAAAAAAGAGATGAGCATGAAACGGTCTGAAAAATAGGAGGAGCATGAAGCGGTGTTGAAAAACATGAAGAGCCTGAAAAAGTGTGAAATATATGAAGAGCTTCAAAAGGTGTGAAAAATACGAGGAGCTTCAAAAGGTGTCAAAAATATGAGGAGCATGAAATGGTTTGAAAAACAGGAGGAGCATGAAACGGTGTTCAAAAACATGAAGCCTGAAAAGGTGTGAGAAATATGAAGAGCTTCAAAAGGTGTGAAAAATATGAGGAGCGTGAAACGGTCTGAAAAAGAGGAGGTGCATGAAGCGGTGTTCAAAAATATGAAGAGCTTCAAAAGGTGTGAAAATATGAGGAGCATGAAACGGTCTGAAAAATAGGAGGAGCATGAAACCGTGTTCTAAAACATGAAGAGCCTGAAAAGGTGTGAAAAATATGAGGAGTTCCAAAAGTTGTCAAAAATATGAGGAGCATGAAACGGTCTGAAAAATAGGAGGAGCATGTAACGGTGACCAAAAACATGAAGAGCCAGAAAAGGTGTGAAAAATATGAAGAGCTTCAAAAGGTGTGAAATACATGGGGAGCATGAAACGGGCTGAAAATTAGGAGAAGCATGAAGTGGTGTGGAAAAACCTGAAGAGCCTGAAAAGGTGTGAAAAATATGAAGAGCTTCAAAAGGTGTGGGAAATATGAGGAGCATGATATGGTTTGAAAAATAGGATTAGCATGAAGCGGTGTTCAAAAACCTGAAGAGCCTGAAAAGTTGTGAAAAATATGAAAAGCTTCAAAAGTTGTCAAAAATGAGATGAGCATGAAACTTTCAGAAAAATAGGAGGTGCATGAAGTGGTGTTGAAAAACATGAACAGCCTGAAAGGTGTGAGAATTATGAAGAGCTTCAAAAGGTGTCAAAAATATGAGGAGCATGACAGGGTCTGAAAAAAAGGAGGAGCAAGAAAGGGTGTTGAAAAACATGAAGAGCCTGAAAACGTGTGAAAAATATGAAGAGCTTCAAAAGATGTGAAAAATATGAAGAGCTTCAAAAGGTGTCAAAAATGAGATGAGCATGAAACGGTCTGAAAAATAGTAGGAGCATGAAGCTGTGTTGAAAAACATGAAGAACCTGAAAAGGTGTGAGAAATATGAAGAGCTTCAAAAAGTGTCAAAAATATGAGGAGCATGAAACGGTCTGAAAAAGAGGAGGAGCATGAAGCGGTATTGAAAAACATGAAGAGCCTGAAAAGGTGTGAAAAATATGAAGAGCTTCTAAAGGAGTCAAAAATATGAGGAGCATGTAACGGTCTTAAAAATACGAGGAGATTGAAGTGGTGTTGAAAATCATGAAGAGACTGAAAAGGTGTGAAATATATGAAGAGCTTCAAAAGGTTTGAAATACACGAGGAACATGAAACGGTCTGAAATATAGGAGGAGCATGAAGCTGTGCTCAAAAACATGAAGAGCCTCAGAAGGCGTGAAAAATATGAAGAACTTCAAAAAGTGTGAAAAATATGAGGAGCATGAAACCGTCTGAAAAATAGGAGCATGAAGCGGTGTTCAGTAATATGAAGAGCCTGAAAACGTGTGAAAAATATGAAGAACTTCAAAATTTTCAAAAATATGAGGAGCATGAAAAGGTCTGAAAAATAGGAGGAGCATGAAACGGTGTTGAAAAACATGAAGAGCCTGAAAAGGTGTGAAAAATATGAAGAGTTCCAAAAGTTGTCAAAAATAAGAGGAGCATGAAATGGTCTGAAAAATAGGAGGAGCATGAAGCGGTGTTGAAAAACATGAAGAGTCTGAAAAGGTGTGAAAGTATGAAGAGCTTCAAAAATATGAAAAATACGAAGAGCTTCAAAAGGTGTGAAAAATATGTAGAGCTTCAAAAGGTGTAAAAAATGAGATGAGCATGAAACGGTCTGAAAAATACGAGGAGCATGAAGCGGTATTGAAAATCATGAAGAGCCTGAAAAGGCGTGAAAAATATGAAGAGCTTCAAAAGATGTGAAAAATATGAAGAGCTTCAAAAGGTGTCAAAATGAGATGATCATGAAACGGCTGAAAAATAGGAGGAGCATGAAGTGGTGTTGAAAAAAAGAAGACACTGAAAAGGTGTGAAAAATATGAAGAGCATCAAAAGGTGTCAAAAATATGAGGAGAATGAAACGGTCTCAAAAATAGGAGGAGCATGAAATGGTGTTCAAAAACATGAAGAGCCTGAAAAGTTGTGAAAAATATGAAAAACTTCAAAAGGTGTCAAAAATGAGATGAGCATGAAACGGTTTGAAAAATAGGAGGAGCATGAAGTGGTGTTGAAAAAAAAGAAGAGACTGAAAAGGTGTGAAAAATATGAGGATCATCAAAAGGTGTGAAAAATATGAGGAGCATGAAAAGGTCTGCAAAAAGGAGGAGCATGAAGTGATGGTGAAAAACTTGAAGAGCCGGAAAAGGTGTGAAAAATATAAAAGCTTCAAAATCTGTCAAAAATATGAGGAGCATGAAACGGTCTGAAAAATAGGAGGTGCACGAAGCGGTGTTCAAAAACATGAAGAGCCTGAAAAGGTGTGAAAAATATGAAGAGCTTCAAAAGGTGTCAAAAATATGAGGAGAATGAAACGGTCTGAAAAATAGGAGGAGCATGAAGCTGTGTTGAAAACATGAAGAGCCTGAAAAGGTGTGAAAAATAAGAAGAGCTTCAAAAGGTGTCAAAAATATGAGGAGAATGAAACGGTGTGAAAAATAGGAGGAGCAAGAAGGGGTGTTGAAAAACATGAAGAGCCTGAAAATGTGTGAAATATATAAAGAGCTTCAAAAGATGTGAAAAATATGAAGAGCTTCAAAAGGAGTCAAAAATGAGATGACCAAGAAACGCTCTGAAAAATAGGAGGAGCATGAAGCGGTGTTGAAAAACATGAAGAACCTGAAAAGTTGTGAGAAATATGAAGAGCTTCAACAGGTGTCAAAAATATGAGGAGAATGAAACGGTCTGAAAAAGAGGAGGAGCAAGAAGCGGTGTTGAAAAACATGAAGAGCCTCAAAAGGTGTGAAAAATATGCAGAGCTTCTAAAGGTGTCAAAAATATGAGGAGCATGAAACGGTCTGAAAAAGAGGAGGAGCATGAAGCGGTGTTGACAAACATGAAGAGCCTGAAAAGGTGTGAAAAATATGAAGAGCTTAAAAAGTTGTCAAAATATGAGGAGCATGAAACGGCCTGAAAAATAGGAGGACTATGAAAAGGTCTGAAAAATAGGAGGAGCATGAGTCGGTGATGAAAACATTAAGAGCATGAAAAGGTGTGAAATATATGAAGAGCTTCAAAAGGTGTGATAAATATCATGAGCTTCAAAAGCTGTCAAAAAAGAGATGAGCATGAAACGGTCTGAAAAATAGGAGGAGCATGAAGCGGTGTTGAAAAACATGAAGAGCCTGAAAAAGTGTGAAATATATGAAGAGCTTCAAAAGGTGTGAAAAATACGAGGAGCTTCAAAAGGTGTCAAAAATATGAGGAGCATGAAATGGTTTGAAAAACAGGAGGAGCATGAAACGGTGTTCAAAAACATGAAGCCTGAAAAGGTGTGAAAAATATGAAGAGCTTCAAAAGGTGTGAAAAATATGAGGAGCGTGAAACGGTCTGAAAAAGAGGAGGTGCATGAAGCGGTGTTCAAAAATATGAAGAGCTTCAAAAGGTGTGAAAATATGAGGAGCATGAAACGGTCTGAAAAATAGGAGGAGCATGAAACCGTGTTCTAAAACATGAAGAGCCTGAAAAGGTGTGAAAAATATGAGGAGTTCCAAAAGTTGTCAAAAATATGAGGAGCATGAAACGGTCTGAAAAATAGGAGGAGCATGAAGCGGTGTTGAAAAACATGAAGAGTCTGAAAACGTGTGAAAGTATGAAGAGCTTCAAAAATATGAAAAATATGAAGAGCTTCAAAAGGTGTGAAAAATATGAAGAGCTTCAAAAGGTGTCAAAAATGAGATGAGCATGAAACGGTCTGAAAAATAGGAGGAGCAAGAAGCAGTGTTGAAAAGCATGTAGAGCCTGAAAACGTGTGAAAAATACGAAGAGCTTCAAAAGATGTGAAAAATATGAAGAGCTTTAAAAGGTGTCAAAAATGAGATGAGCATGAAACGCTCTGAAAAATAGTAGGAGAATGAAGCGGTGTTGAAAAACATGAAGAACCTGAAAAGGTGTGAGAAATATGAAGAGCTTCAAAAGGTGTCAAATATATGAGGAGCATGAAACGGTCTGAAAAAGAGGAGGAGTATGAAGCGGTGTTGAAAAACATGAAGAGCATGAAAAGGTGTGTAAAATATTAAGAGTTTCTAAAGGTGTCAAAAATATGAGGAGCATGAAACGGTCTGAAAAATACGAGGAGCATGAAGCGGTGTTGAAAATCTTGAAGAGCCTGAAAACGCGTGAAAAATATGAAGAGCTTCAAAAGGTGTCAAAATGAGATGAGCATGAAACGGTCTAAAAAATAGGAGGAGCATGAAATGGTGTTCAAAAACATGAAGAGCCTGAAAAGGTGTGAGAAATATGAAGAGCTTCAAAAGGTGTCAAAAATATGAGGAGCATGAAACGGTGTGAAAAATAGGGGGAGCAAGAAGGGGTGTTGAAAAACATGAAGAGCCTGAAAATGTGTGAAAAATATGAAGAGCTTCAAAAGGTGTGAAAAATATGAGGAGCATGAAACGGTGTGAAAAATAGGAGCAGCATGAAGCGGTGTTCAAAAACATGAAGAGCCAGAAGAGGTGTGAAAAATATGAAGAGCTTCAAAAGGTGTGAAAAATATGAGGAGCATGAAACGGTCTGAAATATAGGAGGAGCAAGAAGCGGTGTTCAAAAACATGAAGAGCTTGAAAAGGTGTGAGAAATATGAAGAGCTTCAAAAGGTGTCAAAAATATGAGGAGCATGAAACGGTGTGAAAAATAGGGGGAGCAAGAAGGGGTGTTGAAAAACATGAAGAGCCTGAAAATGTGTGAAAAATATAAAGAGCTTCAAAAGATGTGAAAAATATGAAGAGCTTCAAAAGGAGTCAAAAATGAGATGAGCAAGAAACGCTCTGAAAAATAGGAGGAGCATGAAGCGGTGTTGAAAAACATGAAGAACCTGAAAAGTTGTGAGAAACATGAAGAGCTTCAACAGGTGTCAAAAATATGAGGAGAATGAAACGGTCTGAAAAAGAGGAGGAGCAAGAAGCAGTGTTGAAAAACATGAAGAGCCTGAAAAGGTGTGAAAAATATGAAGAGCTTCTAAAGGTGTCAAAAATATGAGGAGCATGTAACGGTCTGAAAAAGAGGAGGAGCATGAAGCGGTGTTGAAAAACATGAAGAGCCTGAAAAGGTGTGAAAAATATGAAGAGCTTCAAAAGTTGTCAAAATATGAGGAGCATGAAACGGCCTGAAAAATAGGAGGAGCATGAAACGTTCTGAAAAATAGGAGGACCATGAGTCGGGGATGAAAACATTAAGAGCATGAAAAGGTGTGAAATATATGAAGAGCTTCAAAAGGTGTGATAAATATCATGAGCTTCAAAAGCTGTCAAAAAAGAGATGAGCATCAAACGGTCTGAAAAATAGGAGGAGCATGAAGCGGTGTTGAAAAACATGAAGAGCCTGAAAAGGTGTGAAAAATATGAAGAGTTTCTAAAGGTGTCAAAAATATGAGGAGCATTAAACGGTCTGAAAATTAGGAGGAGCATGAAGTGGTGTTGAAAAACATGAAGAGCATGAAAAGGTGCGAAAAATATGAAGAGCTTCAAAAGGTGTCAAAAATATTAGGAGCATGAAACGGTCTGAAAAATAGGAGGAACATGAAGCGGTTTTCAAAAACATGAAGAGCCTGAAAAGGTGTGAAAAATATGAAGAGCTTCAATAGGTGTCAAAAATATGAGGAGCATGAAACGGTCTGAAAAATAGGAGGAGCATGTAACGGTGACCAAAAACATGAAGAGCCAGAAAAGGTGTGAAAAATATGAAGAGCTTCAAAAGGTGTGAAATACATGGGGAGCATGAAACGGGCTGAAAATTAGGAGAAGCATGAAGTGGTGTGGAAAAACCTGAAGAGCCTGAAAAGGTGTGAAAAATATGAAGAGCTTCAAAAGGTGTGAGAAATATGAGGAGCATGATATGGTTTGAAAAATAGGATTATCATGAAGCGGTGTTCAAAAACCTGAAGAGCCTGAAAGTTGTGAAAAATATGAAAAGCTTCAAAAGTTGTCAAAAATGAGATGAGCATGAAACTTTCAGAAAAATAGGAGGTGCATGAAGTTGTGTTGAAAAACATGAAGAACCTGAAAAGGTGTGAGAAATATGAAGAGCTTCGAAAGGTGTCAAAAATATGAGGAGCATGACAGGGTCTGAAAAAAAGGAGGAGCAAGAAAGGGTGTTGAAAAACATGAAGAGCCTGAAAACGTGTGAAAAATATGAAGAGCTTCAAAAGATGTGAAAAATATGAAGAGCTTCAAAAGGTGTCAAAAATGAGATGAGCATGAAACTTTCAGAAAAATAGGAGGTGCATGAAGTGGTGTTGAAAAACATGAAGAACCTGAAAAGGTGTGAGAATTATGAAGAGCTTCGAAAGGTGTCAAAAATATGAGGAGCATGACAGGGTCTGAAAAAAAGGAGGAGCAAGAAAGGGTGTTGAAAAACATGAAGAGCCTGAAAACGTGTGAAAAATATGAAGAGCTTCAAAAGATGTGAAAAATATGAAGAGCTTCAAAAGGTGTCAAAAATGAGATGAGCATGAAACGGTCTGAAAAATAGTAGGAGCATGAAGCTGTGTTGAAAAACATGAAGAACCTGAAAAGGTGTGAGAAATATGAAGAGCTTCAAAAAGTGTCAAAAATATGAGGAGCATGAAACGGTCTGAAAAAGAGGAGGAGCATGAAGCGGTATTGAAAAACATGAAGAGCCTGAAAAGGTGTGAAAAATATGAAGAGCTTCTAAAGGAGTCAAAAATATGAGGAGCATGTAACGGTCTTAAAAATACGAGGAGATTGAAGTGGTGTTGAAAATCATGAAGAGACTGAAAAGGTGTGAAATATATGAAGAGCTTCAAAAGGTTTGAAATACATGAGGAACATGAAACGGTCTGAAATATAGGAGGAGCATGAAGCTGTGCTCAAAAACATGAAGAGCCTCAGAAGGCATGAAAAATATGAAGAACTTCAAAAAGTGTGAAAAATATGAGGAGCATGAAACCGTCTGAAAAATAGGAGCATGAAGCGGTGTTCAGTAATATGAAGAGCCTGAAAAAGTGTGAAAAATATGAAGAACTTCAAAATTTTCAAAAATATGAGGAGCATGAAAAGGTCTGAAAAATAGGAGGAGCATGAAACGGTGTTGAAAAACATGAAGAGCCTGAAAATGTGTGAAAAAAATGAAGAGCCTCAAAACGTGTCAAAAATATGAGGAGCATTAAACGGTCTGAAAATATAGGAGGAGCATGAAGCGGTGTAGACAAACATGAAGAGCCTGAAAATGTGGGAAATATATGAGGAGCTTGAAAAGGTGGCAAAAATATGAGGAGCATGAAACGGTGTGAAAAATAGGAGGATCATGAAGCGGTGTTGAAAAACATGAAGAACCTGAAAAGGTGTGAAATATATGAAGAGCTTCAAAAAGTGTCAAAAATATGAGGAGCATGAAACGGTCTGAAAAATAGGAGGAGCATGAAATGGTGTTCAAACAAATGAAGAGCATGAAAAGGTGTGATAAATATGAAGAGCTTCAAAAGGTTTGAAAAACATGAGGAGAATGAAAGGGTCCGAAAAATAGGAGATGCATGAAGTTGTGTAAAAAAACATGAAGAGCCTGAAAAGGTGTGAAAAATATTAAGAGCTTCAAAAGGTATAAAATACATGAGGAGCATGAAACTGTCTGAAAAATAGGAGGAGCATGAAGTGGTGTTCAACAACATGAAGAGGCTCAAGAGGTGTGAAAAATATGAAGAGCTTCAAAAGGTGTGAAATACATGAGAGGAATGAAACTGCCTGAAAAACAGAAGGAGCATGAAGCGGTGTTGAAAATCATGAAGAGCCTGAAAAGGTGTGAAAAATATGAAGAGCTTCTAAATGTGTCAAAATTATGAGGAGCATGAAACGGTATGAAAAATAGGAGGAGCATGAAGTGTTGAAAAACATGAAGAGCCTGAAATGGTGTGAAATATATGAAGAGGTTCAAAAGATGTGAAAAATATGAGGAGCTTCAAAAAGTGTCAAAAATATGAAGAGCATGAAACGGTCTAAAATATAGGAGGGCATGAAGCGGTGTTGAAAAACATGAAGAGCCTGAAAAGGTGTGAAAAATATGAAGAGCTTCAAAAGGTATAAAATACATGAGGAGCATGAAACTGTCTGAAAAATAGGAGGAGCATGAAGTGGTGTTCAACAACATGAAGAGGCTCAAGAGGTGTGAAAAATATGAAGAGCTTCAAAAGGTGTGAAATACATGAGAGGAATGAAACTGTCTGAAAAACAGAAGGAGCATGAAGCGGTGTTGAAAAACATGAAGAGAGTGAAAAGGTGTGTAAAATATTAAGAGTTTCTAAAGGTGTCAAAAATATGAGGAGCATGAAACGGTCTGAAAAGTATGAGGAGCATGAAGCGGTGTTGAAAATCATGAAGAGCCTGAAAACGCGTGAAAAATATGAAGAGCTTCAAAAGGTGTCAAAATGAGATGAGCATGAAACGGTCTAAAAAATAGGAGGAGCATGAAATGGTGTTGAAAAAAATGAAAAGCCTGAAAAGTTGTGAAATATATGAAGAGCTTCAAAAGGTTTCAAAAATAGGAGGAGAATGAAACGGTCTGCAAAATAGGAGGAGCATGAAATGGTGTTCAAAAACATGAAGAGCATGAAAAGGTGTGAACAATATGAAGAGCTTCAAAAGTTGTGAAATACATGAGGAGGATTAAATGGTCTGAAAAATAGGAGGAGCATGAAGCGGTGTTCAAAAACATGAAGAGCCAGAAGAGGTGTGAAAAATACGAAGAGCTTCAAAAGGTGTGAAAAATATGAGGAGCATGAAACGGTCTGAAAAATAGGAGGAGCAAGAAGCGGTGTTCAAAAACATGAAGAGCCTGAAAAGGTGTGAAAAATATGAACAGCTTCAAAACGTGTCAAAAATATTAGGAGCATGAAACGGTCTGAAAAATAGGAGGATCATTAAACGATGTTGAAAAACACGAAGAGCCTGAAAAGGTGTGAGAAATATGAAGAGCTTCAAAAGGTGTCAAAAATATGAGGAGCATGAAACGGTCTGAAAAATAGGAGGTGCATGAAGCGGTGTTGAAAAACATGAAGAGCCTGAAAACGTGTGAAAAATATGAAGAGCTTCAAAATGTGTCAAAAAAAATGAGGATAATGAAACAGTGTTCAAATACATTAAGAGCGTGAATAGGTGTGAAAAATATGAAGAGCTTCAAAATGTGTCAAAAAAAAAAGGAGGAGCATGAAGCGGTGTTTAAAAACAAGAAGTGCCTGAAAAGGTGTGAAATATATGAAGAGCTTCAAAAGGTGTCAAAAATATGAGGAGCATGAAACGGTCTGAAAAATAGGAGGAGCATGAAGTAGAGTTGAAAAACATGAAGAGCCTGAAAATGTGTGAAAAATATGAAGAGCTTTAAAAGGTCTCAAATATATGAGGAGCATGTAAATTTCTGAAAAATAGGAGGAGTATGAAACGGTGTTCAAAACATGAAGAGCCTGAAAAGGTGTGAAAAATATGAAGAGCTTCAAAACTTGTCAAACATTGAGGTGCATGAA
This sequence comes from Dama dama, assembly GCF_033118175.1. Lineage (NCBI taxonomy): Eukaryota > Metazoa > Chordata > Mammalia > Artiodactyla > Cervidae > Dama > Dama dama. The sequence continues at coordinate 987,935 of NW_026870978.1, forward strand.
ACTGTCTGAAAAATAGGAAGAGCATGATGCCGTGTTGAAAAACATGAAGAGCCTGAAAAGGTGTGAAATATATGATGAGCTTCAAAAGGTGTCAAAAATATGAGGAGCATGAAACGTTCTGTAAAATAGGAGGAGCATGAAGCGGTGTTGAAAAACATGAAGAGCCTTAAAAGTTGTGAAAAATATGAACAGCTTCAAAAGGTGTGAAAAATATGAAGAGCTTCAAAAGATGTCAAAAATGAGAGGAGCATGAAACGGTGTGAAAAATAAGAGGAGCATGAAGCTGTGTTGAAAAACATGAAGAGCCTGAAAAGCTGTGAACAATTTGAAGAGCTTCAAAAGGTGTCAAATATATGAGGAGCATGAAATGGTCTGAAAAATAGGAGGAGCATGAAGCGGTGTTGAAAAACATTAACAGTGTGAAAAGATTTTCAAAAACATGAAGAGCCTGAAAAGGTGTGAAAAATATGAAGAGCTTCAAAACGTGTGAAAAATAAGAGGAGCATGAAACAGTTTGAAAAATAGGAGAAGCATAAAGCGGTGTTCAAAAACATGAAGAGCCTGAAAATTTGTGAAAAACATGAAGAGCTTCAAAAGGTGTCAAAAATATGAGGAGCATGAAACGGTCTGAAAAAACCGAGGAGCATGAAGCGGTGTTGAAAACTTGAAGAGCCTAAAAAGGTGCAAAAAATATGAAGAGCTTCAAAAGGTGTCAAAATATGAGGAGCAGGAAACGGTCTGAAAAATACGAGGAGCATGAAGCGGTGTTGAAAAACATGAAGAGTCTTAAAAGATGTGAAAAATATGAAGAGCTTCAAAATGTGTCAAAAATAGGAGGAGGATGAAACGTTGTTAAAAAAACATGAAGAGCCTGAAAAGGTGTGAAATATATGAAGAGCTTCAAAAGGTGTGAAAATATGAAGAGCTTCAAAAGGTGTGAAATACATGAGGAGCATGAAACTCTCTGAATAATAGGAGGAGCATGAAGTGGTGTTCAAAACATGAAGAGCCTGAAAAGGTGTGAAAAATATGAAGAGCTTCAAAAGGTGTCAAAAGTATGAGGAGCATGAAACGGTCTGAAAAATAGCAGGAGCATGAAGCGGTGTTGAAAAACATGAAGAGTCTGAAAACTTGTACAATTATGAAGAGCTTCAAAAATGTGAAAATATGAAGAGCTTCAAAAGGTGTCAATAATATGAGAAGCATGAAACGGTCTGAAAAATAGGAGGAGCATGAAGCGGTGTTGAAAAACATGAAGAGCCTGAAAAGGTGTGAAAAATATGAAGAGCTTCAAAAGGTGTCAAAAATATGAGGAGCATGAAACAGTCTGAAAAATAGGAGGAGCATGAAACAGTGTTCAAAAACATGAACAGCCTGAAAAGTTATGAAAAATATGAAGAGCTTCAAAAGGTGTCAAACATTAGATGAGCAAGAAAAGGTCTGAAAAATAGGAGAAGCATGAAACGGTGATCAAAAACATGAAGAGCCTAAAAAGGTGTGAAAAATATGAAAAGCTTCAAAAATGTGAAAAATATGAAGAGCTTCAAAAAGTGTGAAAAATATGAGGAGTATGAAACGTTCTGAAAAATAGAACGAGCATGAAGCGGTGGTGAAAATCATGAAGAGTCTGAAAATGTGTGAAAAATAGGAAGAGCTTCAAAAATGTGAAAAATATGAAGAGCTTTAAAAGGTGTGAAAAATATGAGGAGCATGACACGGTCTGTAAAATAGGAGGAGCATGAAGTGGTGTTGAAAAACATGAAAAGCCTGAAAAGAGGTGAAAAATATGAAGAGCTTCAAAAGGTGTCAAAAATAAGAGGAGCATGAAATGGTCTGAAAAATAGGAGTCGCAAGAAGCGGTGTTCAAAAACATGAAGAGCCTGAAACGTGTGAAAAATATGAAGAGCTTCAAAAGCTGTCAAAAATATGAAGAGCTTCAAAATGTGTTCAAAATATGAGGAGCGTGAAACGGTCTGAAAAATTGGAGGAGCATGAAGCTGTGTTCAAAAACATGAAGAGCCTGAAAAGGTGTGAAATATATGAAGAGCTGCCAAATGTGTTAAAAATATGAGGAGCGTGAAACGGTCTGAAAAATTGGAGGAGCATGAAACGGTGTTCAAAAACATGAAGAACCTGAAAAGGTGTGAAAAATATGAAGAGCTTCAAAAGGTGTGAAAAATATGAAGAGCTTGAAAAGGTGTCAAAAATTAGATGAGCAAGAAAAGGTCTGAAAAATAGGAGGAGCATAAAGTGGTGTTGAAAAAATGAAGAGCCTGAAAAGGTGTGAAATATATGAAGAGCTTCAAAAGGTGTGAAAAATATGAAAAGCTTCAAAAGGTGTCAAAATTATGAGGAGCATGAAAAGGTCTGAAAAATAGGAGGAGCATGAAGCGGTGGTGAAAATCATGAAGAGTCTGAAAATGTGTGAAAAAAAGGAAGAGCTTCAAAAATGTGAAAAATATGAAGAGCTTTAAAAGGTGTGAAAAATATGAGGAGCATGACACGGTCTGAAAAATAGGAGGAGCATGAAGTGGTGTTGAAAACCATGAAGATCCGGAAAATTGTGAAAAATATGAAGAGCCTCAAAAGGTGTCAAAAATATGAGGAGCATGAAACGGTCTTAAAAATAGGAGGTTCATGAAGGGGTGTTGAAAAACATGAAGAACCTGAAAAGGTGTGAAAAAAGTTAAGAGCTTCAAAAGGTGTCAAAAATATGAGGAGCATGAAACGGGCTGAAAAATAGGAGAAGCATGAAACGGTGATCAAAAACATGAAGAGCCTGAAAAGTTGTGAAAAATATGAAAAGCTTCAAAAGGTGTAAAAATATGAGGAGCATGAATCGGTCTGAAAAATAGGAGGAGCAAGAAGCGGTGTTCAAAAACATGAAGAGCCTGAAATGTTGTGAAATATATGAAGAGCTTCAAAAGGTGTGAAATACATGAGGAGCATGAAACTCTCTGAAAAATAGGAGGAGCATGAATTGGTGTTCAAAACATGAATGGCCTGAAAAGATGTGAAAAATATGAAGAGCTTCTAAAGGTGTCAAAGATGTGATGAGCATGAAACGGTCTGAAAAAGAGGAGGAGCATGAAGCGGTGTTGAAAAACATGAAGAGCCTTAAAAAGTGTAAAAATTATGAAGAGCTTCAAAAGGTGTGAAAAATATGAGGAGCATGAAACGTTCTGAAAAATAGGAGGAGCATAAAGCGGTTTTGAAAAACATGAAGAGCCTGAAAAGGTTTGAAATATATGAAGAGCTTCAAAACTTGTCAAATATGAGGAGCATGAAACGGTCTGAAAATTAGGAGGAGCATGAAGCGGTGTTCAAAAACATGAAGTGCCTGAAAAGGTGTGAAATATATGAAGAGCTTCAAAACGTGTCAAATATGAGGAGCATGAAACGGTCTGAAAAACAGGAGGAGCATGAAGCCGTGTTCAAAAACATGAAGGGCCTGAAAAGGTGTGAAAAATATGAAGAGTTTCAAAAGCTGTCAAAAATCTGAGGACTTTGAAAGGGTCTGAAAACTAGGAGGAGCATGAAGCCGTGTTGAAAAACATGAAGAGCCTGAAAACGGGTGAAAAATATGAAAAGCTACAAAAGGTGTCAAAAATATGAGGAGCACGAAACGGTCTAAAAAATAGGAGGAGCATGAAATGCTGTTGAAAAACATGAAGAGCCTGAAAAGGTGTGAAAAAAATGAAGATATTCAAAAGGTGTCAAAAATATGAGGAGCATGAAACGGTCTGAAAAATAGGAGGAGCATGAAATGCTGTTGAAAAACATGAAGAGCTGAAAAGGTCTGAAAAATAGGAAGAGCTTCAAAAGGTGTGAAATATATGAGGAGCATGAAACGGTCTGAAAAATAGGAGAAGCATGAAGCTGTGTTCAAAAACATGAGAACCAGAAAAGGTGTGAAAAATATGAAGAGCTTCAAAAGGTGTCAAAAATATGAGGAGCATGAAACGGTCTGAAATAGGAGGAGCATGAAATGGTGTTGAGAAACATGAAGAGCCTGAAAAGGTTTGAAAAATATGAAGACTTTCAAAAGGTGTCAAAACTATGGGAAGCATTAAACGTTCTAAACATAGGAGGAGCATGAACGGAGTTGAAAAATATGAAGAGCCAGAAAAGGTGTGAAAAATATGAAGAGCTCCAAAAGGTGTGAAAAATATGAGGAGCATGGAACGTTCTGAAAAATAGGAGGAGCATGAAACGATGTTCAAAAACCTAAAGAGCCTGAAAAGCTGTGAAATATATGAAGAGCTTCAAAAGGTGTCAAAAATATGAGGAGCATGAAACTGTCTTAAAAATATGAAGAGTTTCAATAGTTGTCAAAATACGAGGAGCATGAAATGGTGTTCAAAAACATGAAGAGCCTGAAAAGGTGTTAAAATAGGAAGAGCTTCAAAAGGTGTCAAAAATATGAGGAGCCTGAAAAGGTCTGAAAAATAGGAAGAGCTTCAAAAGGTGTGAAATATATGAGGAGCATGAAACGGTCTGAAAAATAGGAGGACCATGAAGCTGTGTTCAAAAACATGAGAACCAGAAAAGGTGTGAAAAATGTGAGGAGCTTTAAAGGTGTGAAAATTATGAGGAGCATGAAACCGTCTGAGAAACAGGAGGAGCATGACACGGTGTTGAAAAACATGAAGAGCCTTAAAATGTGAGAAAAATATGAAGAGCTTTAAAGGTGTGAAAAATATGAGGAGCATGACACGGTGTTGAAAAATACGAAGAGCATGAAAAGGTGTGAAAAATATGAAGAGATTCAAAAGCTGTCAAAAATATGAGGAGGCTGAAACGTTCTGAAAAATAGGAGAAGCATGAAGTGGTGTTGACAAAGATGAAGAGCCTGAAAAGATGTGAAAAATATGAAGAGCTTCAAAAGGAGTCAAAAATATGAGGAGCATGAAAAGTTCTGAAAAATAGGAGGAGCATGAAGCGGTATTCAAAAACATGAAGAGCCTGAAAAGGTGTGAAAAATATGAAAAGCTTCAAAAGGTGTCAAAAATATGAGAAGCATGAAACGGCCTGAAAAAAAGGAGGAGCATGAATCGGTCTGAAAAATAGGAGGAGCATGAAGCGGTGTTGAAAAACATGAAGAGCCTCAAAAGGTGTGAAAAATATGAAGAGCTTCAAAAGGTGTTAAAAATATGAAGAGCTTCAGAAAGTGCCAAAAATGTGATGAGCATGAAATGGTCTGAAAAATAGGAGAAGCATGAAACGATGTTGAAATACATGAAGAGCCTGAAAAGTTGTGAAATATATGAAGAGCTTCAAAATGTGTGAAAAATATGAGGAGCAAGAAACGGTCTGAAAAATAGGAGAGGCTGAAAAGTTGTGGAAATACATGAAGAGCCGAAAAAGGTGTGAAAAATATGAAGAGCTTCAAAAGGAGTGAAATACATGAGGAGCATGAAACGGTCTGAAAATTAGGAGGAGCATGAAGCAGTGTTGAAAAACATGAAGAGGCTGAAAAGGTGTGAAAAATATGAAGAGCTTCAAAAGGTGTGAAAAATATGAGGAGCATGAAACGGTCTGAAAAATAAGAGGAGCATGAAGCCGTGTTGAAAATCATGAACAGCCTGAAAATGTGTGTAAAATATGAAGAGCTTCAAAAGGTGTCAAAAATATGAGCAGCATGAAACCGTCTGAATTATAGGAGGAGCATGAAGCGGTGTTCATAAACATGAAGAGCCTGAAAAGGTGTGAAAAATATGAAGAGCTTCAAAAGCTGTGAAAAATATGAAGAGCATCAAAAGCTGTCAAAAATGAGATGAGCATGAAACGGTCTGAAAAATAGGAGGAGCATGAAGTGGTGTTGAAAAACATGAAGAGCCTGAAAAAGTGTGAAAAATATGAAGAGCTTCAAAAGGAGTCAAAAATTTGAGGAGTATGAAACGGTCTGAAAAATAGGAGCAGCATGAAACTCTGCTCAAAAACATGAAGAGCCTGAAAACGTGAGAAAAATATGAAGAGCTTCAAACGGTGTGAAATACATGAGGAGCATGAAACGGTCTGAAAAATACGAGGAGCATGAAGCGGTGTTGAAAAACATGAGGAGCCTGAAAAGGTGTGAAAAATATGAATAGCTTCAAAAGGTGTGAAATACATGAGGAGCACGAAACGGTCTGAAAAATAGGAGGACCATGAAGTGGTGTTGAAAAACATGAAGAGCCTGAAAATGTGTGAAATATATGAAAAGCTTCAAAAGTGTGAAATACATGAGGAGCACGAAACGGTCTGAAAAATAGGAGGACCATGAAGTGGTTTTGAAAAACATGAAGAGCCTGAAAATGTGTGAAATATATGAAGAGCTTCAAAAGGTGTGAAATACATGAGGAGCACGAAACGGTCTGAAAAATAGGAGGAGAATGAACCGGTGTTCAAAAACATGAACAGCTTTAAAAGGTGTGAAAAATATGAAGAGTTTCAAAAAATGTCAAAAATATGAGGAGCATGAAACGGTCAGAAAAAGAGGAGGAGAATGAAGCGGTGTTCAAAAACATGAAGAGCCTGAAAAGGTGTGAAAAATATGAAGAGCTTCAAAAGGTGTCAAAAATACGAGGACCATGAAACGGTCAGAAAAAGAGGAGGAGAATGAAGCAGTGTTCAAAAACATGACGAGATTGAAAAGGTGTGAAATATAATAAGAGCTTCAAAAGGTGTGAAAAATGGGAGGAGAATGAAACTGTCTGAAATAAAGGAGAAGCATGAAGCGGTGTTGAAAAACATGAAGAGCGTGAAAAGGTGTCAAAAATATGAAGAGCTTCAAAATGTGTCAAAAATTTGAGGAGCAAGAAACGGTCTGAAAAATAGGAGGAGCATGAAGTGGTGTTCAAAAACATGAAGAGCCTTAAAAGGTGTGAAAAATATGAAGAGCTTTAAAGGTGTGAAAAATATGAGGAGCATGAAACCGTCTGAAAAATAGGAGGAGCATGACACGGTGTTGAAAAATATGAAGAGCATGAAAAGTTGTGAAAATTTTGAAGAGATTCTAAAGCTGTCAAAAATATGAGGAGCCTGAAACGGTCTGAAAAATAGGAGGAGCATGAAGTGGTGTTGAAAAACATGAAGAGCCTGAAAAGGTGTGAAAAATATGAAGAGCTTCAAAAGGAGTCAAAAATATGAGGAGCATGAAAAGGTCTGAAAAATAGGAGGAGCATGAAGCGGTGTTGAAAAACATGAAGAGCCTGAAAAGCTGTGAAAAATATGAAGAGCTTCAAAAGGTGTTAAAAATATGAGGAGCATGAAACGGTCTGAAAAATAGGAGGAGCATGAAGTGGTGTTCAAGAATATGATGAGCCTTAAAAGGCGTGAAAAATATGAAGAGCTTTAAAGTTGTGAAAATTATGAGGAGCATGAAACGGTCTGAAAAATAGGAGGAGCATGACACGGTGTTGAAAAACATGAAGAGCCTTATAATGTGAGAAAAATATGAAGAGCTTTAAAGGTGTGAAAAATATGAGGAGCATGTAACGGTCTGATGAATAGCGGGAGCATGACACGGTGTTGAAAAACATGAAGAGCATGAAAAGGTGTGAAAAATATGAAGAGCTTCAAAAGGAGTCAAAAATATGAGGAGCATGAAAAGGTCTGAAAAATAGGAGGAGCATGAAGTGGTGTTGAAAAACATGAAGAGCCTGAAAAGGTGTGAAAAATATGAAGAGCTTCAAAAGGTGTCAAATATATGAGGAGCTTAAAATGATCTGAAAAAAGGAGGAACAGGAAACATTCTGAAAAACAGGAGGAGCATGAAGCGGTGTTCAAAAACATGAAGAGTCTGAAAAGGTATGAAATATATGAAGAGCTTCAAAAGGTGTCAAAAATATGAGGAGCATGAAACGGTCTGAAAAATAGGAGGAGCATGAAGTGGTGTTGAAAACATGAAGATACTGAAAAAGTGTGAAATATATGAAGAGCTTCAAAAAGTGTGAAAAATATGAGGAGCTTCAAAATGTGTCAAAAATATGAGGAGCATGAAACGGTCTTAAAAAACGGAGGAGCATGAAGCGGTGTTGAAAAATATGAAGACCCTGAAAAGGTGTTAAAAATATGAAGAGCTTCAAAAGGTGTGAAAAATATGAGGAGCATGAAACGGTCTGAAGAATAGGAGGAGGATTGTAGCGATGTTCAAAAACATGAAGAGCATGAAAAGGTGTGAAAAATATGAAGAGCTTCAAAAGGTGTGAAAAATATGAAGAGCTTCAAAAGGTGTCAAAAATATCAGGAGCATGAAATGATCTGAAAAATAGGAGGAACATGAAACTGTCTTAAAAAACGGAGGAGCATGAAGCGGTGGTCAAAAACATAAAGAGTCTGAAAGGTGTGAAAAATATGAAGAGCTTCAAAAGGTGAGAAATATATGAGGACCATGAAACTGTCTAAAAATAGGTAGAGCTTGAAGCTGTGTTCAAAACCATGAAGAGCCTGAAAAGGTGTGAAAAATATGAAGAGCTTCAAAAGGTGTCAACAATATGAGCAGCATGAAACGGTCTGAAAAATAGGAGGAGCATGAAACGGTGTTCATAAACATGAAGAGCCTGAAAAAGTGTGAAAAATATGAAGACCTTCAAAAGCGGTCAATAATATGAGGAGCATGAAACGGTCTGAAAAACAGGATGATCATGAAGCGGTGTTGAAAAATATGAAGAGCCTGAAAAGTTGTGAAAAATATGAAGAGCTTCAAAAGGTGTGAAAAATATGAAGAGCTTCCAGAGGTGTCAAAAATGAGATGAGCGTGAAACGGTTTGAAAAATAGGAGGAGCATGAAGTGGTGTTGAAAAACATGAAGTGCCTGAAATGGTGTGAAATATATGAAGAGCTTCAAAAGGTGTGAAATATATGAAGAGCTTCAAATGGTGAGAAATATATGAGGAGCATGAAACGGTCTGAAAAATAGGAGGAGCATGAAGTGGTGTTGAAAAACATGAAGTTCCTGAAATGGTGTGAAATATATGAAGAGCTTCAAAAGGTGTGAAATATATGAAGAGCTTCAAATGGTGAGAAATATATGAGGAGCATGAAACGGTCTGAAAAATAGGAGGATCAAGAAGCGGTGTTCAAAAACATGAAGAGACTGAAAAGCTGTGAAAAATATGAAGAGCCTCAAGGTGTGAAATACTTGAGGAGCATGAATCGGTCTGAAAAAGAGGAGGAGCATGAAGCGGAGTTGAAAAACATGAAGAACCTGAAATGGTGTGAAAAATATGAAGAGCTTCAAAAGGTGTCAAAAATATGAGGAGCATGAAACGTTCTGAAAAATAGGAGGAGCATAAAGCGGTTTTGAAAAACATGAAGAGCCTGAAAAGGTTTGAAATATATGAAGAGCTTCAAAACTTGTCAAATATGAGGAGCATGAAACGGTCTGAAAATTAGGAGGAGCATGAAGCGGTGTTCAAAAACATGAAGTGCCTGAAAAGGTGTGAAATATATGAAGAGCTTCAAAACGTGTCAAATATGAGGAGCATGAAACGGTCTGAAAAACAGGAGGAGCATGAAGCCGTGTTCAAAAACATGAAGGGCCTGAAAAGGTGTGAAAAATATGAAGAGTTTCAAAAGCTGTCAAAAATCTGAGGACTTTGAAAGGGTCTGAAAACTAGGAGGAGCATGAAGCCGTGTTGAAAAACATGAAGAGCCTGAAAACGGGTGAAAAATATGAAAAGCTACAAAAGGTGTCAAAAATATGAGGAGCACGAAACGGTCTAAAAAATAGGAGGAGCATGAAATGCTGTTGAAAAACATGAAGAGCCTGAAAAGGTGTGAAAAAAATGAAGATATTCAAAAGGTGTCAAAAATATGAGGAGCATGAAACGGTCTGAAAAATAGGAGGAGCATGAAATGCTGTTGAAAAACATGAAGAGCTGAAAAGGTCTGAAAAATAGGAAGAGCTTCAAAAGGTGTGAAATATATGAGGAGCATGAAACGGTCTGAAAAATAGGAGAAGCATGAAGCTGTGTTCAAAAACATGAGAACCAGAAAAGGTGTGAAAAATATGAAGAGCTTCAAAAGGTGTCAAAAATATGAGGAGCATGAAACGGTCTGAAATAGGAGGAGCATGAAATGGTGTTGAGAAACATGAAGAGCCTGAAAAGGTTTGAAAAATATGAAGACTTTCAAAAGGTGTCAAAACTATGGGAAGCATTAAACGTTCTAAACATAGGAGGAGCATGAAGTGGAGTTGAAAAATATGAAGAGCCAGAAAAGGTGTGAAAAATATGAAGAGCTCCAAAAGGTGTGAAAAATATGAGGAGCATGGAACGTTCTGAAAAATAGGAGGAGCATGAAACGATGTTCAAAAACCTAAAGAGCCTGAAAAGCTGTGAAATATATGAAGAGCTTCAAAAGGTGTCAAAAATATGAGGAGCATGAAACTGTCTTAAAAATATGAAGAGTTTCAATAGTTGTCAAAATACGAGGAGCATGAAATGGTGTTCAAAAACATGAAGAGCCTGAAAAGGTGTTAAAATAGGAAGAGCTTCAAAAGGTGTCAAAAATATGAGGAGCCTGAAAAGGTCTGAAAAATAGGAAGAGCTTCAAAAGGTGTGAAATATATGAGGAGCATGAAACGGTCTGAAAAATAGGAGGACCATGAAGCTGTGTTCAAAAACATGAGAACCAGAAAAGGTGTGAAAAATGTGAGGAGCTTTAAAGGTGTGAAAATTATGAGGAGCATGAAACCGTCTGAGAAACAGGAGGAGCATGACACGGTGTTGAAAAACATGAAGAGCCTTAAAATGTGAGAAAAATATGAAGAGCTTTAAAGGTGTGAAAAATATGAGGAGCATGACACGGTGTTGAAAAATACGAAGAGCATGAAAAGGTGTGAAAAATATGAAGAGATTCAAAAGCTGTCAAAAATATGAGGAGGCTGAAACGTTCTGAAAAATAGGAGAAGCATGAAGTGGTGTTGACAAAGATGAAGAGCCTGAAAAGATGTGAAAAATATGAAGAGCTTCAAAAGGAGTCAAAAATATGAGGAGCATGAAAAGTTCTGAAAAATAGGAGGAGCATGAAGCGGTATTCAAAAACATGAAGAGCCTGAAAAGGTGTGAAAAATATGAAAAGCTTCAAAAGGTGTCAAAAATATGAGAAGCATGAAACGGCCTGAAAAAAAGGAGGAGCATGAATCGGTCTGAAAAATAGGAGGAGCATGAAGCGGTGTTGAAAAACATGAAGAGCCTCAAAAGGTGTGAAAAATATGAAGAGCTTCAAAAGGTGTTAAAAATATGAAGAGCTTCAGAAAGTGCCAAAAATGTGATGAGCATGAAATGGTCTGAAAAATAGGAGAAGCATGAAACGATGTTGAAATACATGAAGAGCCTGAAAAGTTGTGAAATATATGAAGAGCTTCAAAATGTGTGAAAAATATGAGGAGCAAGAAACGGTCTGAAAAATAGGAGAGGCTGAAAAGTTGTGGAAATACATGAAGAGCCGAAAAAGGTGTGAAAAATATGAAGAGCTTCAAAAGGAGTGAAATACATGAGGAGCATGAAACGGTCTGAAAATTAGGAGGAGCATGAAGCAGTGTTGAAAAACATGAAGAGGCTGAAAAGGTGTGAAAAATATGAAGAGCTTCAAAAGGTGTGAAAAATATGAGGAGCATGAAACGGTCTGAAAAATAAGAGGAGCATGAAGCCGTGTTGAAAATCATGAACAGCCTGAAAATGTGTGTAAAATATGAAGAGCTTCAAAAGGTGTCAAAAATATGAGCAGCATGAAACCGTCTGAATTATAGGAGGAGCATGAAGCGGTGTTCATAAACATGAAGAGCCTGAAAAGGTGTGAAAAATATGAAGAGCTTCAAAAGCTGTGAAAAATATGAAGAGCATCAAAAGCTGTCAAAAATGAGATGAGCATGAAACGGTCTGAAAAATAGGAGGAGCATGAAGTGGTGTTGAAAAACATGAAGAGCCTGAAAAAGTGTGAAAAATATGAAGAGCTTCAAAAGGAGTCAAAAATTTGAGGAGTATGAAACGGTCTGAAAAATAGGAGCAGCATGAAACTCTGCTCAAAAACATGAAGAGCCTGAAAACGTGAGAAAAATATGAAGAGCTTCAAACGGTGTGAAATACATGAGGAGCATGAAACGGTCTGAAAAATACGAGGAGCATGAAGCGGTGTTGAAAAACATGAGGAGCCTGAAAAGGTGTGAAAAATATGAATAGCTTCAAAAGGTGTGAAATACATGAGGAGCACGAAACGGTCTGAAAAATAGGAGGACCATGAAGTGGTGTTGAAAAACATGAAGAGCCTGAAAATGTGTGAAATATATGAAAAGCTTCAAAAGTGTGAAATACATGAGGAGCACGAAACGGTCTGAAAAATAGGAGGACCATGAAGTGGTTTTGAAAAACATGAAGAGCCTGAAAATGTGTGAAATATATGAAGAGCTTCAAAAGGTGTGAAATACATGAGGAGCACGAAACGGTCTGAAAAATAGGAGGAGAATGAACCGGTGTTCAAAAACATGAACAGCTTTAAAAGGTGTGAAAAATATGAAGAGTTTCAAAAAATGTCAAAAATATGAGGAGCATGAAACGGTCAGAAAAAGAGGAGGAGAATGAAGCGGTGTTCAAAAACATGAAGAGCCTGAAAAGGTGTGAAAAATATGAAGAGCTTCAAAAGGTGTCAAAAATACGAGGACCATGAAACGGTCAGAAAAAGAGGAGGAGAATGAAGCAGTGTTCAAAAACATGACGAGATTGAAAAGGTGTGAAATATAATAAGAGCTTCAAAAGGTGTGAAAAATGGGAGGAGAATGAAACTGTCTGAAATAAAGGAGAAGCATGAAGCGGTGTTGAAAAACATGAAGAGCGTGAAAAGGTGTCAAAAATATGAAGAGCTTCAAAATGTGTCAAAAATTTGAGGAGCAAGAAACGGTCTGAAAAATAGGAGGAGCATGAAGTGGTGTTCAAAAACATGAAGAGCCTTAAAAGGTGTGAAAAATATGAAGAGCTTTAAAGGTGTGAAAAATATGAGGAGCATGAAACCGTCTGAAAAATAGGAGGAGCATGACACGGTGTTGAAAAATATGAAGAGAATGAAAAGTTGTGAAAATTTTGAAGAGATTCTAAAGCTGTCAAAAATATGAGGAGCCTGAAACGGTCTGAAAAATAGGAGGAGCATGAAGTGGTGTTGAAAAACATGAAGAGCCTGAAAAGGTGTGAAAAATATGAAGAGCTTCAAAAGGAGTCAAAAATATGAGGAGCATGAAAAGGTCTGAAAAATAGGAGGAGCATGAAGCGGTGTTGAAAAACATGAAGAGCCTGAAAAGCTGTGAAAAATATGAAGAGCTTCAAAAGGTGTTAAAAATATGAGGAGCATGAAACGGTCTGAAAAATAGGAGGAGCATGAAGTGGTGTTCAAGAATATGATGAGCCTTAAAAGGTGTGAAAAATATGAAGAGCTTTAAAGTTGTGAAAATTATGAGGAGCATGAAACGGTCTGAAAAATAGGAGGAGCATGACACGGTGTTGAAAAACATGAAGAGCCTTATAATGTGAGAAAAATATGAAGAGCTTTAAAGGTGTGAAAAATATGAGGAGCATGTAACGGTCTGATGAATAGCGGGAGCATGACACGGTGTTGAAAAACATGAAGAGCATGAAAAGGTGTGAAAAATATGAAGAGCTTCAAAAGGAGTCAAAAATATGAGGAGCATGAAAAGGTCTGAAAAATAGGAGGAGCATGAAGTGGTGTTGAAAAACATGAAGAGCCTGAAAAGGTGTGAAAAATATGAAGAGCTTCAAAAGGTGTCAAATATATGAGGAGCTTAAAATGATCTGAAAAAAGGAGGAACAGGAAACATTCTGAAAAACAGGAGGAGCATGAAGCGGTGTTCAAAAACATGAAGAGTCTGAAAAGGTATGAAATATATGAAGAGCTTCAAAAGGTGTCAAAAATATGAGGAGCATGAAACGGTCTGAAAAATAGGAGGAGCATGAAGTGGTGTTGAAAACATGAAGATACTGAAAAAGTGTGAAATATATGAAGAGCTTCAAAAAGTGTGAAAAATATGAGGAGCTTCAAAATGTGTCAAAAATATGAGGAGCATGAAACGGTCTTAAAAAACGGAGGAGCATGAAGCGGTGTTGAAAAATATGAAGACCCTGAAAAGGTGTTAAAAATATGAAGAGCTTCAAAAGGTGTGAAAAATATGAGGAGCATGAAACGGTCTGAAGAATAGGAGGAGGATTGTAGCGATGTTCAAAAACATGAAGAGCATGAAAAGGTGTGAAAAATATGAAGAGCTTCAAAAGGTGTGAAAAATATGAAGAGCTTCAAAAGGTGTCAAAAATATCAGGAGCATGAAATGATCTGAAAAATAGGAGGAACATGAAACTGTCTTAAAAAACGGAGGAGCATGAAGCGGTGGTCAAAAACATAAAGAGTCTGAAAGGTGTGAAAAATATGAAGAGCTTCAAAAGGTGAGAAATATATGAGGACCATGAAACTGTCTAAAAATAGGTAGAGCTTGAAGCTGTGTTCAAAACCATGAAGAGCCTGAAAAGGTGTGAAAAATATGAAGAGCTTCAAAAGGTGTCAACAATATGAGCAGCATGAAACGGTCTGAAAAATAGGAGGAGCATGAAACGGTGTTCATAAACATGAAGAGCCTGAAAAAGTGTGAAAAATATGAAGACCTTCAAAAGCGGTCAATAATATGAGGAGCATGAAACGGTCTGAAAAACAGGATGATCATGAAGCGGTGTTGAAAAATATGAAGAGCCTGAAAAGTTGTGAAAAATATGAAGAGCTTCAAAAGGTGTGAAAAATATGAAGAGCTTCCAGAGGTGTCAAAAATGAGATGAGCGTGAAACGGTTTGAAAAATAGGAGGAGCATGAAGTGGTGTTGAAAAACATGAAGTGCCTGAAATGGTGTGAAATATATGAAGAGCTTCAAAAGGTGTGAAATATATGAAGAGCTTCAAATGGTGAGAAATATATGAGGAGCATGAAACGGTCTGAAAAATAGGAGGAGCATGAAGTGGTGTTGAAAAACATGAAGTTCCTGAAATGGTGTGAAATATATGAAGAGCTTCAAAAGGTGTGAAATATATGAAGAGCTTCAAATGGTGAGAAATATATGAGGAGCATGAAACGGTCTGAAAAATAGGAGGATCAAGAAGCGGTGTTCAAAAACATGAAGAGACTGAAAAGCTGTGAAAAATATGAAGAGCCTCAAGGTGTGAAATACTTGAGGAGCATGAATCGGTCTGAAAAATAGGAGGAGCATGAAGCGGTGTTGAAAAACATGAAGAGCCTGAAAATGTGTGAAAAATATGAAGAGCTTCAAAAGGTGTCAAAACTATGACAAGTATGAAACTGTCGGAAAAATAGGAGCAGCATGAAACGGTGTTCAAAAACATGAAGAGCCTGAAAAGGTGTTAAAAATATGAAGAGCTTCAAAAGTTGTCAAAAATATGAGGAGCATGAAACGATCTGAAAAATAGGAGGAGCATGAAGCCGTGTTCAAAAACATGAAGAGCCTGAAATGGTGTGAAAAACATGAAGAGCCTAAAAGGTTTGAAAAATATGAAAAGCTTCAAAAGATGTCTCAAATATGAGGAGCATGAAACGGTCTGAAAAATTGGAGGATCATGAAGCGGTGTTGAAAAACATGAAGAGCATGAAAAGCTGTGAAAAATATGAAGAGCTTCAAAACGTGTCAAAAATATGGGAGCATGAAACGGTCTGAAAAATAGGAGGAAAATGAATCGGTGTTGAAAACCATGAAGAGCCTGAAAAGGTGAGAAAAATATGAAGAGCTTCAAAACGTGTCAAAAGTATGAGAAGCATGAAACGGTCTGAAAAATAGGAGCTTCATGAAACGGTGTTCAAAAACCTGAAGAGCCTGAAAAGGTGTGAAAAATATGAAGAGGTTCAAAAGGTTTGAAAAATATGAAAAGCTTCAAAAGCTGTCAAAAATGAGATGAGCATGAAACGGTCTGAAAAATAGGAGCAGCATGAAATGGTGTTCAAAAACATGAAAGCCTGAAAAGGTGAGAAAAATATGAAGAGCTTCAAAAGGTGTTAAATACATGAGGAGTGAAACGGTCTGAAAATTAGGAGGAGCATGAAGCGGTGTTTAAAAACATGAAGAGACTGAAAACGTGTGAAAAATATGAAAAGGTTCAAAATGTGTCAAAAATATGAGGAGCATGAAACGGTCTGAAAAATAGGAGGACCATGAAACGGTCTTCAAAACATAAAGAACCTGAAAAGGTGTGAAAAATATGAAGAGCTTTTAAAGGTGTCAAAAATATGAGGAGCATGAAACGGTCTAAAAAAGAGGAGGAGCATGAAACCGTGTTCAAAAACATGAAGAGCCTGAAAAGGTGTGAAAAATATGAACAGCTTCAAAAGGTGTGAAACATATGAAGAGCTTCAAAAGGTGTCAAAAATGAGATGAGCATGAAACGGTCTGAAAAATCGGAGGAGCATGAAGTGGGGTTGAAAATCATGAAGAGCCTGAAAAGGTGTGTAAAATATGAAGAGCTTCAAAAGGAGTGAAAGACTTGAGGAGCATGAAACCGTCTGAATTATAGGAGGAGCATGAAACGGTGTTGAAAAACATGAAGAGCCTCAAAAGGTGTGAAAAATATGAAGAGCTCAAAAGGTGTCAAAAATATGAAGAGCTTCAAAAAGTGTGACAAATGAAATGAGCATGAAATGGTCTGGAAAAGGAGGAGCATGAAGTGGTGTTGAAAAACATGAAGAGTCTGAAAAGGTGTAAAATATATGAAGAGATTCAAAAGGTGTCAAAAATATGAGGAGCTTGAAACGGTCTGAAAAATTGGAGGATCATGAAGCGGTGTTGAAAAACATGAAGAGCCTAAAAACGTGTGAAAAATATGAAGAGCTTCAAAAGGTGTGAAAAATATGAGGAGGTTCAAAAGGTGTCAAAAATATGAGGAGCATGAAACGGTCTGAAGAAAAGGAGGAGCATGAAGCGCAGTTCACAAAAATGAAGAGCCTGAAAAGGTGGAAAATATATGAAGAGCTTCAAAAGGTGTCAAAAATTTGAGGAGCATGAAACAGTCTGAAAAATAGGAGGAGCATGAATTGGTTTTGAAAAACATGAAGAGCCTGAAAACATGCGAAATATATGAAGCGCTTCAAAAGGTGTGAAATACATGAGGAGCATGAAACAGTTGAAAAATAGGAGGAGCATGAAGCGGTGTTCAAAAACACGAAGAGCTTGAAAAGGTGTGAAAAATATGAAGAGCCACAATGTGTCAAAAATATGCGGAGTATGAAACGGTCTGGAAAATAGCAGAAGCATGAAGCGGTGTTGAAAAAGATGAAGAGCCTGAAAACGTGTGGAAAATATTAAGAGCTTCAAAATTATGAAAAATGTGAAGAGCTTCAATATGTGTGAAAAATGTGAAGAGATTCAAAATGTGTCAAAAATGACATGAGCATGAAAGGGTCTGAAAAATACGAGGAGCATGAAGCGGTGTTGAAAATCATGAAGAGCCTGAAAATGTGCTAAAAATATAAAGAGCCTCAAAAGGTGTGAAATACATGAGGAGCATGAAACGGTCTGAAAAATAGGAGGAGCATGAAGTGCTGTTCAAAAACATGAAGAGCCTGAAAAGGTGTGAGAAATATGAAGAGCTTCAAAAGGTGTCAAAAATATGAGGAGCATGATACTGTCTGCAAAATAGGAGCAGCATGAAGTTGTGTTGAAAAACATGAAGAGCCTCAAAAAGTGTGAAAAATATGAAGAGCTTCAAAAGGTGTCAAATATATGAGGAGTATGAAACGGTCTGAAAAATAGGAGGAGCATGAAGTGGTGTTGAAAAACATGAAGAGCCTGAAAAGGTGTGAAAAATATGAAGAGCTTCAAAAGGTACCAAAAATATGAGGAGCATGAAACGGTCTGCAAATAGGACGAGCATGAAGCGGTGTTCAAAAACATGAAGAGCCTGAAAAGGTGTGAAAAATATGAAGAGCTTCAAAAGGTGTAAAAAATATGAAGAGCTTCAAAATGTGTCAAAAATGAGATGAGCATGAAACGGTCTAAAAAATAGGAGGAGCATGAAGCGGTGTTCAAAAAAATGCAGAGACTGAAAAATTGTGAAAAATATGAAGAGCTTCAAAAGGTGTAAAAAATAGGAGGAGCGTGAAACGGGTTGAAAAATAGGAGGAGCATGAACCGGTGTTCAAAAACATAAAGAGCATGAAAAGGTGTGAAAAACATGAAGAGCTTCATAAGGTGTCAAAATTAGTTTAGAATGAAAGGGTCTGAAAAATAGGAGGAGCATGAAGTGGTGTTGAAAACATGAAGAGCCTGAAAAGGTGTGAAATATACGAAGAGCTTCAAAAGGTGTGAAAAATATGAAGTGCATCAAAAGGTGTCAAAAATGAGATGAGCATGAAACGGTCTGAAAAATAGGAGGAGCATGAAGTGGTATTGAAAAACATGAAGAGCCTGAAAACGTGTGAAAAATATGAAGAGCTTCAAAAATATGAAAAATATGAAGAGATTCAAAAGGTGTGAAAAATATGAAGAGCTTCAAGAGATGTCAAAAATGAGATGAGCATGAAACGGTCTGAAGAAAAGGAGGAGCATGAAGCGGAGTTCACAAAAATGAAGAGCCTGAAAAGGTGGAAAATATATGAAGAGCTTCAAAAGGTGTCAAAAATTTGAGGAGCATGAAACAGTCTGAAAAATAGGAGGAGCATGAATTGGTTTTGAAAAACATGAAGAGACTGAAAACATGCGAAATATATGAAGCACTTCAAAAGGTGTGAAATACATGAGGAGCATGAAACAGTTGAAAAATAGGAGGAGCATGAAGCAGTGTTCAAAAACATGAAGAACTGGAAAAGGTGTAAAAAATATGAAGAGCTTCAAAAGGTGTGAAAATTATGAGGAGCATGAAACGGTCTGAATAATAGGAGGAGCATGAAACTGTGTTCAAAAACATGAAGAGCCTGAAAAGGTGTGAAAAATATGAAGAGCTTCAAAGGGTTGGAAATACATGGAGAGCATGAAACGGTCTGAAAAATAAGAGGAGCATGAAGCGGTGTTGAAAAACATGAAGAGCCTGAAAAGGTGGGTAAAATATGAAGAGCTTCAAAAGCTGTCAAAAATATGAGAAGCATGAAACGGTTTGAAAAATAGGAGGAGCATTAAACGGTGTTCAAAAACATGAAGAGCCTGAAATGGTGTGAAAAATATGAAGAGCTTCAAAAGGTGTCAAAAATAGGAGGAACATGAAACGGTCTGAAAAATAGGAGGAGCATGAAGTGGTGTAAAAAACATGAAGACCCTGAAAAGGTGTGAAAAATATGAAGAGCTTCAAAAGGTGTCAAAAATATGCGGATCATGAAACGGTCTGAAAAATAGGAGGAGCATGAAGCGGTGTTGAAAAACATGAGGAGTCTGAAAAGGTGTGAAAATTATGAAGAGCTTCAAAAGATTTCAAAAATATGAGGATCATGAAAAGTTCTGAAGAATAGGAGGAGCATGAAGCGGTGTTGACAAACATGAAGAGCTTGAAATGGTGTGAAAAATATGAAGCGCTTCAAAAGGTGTCAAAAATATGAGGAGCATGAAATGGTCTGAAAAATAGGAGGAGCATGAAGCGGTGTTGAAGAACATGAAGAGTCTGAAAAGGTGTGAAAAATATGAAGCGCTTCAAAAGATGTCAAAATTATGAGGAGCATGAAACAGTCTGAAAAATAGGAGGAGCATGAATTGGTTTTGAAAAACATGAAGAGCCTGAAAACATGCGAAATATATGAAGCGCTTCAAAAGGTGTCAAATACATGAGGAGCATGAAACAGTCTAAAAAATAGGAGGCGCATGAAGCAGTGTTCAAAAACATGAAGAACCGGAAAAGGTGTGTAAAATATGAAGAGCTTCAAAATGTGTGAAAATTATGAGGAGCATGAAACGGGCTGAAAAATAGGAGGAGCATGAAGCGGTGTTGAAAAACATGAACAGCCTGAAAAGGTGGGTAAACTATGAAGAGCTTCAAAAGGTGTCAAAAATATGAGGAGCATGAAACGGTCTGAAAAATAGGAGGAGCATTAAACGGTGTTCAAAAACATGAAGAGCGTGAAATGGTGGGAAAAATATGAAGAGCTTCAAAAGGTGTCAAAAATATGAGGAGCATGAAATGGTCTGAAATACAGGAGGAGCATGAAGCGGTGTTCAAAAACATGAAGAGCGTGAAATGGTGGGAAAAATATGAAGAGCTTCAAAAGGTGTCAAAAATATGAGGAGCATGAAACAGTCTGAAAAATAGGAGGAGCATGAAGTGGTGTAGAAAAACATGAAGACCCTGAAAAGGTGTGAAAAATATAAAGTGCTTCAAAAGGTGTCAAAATATGAGGAGCATGAAACTGTCTGAAATATTGGAGGAGCATGTAAAGGTGTTAAAAAACATGAAGAGCTTCAGAAGGTGTGAAACATATGAGGAGCATGAAACGGTCGGAAAAATAGGAGGAGCATGAAACGGTGTTAAAAAACATGAAGAGCTTCAAAAGGTGTGAAACATATGAAGAGCTTCAAAAGGTGTCAAAAATATGAGGAGCATGAAACGGTCTGAAAAATAGAAGGAGAATGAAGCGGTGTTGAAAAACATGAAGAGCCTGAAAAGGTGTGAAAAATATGAAGAGCTTCAAAAGGTGTCAAAAATATGAGGAGCGTGAAACGGTCTGAAAAATAGGAGGAGCATGAAGAGGTATTCAAAAACATGAAGAGCCTGAAAAGCTCTGAAATTATGTCAAGCTTCAAAACGCGTGAAAAATATAAGGAGCATGAAACGGTCTGAAAAATAGGAGGAGCATGAAGCGGTGTTAAAGAGCATGACGAGCCTGAAAAGGTGTGAAATATATGAAGAGCTTCAAAGGAGTCAAAAATATAAGGAGCATGAAACGGTCTGAAAAATTGGAGGAGCATGAAGCGGTATTCAAAAATATGAAGAGCCTGAAAAGCTGTGAAATTATGTCAAGCTTCAAAAGGTGTGAAAATATGAGGAGCATGAAACTGTCTGAAAAATGGAGGAGCAGGAAACGGTGTGAAAAATAGGGGGAGCATGAACTGGTGTAGAAAAACATGAAGACCCTGAAAAGGTGTGAAATATATGAAGAGCTTCAAAAGGTGTCAAAATATGAGGACCATGAAACTGTCTGAAATATAGCAGGAGCATGAAAAGGTGTTAAAAAACATGAAGAGCCTGAAAAGGTGTGAAAAATATGAAGATCTTCAAAAGGTGTCAAAAATATGAGGATCATGAAACGGTCTGAAAAATTGGAGGAGCATGAAGCGGTGTTCAAAAACATGAAGAGCCTGAAAAGTTGTGAAAAATAGGAAGAGCTTCAAAAGGTGTCAAAAATATGAGGAGCATGAAACGGTCTTAAAAATAGGAGGAGCATGAAACGGTGTTCAAAAATATGAAAGGCCTGAAAAGGTGTGAAAAATATGAAGAGCTTCAAAAGGTGTGAAAATTATGAGGAGCATGAAACGGTATGAAAAATAGGAGGAACATGAAGCGTTGTTGAAAAACGTGAAGAGCCTGAAAAGGTTTGAAAAATAGGAAGAGCTTCAAAAGGTGTCAAAAATATGAGTAGCATGACACGGTCTGAAAAATAGGAGGAGCATGAAGCGATGTTGAAAAACATGAAGAGCCTGAAAAGGTGTGAAATATATGAAGAGCTTCAAAAGATGTCAAAAATAATAGGAGCATGAAACGTTCTGAAAAATAGAAGGAACATGAAGCGGTGTTCAAAAGCATGAAGAGCCTGAAAAGGTGTGAAAAATATGAAGAGCTTCAAAAGGTGTGAAAAATATGAGGAGAATGAAACGGTCTGAAATATTGGAGGAGCAAGAAACGGAGTTCAAAAACATGAAGAGCCAGAAAAGGTGTGAAAAATATGAAGAGCTTCAAAAGATGGGAAATACATGAGGAGCATGAAACGGTCTGAAAAATAGGAGGAGCATGAAGTGGTGTTCAAAAACATGAAGAGCCTGAAAATGTGTGAGAAATATGAAGAGCTTCAAAAGGTGTCAAAAATATGAGGAGCATGATACTGTCTGCAAAATAGGAGGAGCATGAAGTTGTGTTGAAAAACATGAAGAACCTGAAAAGGTGTGAAAAATATGAAGAGCTTCAAAAGGTGTCAAAAATATGAGGAGCATGATACGGTCTGAAAAATAGGAGGAGCATGAAGCGGTATTCAAAAACATGAAGAGCCAGAAAAGGTGTGAAAAATATGAAGAGCTTCAAAAGGTGTCAAAAATATAAGGAGCATGAAACGGTCTGAAAAATAGGAGGACCTTGAAGCGGTATTCAAAAACATGAATAGCCTGAAAAGCTGTGAAATTATGTCAAGCTTCAAAAGGTGTGAAAAATATGAGGAGCAGGAAACGGTCTGAAAAATAGGAGGAGCATGAAGTGGTGTAGAAAAACATGAAGGCCCTGAAAAGGTGTGAAAAATATGAAGAGCTTCAAAAGGTGTCAAAAATATGAGGGGCATGAAATGGTCTGAAAAATAGGAGGAGCATGAAACGGTGTTTAAAAACATGAAGAGCTTCAAAAGGTGTGAAAAATATAAACAGCTTCAAAAGGTGTCAAAATTATGAGGAGCAGGAAACGGTCTGAAAAATAAGAGGAGCATGAAGTGGTGTAGAAAAACATGAAGGCCCTGAAAAGGTGTGAAAAATATGAAGAGCTTCAAAAGGTGTCAAAATATGAGGAGCATGATACTGTCTGAAATATAGGAGGAGCATGAAAATGTGTTAAAAAACATGAAGAGCTTCAAAAGGTGAGAAACATATGAGGAGTGGGAAACGATCAGAAAAATAGGAGGAGCATGCGACGGTGTTAAAAAACATGAAGAGCTTCAAAAGATGTGAAACATATGAAGAGCTTCAAAAGGTGTCAAAAATATGAGGAGCATGACACGGTCTGAAAAATAGGAGGAGCATGAAGCGGTGTTGAAAAACATGAAGAGACTGAAAATGTGTGACAAATATGAAGAGCTTCAAAAGGTGTCAAAAATATGAGGGGCATGAAACGGTCTGAAAAATTGGAGGAGCAAGAAACGGAGTTCAAAAACTTGAAGAGCCAGAAAAGGTGTGAAAAATATGAAGAGCTTCAAAAGGTGTCAAAAATATGAGGAGCATGAAACGGTCTGAAAAATAGGAGGAGCAAGAAATGGTGTTCAAAAGCATGAAGAGCCTGAAAAGGTGTGAAAAATATGAAGAGCTTCAAAAGGTGTGAAAAATATGAGGAGCATGAAACGGTCTGAAAAATAGGAGGAGCATGAAGTGGTGTTGAAAAACATGAAGAGCCTGAAAATGTGTGAAAAATATAAAGAGCTTCAAAAGGTGTCAAATTATGAGGTGCATGAAACGGTCTGAAAAATTGGAGGAGCATGAAGCGGATATCACAAAAATGAAGAGCCTGAAAAGGTGGAAAAAATATGCCGAGCTTCAAAAGGTGTCAAAAATTTGAGGAGCAT
Source organism: Dama dama (assembly GCF_033118175.1). Classification (NCBI taxonomy): domain Eukaryota; kingdom Metazoa; phylum Chordata; class Mammalia; order Artiodactyla; family Cervidae; genus Dama; species Dama dama. Next base: position 1,011,419 of record NW_026870978.1, read on the forward strand.
GAAACGGTCTGAAAAAAGGGGGAGAATGAAACGGTCTGAAAAATGGGAGGATTATGAAGCGGTGTTGAAAAACTTGAAGAGCCTGAAAACGTGTGAAAAACATGAAGAGCTTAAAAGTTGTGAGAAATATGAAGAGCTTCAAAAGGTGTGAAAAATATGAGGAGCATGAAACGGTCTGTAAAATAGGAGGAGCATGAAGAGGTATTCAAAAACCTGAAGAGCCTGAAAAGCTCTGAAATTATGTCAAGCTTCAAAACGTGTGAAAAATATGAGGAGCAAGAAACTGTCTGAAATATAGGAGGAGCATGAAAATGTGTTAAAAAACATGAAGAGCTTCAAAAGGTGTGAAACATATGAGGAGCATGAAACGGTCAGAAAAATAGGAGGAGCATGAAACGGTGTTAAAAAACATGAAGAACCTGAAAAGGTGTGAAAAATATGAACAGCTTGAAAAGGTGTCAAAAATATGAGGAGCATGAACGGTCTGAAAAATATGAGGAGCATGAATCGGTGTTGAAAAACATGAAGAGCCTGAAAATGTGTGAAAAATATGAAGAGCTTCAAAAGGTGTGAACAATATGAGGAGAATGAAACGGTCTGAAATATTGGAGGAGCAAGAAACGGAGTTCAAAAACATGAAGAGCCAGAAAAGGTGTGAAAAATATGAAGAGCTTCAAAAGATGGGAAATACATGAGGAGCATGAAACGGTTAGAAAAATAGGAGGAGCATGAAGCGCTGTTCAAAAACAGGAAGAGCTTGAAAAGGTGTAAAATATATGAAGAGCTACAAAAGGTGTGAAATACATGAGGAGCATGAAACGGTCTGAAAAATAGGAGGAGCATGAAGAGGTATTCAAAAACCTGAAGAGCCTGAAAAGCTCTGAAATTATGTCAAGCTTCAAAACGTGTGAAAAATATGAGGAGCAAGAAACTGTCTGAAATATAGGAGGAGCATGAAAATGTGTTAAAAAACATGAAGAGCTTCAAAAGGTGTGAAACATATGAGGAGCATGAAACGGTCAGAAAAATAGGAGGAGCATGAAACGGTGTTAAAAAACATGAAGAACCTGAAAAGGTGTGAAAAATATGAACAGCTTGAAAAGGTGTCAAAAATATGAGGAGCATGAAAGGTCTGAAAAATATGAGGAGCATGAATCGGTGTTGAAAAACATGAAGAGCCTGAAAATGTGTGAAAAATATGAAGAGCTTCAAAAGGTGTGAACAATATGAGGAGAATGAAACGGTCTGAAATATTGGAGGAGCAAGAAACGGAGTTCAAAAACATGAAGAGCCAGAAAAGGTGTGAAAAATATGAAGAGCTTCAAAAGATGGGAAATACATGAGGAGCATGAAACGGTTAGAAAAATAGGAGGAGCATGAAGCGCTGTTCAAAAACAAGAAGAGCTTGAAAAGGTGTAAAATATATGAAGAGCTACAAAAGGTGTGAAATACATGAGGATCATGAAACGGTCTAAAAAATAGGAGGAGCATGAAACGGTCTGAAAAATAGGAGGAGCATGAAGCGGTGTTCAAAAACATGAAGATCCTGAAAAGGTGTGAAAAACACGAAGAGCTTCAAAAGATATGAAATACATGAGGAACATGAAACTGTCTGAAAAAAAGGAGGAGCATGAAGCGCTGTTCAAAAACAAGAAGAGTTTAAAAGGTGTAAAATATATGAAGAGCTACAAAAGGTGTGAAATACATGAGGAGCATGAAACGTTCTAAAAAATAGGAGGAGCAACAAGTAGTGTTGAAAAAAAAAAGAGCCTGAAAAGGTGTGAAAAATATGAAGAGCTTCAAAAGGTGTGAAAAATATGAGGAGCATGAAACGGTCTGAAAAATACGAGGAGCATGAAGCCGTGTTGAAAAACATGAAGAGCCTGAAAAGGTGTGAAAAATAAAGAGCTTCAAAAGGTGTCAAATATATGTGGAGCATGTAACGGTTTGAAAAATAGGAGGAGCATGAAGCGGTGTTCAAAAACATGAAGATCCTGAAAAGGTGTGAAAAATACGAAGAGCTTCAAAAGATCTGAAATACATGAGGAGCATGAAACTGTCTGAAAAAAAGGAGGAGCATGAAGCGCTGTTCAAAAACAAGAAGAGTTTAAAAGGTGTAAAATATATGAAGAGCTACAAAAGGTGTGAAATACATGAGGAGCATGAAACGGTCTAAAAAATAGGAGGAGCAACAAGTAGTGTTGAAAAAAAAAAAAGAGCCTGAAAAGGTGTGAAAAATATGAAGAGCTTCAAAAGGTGTGAAAAATATGAGGAGCATGAAACGGTCTGAAAAATACGAGGAGCATGAAGCCGTGTTGAAAAACATGAAGAGCCTTAAAAGATGTGAAAAATATGAAGAGCTTCAAAAGGTGTCAAAAATATGAGGAGCATGAAACGTTCTGAAAAAGAGGAGGAGCATGAAGCGGTGTTGACAAACATAAAGAGCCTGAAAAGGTTTGAAAAATATGAAGAGCGTCAAAACGTGTCAAAATTATGAGGAGCATGAAACGGGCTGAAAAATAGGAGGAGCATGAAGCGCTGTTGAAAATCATAAAGAGCCTGAAAAGTTGTGAAAAATATGAAGAGCTTCAAAAGATGTGAAAACCATGAAGAGCTTCAAAAGGTGTCAAAATGAGATGAGCATGAAACGGTCTGAAAAATAGGAGGAGTATGAAGTCGTGTTGAAAATAAGGAAAAGTCTGAAAAAGTGTGAAATATATGAAGAGCTTCAAAAGGTGTCAAAAATATGAGGAGAATGAAACGGTCTGAAAAATAGGAGGAGCATGAAGCGATGTTGAAAAACTTGATTTGTCTGAAAACGTGTGGAAAATATGAAGAGATTCATAAATGTGAAAAATATGAAGAGCTACAAAAGGTGTGAAAAATATGAAGAGCTTCAAAAGGTGTCAAAAAAGAGATGAGCATGAAAAGGTCTGAAAAATAGGAGGAGCATGAAGCTGTGTTGAAAATCATGAAGAGCCTGAAAACGTGTGAAAAATATGAAGAGCTTCAAAAGGTGTCAAATATATGAGGAGCATGAAACGTTCTGAAAAAGAGGAGGAGCATGAAGCGGTGTTGAAAAACATGAAGAGCCTGAAAAGCTGTGTAAAATATGAAGAGGTTCTAAAGGTGTCAAAAATATGAGGAGCATGAAACGGTCTTAAAAATAGGCGGATTATGAAACGGTCTTCAAAAACATGAAGAGCCTGAAAAGGTGTGAAAAATATGAAAAGCCTCAAAACCTGTCAAAAATATGAGGAGCATGAAACGGTCTGAAAAATAGCAGGAGCATGAAGTGGTGTTGAAAAAAAAGAAGAGACTGAAAAGGTGTGAATTATATGAAGAGCTTCAAAAGGTGTCAAAAATGAGATGATAATGAATCGGTCTGAAAAACTGGAGGAGCATTAAGCGCTGTTGAAAAACATGAAGAGCCTGAAAAGGTGTGAAAAATATGAAGAGCTTCAAAAGGTGTGAAATATATGAAGAGCTTCAAAAGGAGACAAACATATAAGGAGCATGAAACGGTGTTGAAAATCATGAAGAGCTTCAAAAGGTGTCAAAAATATGAAGAGCTTCGAATGGTGTCAAAAATATTATGAGCATAAAACGGCCTGAAAAATAGGAGGAGCATGAAGCGGTGTTGAAAAACATGATGAGCTTGAAAAGGTGTCAAAAATAGGAAGAGCTTCAAAAGGTGTCAAAAATATGAGGAGCATGAAACGGTCTGAAAAATAGAAGCAGCATGAAGCGGTGTTGAATTAGATGAAGAGCCTGAAAACGTGTGAAAAATAAGAAGAGATTCAAAAGGTGTGAAAAATATGAAAGCTTTAAAAGGTGTCAAAAATATGAGGAGCATGAAACGGTCTGAAAAATAGGAGGAGCATGAAGCGGTGTTGAAAAACATGAAGAGCCGGAAAAGGTGTGAAAAATATGAAGAGCTTCAAAAGGTGTCAAGAATATGAGGAGCATGAAACGGTCTGAAAAATAGGAGGAAAATGAAGCGGAGTTCAATTACATGAAGAGCGTGAAAAGGTGTGAAAAATATGAAGAGCTTCAAAAGGTGTGAAAAACATGAGGAGCATGAAACGGTCTGAAAAATAGGAGGAGCATGAAGCAGTGTTCAAAAACATGAAGAACCTGAAAAGGTGTGAAAAATATGAAGAGCTTCAAAAAGTGTCAAGAATATGAGGAGCATGAAACGGAATGAAAAATAGGAGGGGCAGGAAGCGGTGTTGAAAAATTGAACAGCCTGAAAAGTTGTGAAAAATATGAAGAGCTTCAAAAGGTGTGAAAAATATGAGGTGCATGGAACGGTCTGAAAAATAGGAGGAGCATTAAGCGGTGTTGAAAAACACGAAGAGCCTGAAAAGGTGTGAAAAATATGAAGAGCTTCAAAAGGTGTCAAAAATAAGAGGAGCATGAAACGTTCTGAAAAATAGGAGGAGCATGAAGCGGTGTTCAAAAACATGAAGAGCCTGAAAACGTGTGAAAAATATGAAGACCTTCAAAAGGTGTCAAAAATATGAGGAGCATGAAACGGTCCGAAAAATAGGAGGAGCATGATGTGGTGTTGAAAAACATGAAGACCATGAAAACGTGTGAAAAATATGAAGAGCTTCAAAAGGTGTGAAAAATATGAGGAGCTTCTAAAGTTGTCAAACATGAGATGAGCATGAAACGGTCTGAAAAATAGGAGGAGCAAGAAGCGGTGTTCAAAATCTTGAAGAGCCTGAAAAGGTGTGAAAAAGATGAAGAGACTCAAAACGTGTCAAAAATATGAGGAGCATGAAATGGTCTGAAAAATAGGAGGAGCATGAAAAGGTGTTGAAAAACATGAAGAGCCTGAAAACGTGTGAAATTATGAAGAGCTTCAAAAGGTGTGAAAAATATGAAGAGCTTCAAAAGGTGTCAAAAATGAGATGAGCATGAAACTGTCTGAAAAATGGGAGGAGCATGAAGTGGTGTTCAAAAAAATGAAGAGCCTAAAAAGGTGTGAAAAATATGCAGACCTTCAAAAGGTATCAAAAATATGAGGAGCATGAAACGGTCTGAAAAGTAGGAGGAGCATGAAGCGGTATTCAAAAACATGAAGAGCCTGAAAAGTTGTGAAAAATATGAAGAGCTTCAAAAGGTGTCAAAATGAGATGAGCATGAAACGGTCTGCAAAATAGGAGGAGCATGAAATGGTGTTCAAAAACATGAAGAGCCTGAAAAGGTGTGAAAAACATGAAGAGCTTAAAAAGGTGTCAAAAATATGAGGAGCATGAAACGGTCTGAAAAAGAAGAGGAGCATGAAGCGGTGTTGAAAAACATGAAGAGCCTGAAAAGGTGTGAAAAATATGAAGAGCTTCTAAAGGTGTCAAAAATATGAGGAGCATGAAACGGTCTTAAAAATACGAGGAGCATGCAGTGGTGTTGAAATACATGAAGAGCCTGAAAAGTTGTGAAAAATATGCATAGCTTCAAAAGGTGTCAAAAATTAGATGAGCATGAAACGGTCTGAAAAATTGGAGGAGCAAGAAGTACTGTTGAAAAAAATGAAGAGCCTGAAAAGGTGTGAAAAATATGAAGAGCTTCTAAAGGTGTCAAAAATATGAGGAGCAGGTAACGGTCTGAAAAATAGGAGAAGCATGAAGCGGTGTTGAAAAATTTGAAGAGCCTGAAAAGGTGTGAAAAATATGAAGAGCCTGAAAAGGTGTGAAAAATTTGAAGAGCCTGAAAAGGTGTGAATAATTTGAAGAGCCTGAAAAGGTGTGAAAAATTTGAGGAGCCTGAAAAGCTGTGAAAAATATGAAGAGCTTCTAAAGGTGTCAAAAATATGAGGAGCCTGAAATGGTCTGAAAAATAGGAGAATCATGAAGTGGTGTGGAAAAAGATGAAGAGCCTGAAAAAGTGTGAAAAATATGAAGAGCTTCAAAAGGTGTGAAATACATGAGGAGCATGAAAATCTCTGAAAAATAGGAGGAGCATGAAGTGGTGTTAAAAAACATGAAGAGCCTTATAATTTGTGAAAAATATGAAGAGATTCAAATGGTGTGGGAAATATGAGGAGCATGAAAATCTCTGAAAAATAGGAGGAGCATGAAGTGGTGTTGAAAAACATGAAGAGCCTGAAAAGGTGTGAAATATATGAAGAGCTTCAAAATGTGTCAAAAATATGAGGAGAATGAACGGTCTGAAAAATAGGAGGAGCATGAAGCGGTGTTGAATAACATGAAGAGCCTGAAAAGGTCTGAAAAATATGAAGAGCTTCAAAAGGTGTCAAAAAGATGAGGAGCATGAAATGATCTGAAAAATTGGAGGAGCATGAAGCGGTGTTCAAAAACATGAAGAGCCTGAAAAGGTGTGAAAAATATGAAGAGCTTCAAAAGGTGTCAAAAATATGAGGAACATGAAACGGTATGAAAATATGAGGAGCATGAAACGGTCTGAAAAATAGGAGGAGCATGAAGCGGTGTTGAAAAACATGAAGAGCCTGAAAAGGTGTGAAAAATAGGAGGAAGTTCAAAAGGTGTCAAAAATATGAGGAGCATGAAACGGTGTGAAATATAGGAGGAGCATGAAGCAGTGTTGAAAATCATGAAGAGCCTGAAAAAGTGTGAAAAATATGAAGAGCTTCAAAAGGTGTCAAAAGTATGAGGAGCATGAAACGGTGTGAAATATAGGAGGAGCATGAAGCAGTGTTGAAAATCATGAAGAGCCTGAAAAGGTGTGAAAAATAGGAGGAGCTTCAAAAGGTGTCAAAAATATGAGGAGCATGAAACAGTCTGAACATACGAGGAGCATGAAGCGGTGTTCAAAAACATGAACAGCCTGAAAAGATGTGAAAAATATGAAGAGCTTTAAAACGTGTGAAAAATGAGATGAGCATGAAACGGTCTGAAAAATAGGAGGAGCATGAAGCGGTGTTCAAAATCATGAAGCGCCTGAAAAAGCGTGAAAAACATGAAGAGCTTCAAAAGGTGTCAAAAATATGAGGAGCATGAAACGGTCTGAAAAATAGGAGGAGCAAGCGTGAAAAACATGAAGAGCTTCAAAAGGTGTCAAAAATATGAGGAGCATGAAACGGTCTGAAAAATAGGAGGAGCATGAAGCAGTGTTGAAAAACATGAAGAGCCTGAAAAGGTGTGAAATACATGAATAGGTTCAGAACGTGTCAAAAATATGAGGAGCATGAAACGGTCTGAAAAATAGGAGGAGCATGAAATGATGTTCAAAAACATGAAGAGACTGAAAACCTGTGAAAAATATGAAGAGCTTCAAAAGGTGTCAAAAGTATGAGGAGCATGAAACGGTGTGAAATATAGGAGGAGCATGAAGCAGTGTTGAAAATCATGAAGAGCCTGAAAAGGTGTGAAAAATAGGAGGAGCTTCAAAAGGTGTCAAAAATATGAGGAGCATGAAACGGTCTGAACATACGAGGAGCATGAAGCGGTGTTCAAAAACATGAAGAGCCTGAAAAGATGTGAAAAATATGAAGAGCTTTAAAACGTGTGAAAAATGAGATGAGCATGAAACGGTCTGAAAAATAGGAGGAGCATGAAGCGGTGTTCAAAATCATGAAGAGCCTGAAAAAGCGTGAAAAATATGAAGAGCTTCAAAAGGTGTCAAAAATATGAGGAGCATGAAACGGTCTGAAAATTAGGAGGAGCATGAAGCAGTGTTGAAAAACATGAAGAGCCTGAAAAGGTGTGAAATACATGAATAGGTTCAGAACGTGTCAAAAATATGAGGAGCATGAAACGGTCTGAAAAATAGGAGGAGCATGAAATGATGTTCAAAAACATGAAGAGACTAAAAACCTGTGAAAAATATGAAGAGCTTCAAAAGGTGTAAAAAATATGAAGAGCTTCAAAAGGTGTGAAAAATATGAGGAGCATGAAACGGTCTGAAAAAAAGGAGGGGCATGAAACTGTGTTGAAAAATATGAAGAGCCTGAAAACGTGTGAAATACATGAATAGGTTCAGAACGTGTCAAAAATATGAGGAGCATGAAACGGTCTGAAAAATAGGAGGAGAATGAAGCGATGTTGAAAAACATGAAGAGCCTGAAAAGGTGTGAAAAATATGAAGAGCTGCAAAACGTGTCAAAAATATGAGGAGCATGAAACGTTCTCAAAAATAGGAGGAGCAGCAAACGGTGTTCAAAAATATGAAGAGCCTGAAAAGGTGTGAAAAATATGAAGAGCATGAAACGGTCTGAAAAATAGGAGGAGCATGAAGCGGTGTTCAGAAACATGAAGAGCCTGAAAACTGTGAAAAATACGAAGAGCTTCAAAAAGTGTGAAAAATATGAAGAGCTTCAAAAGGTGTGAAAAATAAGAGGAGAATGACACGGTCTGAAAAATAGGAGGAGCATGAAACAGTGTGGAAAAAATGAAGAGCATGAATAGGTGTGAAAATTATGAAGAGCTTTAAAAGGTTTGAAAAATATGACGAGCATGAAATTGTCTGAAAAATTGGAGGAGCATGAAGCGGTGTTGAAATACATGAAGAGCCTGTAAAGGTTTGAAAAATATGAAGAGCTTCAAAAGGTGTGAAAAATATGAAGAGCTTCAATATGTGTCAAAAATAAGAGGAGAATGACACGGTCTGAAAAATAGGAGGAGCATGAAGCGGTGTTGAAAAACATGAAGAGCCTGAAAAGGTGTAAAAAACATGAAGAGCCTGAAAAGGTGTGAAATATACGAAGAGCTTCAAAAGGTGTCAAAATATGAGGAGCATGAAACGGTCTGAAAAATAGGAGGTGCATGAAGCGGCATTCAAAAACATGAAGATCCTGAAAAGGTGTGAAATATATGAACAGCTTCAAAAGTTGTCAAAAGTATGAGGAGCATGAAACAGTCTAAAAATAGGAGGAGGATGAAACGGTGTTGAAAAACATAAAGAGCATGAAAAGGTGTGAAAAATATGAAGAGTTTCAAAAGGTGACTAAAATATGAGCAGCATGAAACTGTCTGCAATATAACAGGAGCATGAAATGGTGTTGAAAAACATGAAGAGCATGAAAAGGTGTGAAAAATATGAAGGGCTTCAAAAGGTTTCAAAATTATGACGAGCATGAAACGGCCTGAAAAATACGAGGAGCATGAACCAGTCTGAAAAATAGGAGGAGCATGAAACGGTGTTGAAAAACATGAAGTGCCTGTAAAGGTGTGAAAAATACGAAGAGCTTCAAAAGGTGTCAAAAATATGAGGAACATGAAACGGTCTGAAAAACAGGAGGAGCATGAAGCGGTGTTGAAAAACATGAAGCGTCTAAAAAGGTTTGAAAAATATGGAGACCTTCAAAGGGTGTCAAAATATGAGGAGTGTGAAACTTTGTTGAAAAACATGACAAGCATGAAAAGGTGTGAAAAATATGAAGATCTTCAAAAGGTGTCAAAAATATGAGAAGTATGAAATGGTCTGAAAAATATGAGGAGCATGAAACGGTGTTGAAAATACATGAAGAGCATGAAAAGGTGTGAAAAATATGAAGAGCTTCAAAAGCTTTCAAAAATAGGAGAAGCATGAAACGGTTGAAAAGTAAGAGGAACATGAAACGGTGTGAAAAAACATGAAGAGTTTCAAAAGGTGTCAAAAATATGAGGAGCATGAAGCGGTGTTCAAAAACATGAAGAGCTTGAAAAGGTGTGAAATATATGAAGAGCTTCAAAAAGTGTGAAATATAGGAGGAGCATGAAGCGGTGTTCAGAAACATGAAGAGCCTTAAAAGGTATGAAATATATGAAGAGCTTCAAAAGGTGTCAAAAACATGAGGAGCATGAAACGGTCTGAAAAATAGGAGGATCATGAAACTGTCTGAAAAATATGACGAGCATGAAACGGTCTGAAAAATAGGAGGAGCATGAAGCTTTGTTGACAAAAATGAAGAACATGAAAAGGTGTGAAAAATATGAAGAGCTTCAAAAGGTGTCAAAAATTTGAGAAGCATGAAACGGTCTGAAAAATACGAGGAGCATGAAGCGATGTTGAAAAACATGAAGAGCCTGAAAAGGTGTGAAATAAATGAAGAGCTTCAAAACGTGTCAAAAATATGAGGAGCATGAAACGGTCTGAAAAATAGGAGGAGCATGAAGCAGTGTTGAAAAATATGAAGACCCTGAATAGGTGTGAAAAATATGAAGAGGTTCAAAAGGTGTCAAAAATATGAGGAGCATGAAACGGTCTGAATAAAAGGAGGAGCATGAAACGATGTTCAAAAACATGAAGAGCCTGAAAAAGTGTGAAAAATATGAAGAGCTTCAAAAAGTGTGAAAAATATGAGGAGCATGAAACTATCTGAAAAATAGGTGGAGCAGGAAGCGGTGTTCAAAAACATGAAGAGCCTGACAGGTGTGAAAAGTATGAAGAGCTTCAAATAGTGTGAAAAATATGAAGAGCTTCAAAAAGTGTGAAAATATGAGGAGCATGAAATGGTCTGAAAAACAGGAGAAGAATGAAGAGGTGTTTAAAAACATGAAGAGCCTGAAAAGGTGTGAAATATATGAAGAACTTCAAAAGGTTTCAAAAATATGAGGAGCATGAAACGGTCTGAAACATAGGAGGAGCATGAAGCAGTGTTCAAAAACATGAAGAGCATGAAAAGGTGTGAAGAAAATGAAGAGTTTCAAAAGTTGACATAAATATGAGGAGAATGAAACGGTCTGAAAAATATGAGGAGCATGAAACGGTGTTGAAAAAGATGAAGAGCCTGAACAGGTGTGAAAAATATGAAGAGCTTCAAAAAGTGTCAAAAATAAGAAGAGAATGAAACGGTCCGAAAAATAGGAGGAGCATGAAAAGGTGTTGAAAAACATGAAGAGGGTGAAAATATGTGTAAAATATGAAGAGCTTCAAAAGGTGTGAAAAATATGAAGAGCTTCAAAAGGTGTGAAAAATATGAAGAGCTTCAAAAGGTGTCAAATATATGAGGAGCATGAAACGGTCTGAAAAATAGGAGGAGCATGAAGCTGTGTTCAAAAACATGAAGAGCCTGAAAAGGTGTGAAATATATGAAGAGCTTCAAAAGGTGTGAAATATAGGAGAAGCATGAAGCGTTGTTCAAAAACATGAAGAGCCTTAAAAGATGTGAAATATATTAAGAGCTTATAAAGGTGTCAAAAATAAGAGGAGCATGAAACAGTCTGAAAAATAGGAGGATCATGAAACTGTCTGAAAAATATGACGAGCATGAAACGATCCGAAAAATAGGAGGAGCAAGAAGCGGTGTTGAAATACATGAAGAGCCTGAAAAGGTTTGAAATACATGAAGAGCTTCAAAAGGTGTCAAAATACGAGTAGCATAAAACGGTCTCAAAATATGACGAGCATGAAGCGGTGTTGAAAAACATGTAGAGCCTGAAAAGGTGTGAAAAATATGAAGAGCATGAAACGGTCTGAAAAACAGGAGGAGCATGAAGCTGTGTTCAAAAACATGAAGAGCCTGAAAAGGTGTGAAATATATGAAGAGCTTCAAAAGGTGTCAAAAATATGAGGAGCATGAAACGGTCTGAAAAATAGGAGGAGCATGAAGCTGTGTTCAAAAACATGAAGAGCCTGAAAAGGTGTGAAAAATATGAAGAGCTTCAAAAGGTGTGAAAAATATGAGGAGCATGAAACGGTCTGAAAAATAGAAGCAGCATGAAATGGTGTTCAAAAACATGAAGAGCCTGAAAAGGTTGAAAAATATGAAGAGCTTCAAAATGTGTCAATAATATGAAGAGCATGAAACGGTCTTAAAAATAGGAGGATCATGAAGCGGTGTTCAAAAACATGAAGAGTCTGAAAAGGTGTGAAAGATATGAAGAGCTTCAAAAGGTGTCAAAAATATGAGGAGCATGAAACGGTCTGCAAAAAGGAGGAGCATGAATTGGTGTTGAAAACATGAAGAGCCTGAAAAGCTGTGAAAAATATGACGAGCTTCAAAGGTGTCAAAAATATGAGGAGTATGAAACTGTCTGAAAAATAGGAGGAGCATGAAGTGGTGTTCAAAATCATGAAGAGCCTGAAAAGTTGAGAAAAATTTGAAGAGCTTCAAAAGGTGTGAAAAATATGAGGAGCATGAAACGGTCTGAAATACAGAAGCAGCAAGAAACGGTGTGAAAAACATGAAGAGCCTGAAAACGTGTGAAAAATATGAAGAGCTTCAAAAGATGTGAAATACATGGGGAGGATTAAACGGTCTGAAAAATAGGAGGAGCATGAAGCGGTGTTGAAAAACATGAAGAGCCTGAAAACGTGTGAAAAATATGAAGAGCTTCAAAAGGTGTGAAAAATATGAAGAGCTTCAAAAGGTGTGAAATACATGGGGAGGATTAAACGGTCTGAAAAATAGGAGGAGCATGAAGCGGTGTTCAAAAACATGAAGAGCCTGAAAAGGTGTGAAAAATATGAAGAGCTTCAAAAGGTGTGAAAATTATGAGGATCAGGAAACGGTCTGAAAAATAGGAGGAGCATGAAGTGGTTTTCAAAAACATGAAGAGCCTGAAAAGGTGTCAAAGATATGAAGAGCTTCAAAAGGTGCCAAATTTTAGGAGCATGAAACGACTGAAAAATAGGAGGAGCATGAAGCGGTGTTGAAAAACATGAGGAGCCTGAAAAGGTTTGAAATATATGAAGAGCTTAAAAAGTGATAAAATATGAGGAGCATGAAACGGTCTGAAATATAGGAGGAGCATGAAGCGGTGTTGAAAAAAATGAAGAGCTTGAAAAGGTGTCAAAAATATGAAGAGCTTCAAAAGGTCTCAAAAATATGAGGAGCATGAAACAGTCTGAAAAATAGGAGGAGCATGAAGCGGTTTTCAAAAACATGAAGAGCCTGAAAAGGTGTGAAATATATGAAGAGCTTCAAAAGGTGTGAAATATAGGAGAAGCATGAAGCGTTGTTCAAAAACATGAAGAGCCTTAAAAGATGTGAAATATATTAAGAGCTTATAAAGGTGTCAAAAATAAGAGGAGCATGAAACAGTCTGAAAAATAGGAGGATCATGAAACTGTCTGAAAAATATGACGAGCATGAAACGATCCGAAAAATAGGAGGAGCAAGAAGCGGTGTTGAAATACATGAAGAGCCTGAAAAGGTTTGAAATACATGAAGAGCTTCAAAAGGTGTCAAAATACGAGTAGCATAAAACGGTCTCAAAATATGACGAGCATGAAGCGGTGTTGAAAAACATGTAGAGCCTGAAAAGGTGTGAAAAATATGAAGAGCATGAAACGGTCTGAAAAACAGGAGGAGCATGAAGCTGTGTTCAAAAACATGAAGAGCCTGAAAAGGTGTGAAATATATGAAGAGCTTCAAAAGGTGTCAAAAATATGAGGAGCATGAAACGGTCTGAAAAATAGGAGGAGCATGAAGCTGTGTTCAAAAACATGAAGAGCCTGAAAAGGTGTGAAAAATATGAAGAGCTTCAAAAGGTGTGAAAAATATGAGGAGCATGAAACGGTCTGAAAAATAGAAGCAGCATGAAATGGTGTTCAAAAACATGAAGAGCCTGAAAAGGTTGAAAAATATGAAGAGCTTCAAAATGTGTCAATAATATGAAGAGCATGAAACGGTCTTAAAAATAGGAGGATCATGAAGCGGTGTTCAAAAACATGAAGAGTCTGAAAAGGTGTGAAAGATATGAAGAGCTTCAAAAGGTGTCAAAAATATGAGGAGCATGAAACGGTCTGCAAAAAGGAGGAGCATGAATTGGTGTTGAAAACATGAAGAGCCTGAAAAGCTGTGAAAAATATGACGAGCTTCAAAGGTGTCAAAAATATGAGGAGTATGAAACTGTCTGAAAAATAGGAGGAGCATGAAGTGGTGTTCAAAATCATGAAGAGCCTGAAAAGTTGAGAAAAATTTGAAGAGCTTCAAAAGGTGTGAAAAATATGAGGAGCATGAAACGGTCTGAAATAAAGAAGCAGCAAGAAACGGTGTGAAAAACATGAAGAGCCTGAAAACGTGTGAAAAATATGAAGAGCTTCAAAAGATGTGAAATACATGGGGAGGATTAAACGGTCTGAAAAATAGGAGGAGCATGAAGCGGTGTTGAAAAACATGAAGAGCCTGAAAACGTGTGAAAAATATGAAGAGCTTCAAAAGGTGTGAAAAATATGAAGAGCTTCAAAAGGTGTGAAATACATGGGGAGGATTAAACGGTCTGAAAAATAGGAGGAGCATGAAGCGGTGTTCAAAAACATGAAGAGCCTGAAAAGGTGTGAAAAATATGAAGAGCTTCAAAAGGTGTGAAAATTATGAGGATCAGGAAACGGTCTGAAAAATAGGAGGAGCATGAAGTGGTTTTCAAAAACATGAAGAGCCTGAAAAGGTGTCAAAGATATGAAGAGCTTCAAAAGGTGCCAAATTTTAGGAGCATGAAACGACTGAAAAATAGGAGGAGCATGAAGCGGTGTTGAAAAACATGAAGAGCCTGAAAAGGTTTGAAATATATGAAGAGCTTAAAAAGTGATAAAATATGAGGAGCATGAAACGGTCTGAAATATAGGAGGAGCATGAAGAGGTGTTGAAAAAAATGAAGAGCTTGAAAAGGTGTCAAAAATATGAAGAGCTTCAAAAGGTCTCAAAAATATGAGGAGCATGAAACAGTCTGAAAAATAGGAGGAGCATGAAGCGGTTTTCAAAAACATGAAGAGCCTGAAAAAGTGTCAAAAATATGAAGAGGTTCAAAAGGTGTCAAAATATTAGGAGCATGAAACGACTGAAAAATAGTAGGAGCATGAAGCGGTGTTGAAAAACATGAAGAGCCTGAAAAGATGTGAAAAATATAAAGAGCTTCAAAAGGTGTCAAAAATATGTGGAGCATGAAACGGTCTAAAAAATAGCAGGAGCATGAAGCGGTGTTCAAAAACATGAAGAGCCTGAAAAGGTGTGAAAAATATGAAGAGCTTCAAAAGGTGTGAAAAATATGAGGTGCATGAAACGGTCTGAACAATAAGAGGAACATGAATCTATCTGACAAATAGAGGAGCAAAAAGCGGTGTTAAACAACATGAAGAGCCTGAAAAGGTGTGAAATATATGAAGAGCTTCAAAAGGTGTAAATTATATGAGGAGCAAGAAACCGTCTGAAAAATAGCAGGGGCATAGAGCGGTGTTCAAACATGAAACCCTGAAAAGGTGTGAAAAATATGAAAAGCTTCAAAAGGTTTCAAAAATATGAGGAGCATGAATCGGTCTGAAAAATAGGAGGAGCATGAAGCGGTGTTCAAAAACATGAAGAGCCTGAAAAGGTGTGAAAAATATGAAGAGCTTCAAAAGGTGTCAAATATATGAGGAGCAAGAAACAGTCTGAAAAATAGCAGGGGCATGAAGCAGATGTCAAAAACATGAAGATCCTGAAAAGGTGTGAAACATATGAAGAGCTTCAAAAGGTGTCAAAAATATGAGGAGCAAGAAAGATTCTGAAAAATACGATGAGAATTAAGCGGTGTTGAAACACATGAAGAGCCTGAAAAAGGGTGAAAAATATGAAGAGCTTAAAAAGGTGTCAAAAATATGAGGAGCATGAAACGGTCTGAAAAACAGGAAGAGCATGAAGCGGTCCTCAAATACATGAAGAGAGTGAAAAGGTGTGAAAAATATGCAGAGCTAAAAAAGGAGACAAAATTATGAGGAGCATAAAACTGTCTGAAAAATACGAGGAGCATGAACCAGTGGTCAAAAACATGAAGAGCCTGAACAGGTGTGAAAAATATGAAGAGCTTCAAAAAGTGTCAAAAATATGAGAAGCATGAAATGACCGAAAAATAGGAGGAGCATGAAGAGGTGTTGAAAATCATGAAGAGCCGTAAAAGGTTTGAAATATATGAAAAGCTTCAAAGGTGTCAAAAATATGAGGAGAATGAAACGGTCTGAAAAATAGGAGGAGAATGAAGCAGTGTTGAAACACATGAAGAGCCTGAAAAACTGTGAAAAATATGAAGAGCTTTAAAAGTCGTCAAAATATGAGGAGCATGAAACGGTCGGAAAAATAGGAGGAGCATGAAGCGGTCCTCAAAAACATGAAGAGCCTGAAAAGGAGTGAAAAATATGAAGAGCTTCAAAGGGGGTCAAACATATGAGGAGCATGAAACGGTCTGAAAAATAGGATGAGCATGAAACGGTTTTTTAAAAGATGAAGAGCATGAAAAGGTGTGAAAAATATGAAGAGCTTCAAAATGTGTAAAAAATTTGAGGAGCATGAAACGGTCTGAAAAATAGGAGGTGCATGATGCAGTCCTCAAAAACATGAAGAGCCTGAAAAGGTGTGAAAAATATGAAGAGCTTCAAAAAGTGTCAAAAAATGAGAAACATGAAACGACCGAAAAATAGGAGGAGCATGAAGAGGTGTTGATAAAGATGAAGAGCCTGAAACGGTGTTAAATATATGAAGAGCTTCAAAGGTGTCAAAAAGATGAGGAGAATGAAACTGTCTGAAAAATAGGAGGAGCATGAAGAGGTGGTCAAAAACATGAAGAGCCTGAAAAGTTGTGAAAAATATGAAGAGTTTCAATAGGTGTGAAAAATATGAGGTGCCTGAAACGGTCTGAAAAATAGGAGGAGAATGAAGCGGTGTTGAGAAATATGAAGAGCCTGAAAAGGTTTGAAATATATGAAGAGCTTCAAAAGGTGTGAAAAATATGAGGAGCAGGAAACGGTCTGAAAAATAGGAGGAGCATGAAGCGGTCTTGAAAAACATGAACAGCCTGAAAAGGTGTGAAAAGTATGAAGAGCTTCAAAAGGTGTCAAAAATATGAGGAGCATGAAACGGTCTGAAAAGTAGGAGGATCATGAAGCAGTGTTCAAAAACGTGAAGAGCCTGAAAAGGTGTGAAACATATGAAGAGCTTCAGAAGGTGTCAAAATTATGAAAAGCATGAAACGACTGAAAAATAGGAGGAGCATGAAGCGGTGTTGAGAAACATTAGGAGCGTGAAAAGGTGTGAAAAATATGAAGAGCTTCAAAAGGTGTCAAATATATGAGGTACATGAAACAGCTTGAAAAATAGGATGAGCAAGAAACGGTTTTGAAAAGATGAAGCGCCTGAAAATGTGTGAAAAATATGAAGAACTTCAAAAGTTGTCAAAAATATGAGAAGCATGAAACGACTGAAAAATAGGAGGAGCAAGAAGAGGTGTTGAAAAACATGAAGAGCCGTAAAAGGTTTGAAATATATGAAGAGCATCAAAGGTGTCAAAAATATGAGGAGAATGAAACGGTCTGAAAAATAGGAGGAGCATGAAGCTGTGTTCAAAAACATGAAGTGCCTGAAAAGGTGTGAAAAATATGAAGAGCTTCAAAAGGTGTCCAAAAATATCAAGAAACAGACAAAGGATTAATCTCAAAAATATACAAGCAACTCCTGCAGCTCAATTCCAGAAAAATAAATGACCCAATCAAAAAATGGGCCAAAGAACTAAACAGACATTTCTCCAAAGAAGACATACAGATGGCTAACAAACACATGAAAAGTTGCTCAACATCACTCATTATTAGAGAAATGCAAATCAAAACCACAATGAGGTACCATTACACGCCAGTCAGGATGGCTGCTATCCAAAAGTCTACAAGCAATAAATGCTGGAGAGGGTGTGGAGAAAAGGGAACCCTCTTACACTGTTGGTGGGAATGCAAACTAGTACAGCCGCTATGGAAAACAGTGTGGAGATTTCTTAAAAAACTGGAAATAGAACTGCCATATGACCCAGCAATCCCACTTCTGGGCATACACACTGAGGAAACCAGATCTGAAAGAGACACGTGCACCCCAATGTTCATCGCAGCACTGTTTATAATAGCCAGGACATGGAAGCAACCTAGATGCCCATCAGCAGATGAATGGATAAGGAAGCTGTGGTACATATACACCATGGAATATTACTCAGCCATTAAAAAGAATTCATTTGAACCAGTCCTAATGAGATGGATGAAGCTGGAGCCCATTATGCAGAGTGAAGTAAGCCAGAAAGATAAAGAACATTACAGCATACTGACACATGTATATGGAATTTAGAAAGGTGATAACAATAACCCTATATGCAGAACAGAAAAAGAGACACAGAAACACAGAACAGACTTTTGAACTTTGTGGGAGAATGTGAGGGTGGGATATTTGAAAAGAACAGCATGTATACTATCTATGGTGAAACAGATCACCAGCCCAGGTGGGATGCACGAGACAAGTGCTCGGGCCTGGTGCACTGGGAAGACCCAGAGGAATCGGGTGGAGAGGGAGGTGGGAGGGGGGATCGGGATTGGGAATACATGTAAATCCATGGCTGATTCATATCAATGTATGACAAAACCCACTGGGAAAAAAAAATAATAATAATAAAAATTAAAAAAGAAAAAAAGAAAAAAAAAAAGAAGGAAAAAAAAATATGAGGAGCATGAAACAGTCTGAAAAATAGGAGGAGCACGAAACGTTGTTCAAAAACATGAAGAGCCTGAAAATGTGTGAGAAATATGAAGAGATTCAAAACACGTGAAATACATGAGGTGCATTAAATGGTCTGAAAAATAGGAGGAGCATGAAGCGTTGTTGAAAAACATGAAGAGGTTGAAAAGGTGTGAAAAATATGAAGAGCATCAAAAGATGTCAAAAATATGAGGAGCATGGAACAGTCTGAAAAATAGGAGGAGCATGATGCATTGTTGTAAAACATGAAGAGCCTGAAAAGGTGTGAAAAATATGAAGAGCTTCAAAAGGTGTGAAAAATATGAGGAGCAGGAAAAAGTGTGAAAAATAGGAGGATCATGAAACGGTGTTGAAAAACATGAAGAGCCTGAAAAGTTGTGAAAAATAGAAAGAGCTTCAAAAGGTTGAAATACATGAGGAGAAGGAAAAGGTCTGTAAAATAGGAGGAGCATGAAGCGGTGTTCAAACATGAAGAGCCTGAAAAGTTGTGAAAAATATCAAGAGCTTCAAAAGGTGTCAAATATATGAGGAGCATGAAACGGTCTGAAAAATAGGAGGAGCATGAAGCGGTGTTGAAAAACATGAAGAGCTTCAAAAGGTGTGAAACAAATGAAGAGCTTCAAAAGGTGTAAAAAAAGAGATGAGTATGAAACAGTCTGAAATATACGAGAAGCATGGAGTGGTGTTGAAAAACATGAAGAGCCTGAAAACGTGTGAAAAATATGAAAAGCTTCAAAAGGTGTGAAAAATATGAAGAGCTTCAAATGGTGTCAAAAATGCGATGAGAATGAAATGGTCTGAATAACAGGAGGAACATGAAGTGGTGTGGAAAAACATGAAGAACCTAAAAGCTGTGAAATATATGAAGAGCTTCAAAAGGTGTCAAAAATATGAGGAGCATGAAACGGTCTGAAAAATAGGAGGAGCATGAAGCCGTGTTGAAAATCATGAAGAGCCTGAAAAGGTGTGAAAAATATGAAGAGCTTCAAAATGTGTGAAAAATATGAAGACCTTCAAAAGGTGTGAAAAATATGAAGAGCTTCAACAGGTGTCAAAAATATGAGGAGCATGAAACGGTCTGAAAAATAGGAGGAGCATGATATGGTGTTCAAAAATATGAAGAGCCTGAAAAGCTGTGAAAAATATGAAGAGCTTCAAAACGTGTCAAAAATATGAGGAGCATGAAACGGTCTGAAAAATAGGAGGAGAATGAAACGGTGTTGAAAAAAATTAAGAGCCTGAAAACGTGTCAAATCTATGAAGAGCTTCAAAAGGTGTTAAAAATATGAAGAGCTTCAAAAGGTGTCAAAAATGCGATGAGAATGAAATGGTTTGAATAACAGGAGGAACATGAAGTGGTGTGGAAAAACATGAAGAACCTAAAAGGTGTGAAATATATGAAGAGCTTCAAAAGGTGTCAAAAATATGAGGAGCATGAAACGGTCTGAAAAATAGGAGGAGCATGAAGCCGTGTTGAAAATCATGAAGAGCCTGAAAAGGTGTGAAAAATATGAAGAGCTTCAAAATGTGTGAAAAATATGAAGACCTTCAAAAGGTGTGAAAAATATGAAGAGCTTCAACAGGTGTCAAAAATATGAGGAGCATGAAACGGTCTGAAAAATAGGAGGAGCATGATATGGTGTTCAAAAATATGAAGAGCCTGAAAAGGTGTGAAAAATATGAAGAGCTTCAAAAGGTGTCAAAAATATGAGGAGC